>NW_028270162.1:58306820-58606820 GCF_037043375.1 Chiloscyllium plagiosum
ACACTTGGCCCATATCCCTCTAAACCCTCTATTTATATACCCATCTGGATTTTTAAAAATGTTGTAATTGTACCAGCCTCCACCACTTCCTCTGGCAAGTCATTCCATACATGCACCACCCTCTGCGTGAGAAAGTTGCCCCTTGGGTTCCTTTTAAATTTTTCCCCCCTCACCCAAAACCTATGCCCTCTCGCCTGGACTCCCCTAACCTATGAAGAAGACCTTGTCTATTTACCCTATCCATGTCCCTTTTGATTTTATAAATCTCGAAAAAGGTCACCCGTGAGCCTCCGACGCTCCAGGGAAAATTGCCCCAACCTATTCAGCCTCTCCCTATAGTTCAAGCCCTCTAACCCTGGTAACATCCTTGTAAATATTTTCTGAACTCTTTCAAGTTTTGCAACGTCCTCCCTTTAGGAGGAGGACCAAAATTGCACTCTGTATTCCAAAAGTGACCAAACCAATGTCCTGTACAGCCGTAACATGACCTTCCAACTCCTTTACTTGATGCTCTGACCAATAAAAGAAAGCATACCAAACACCACCTTCACTATCCTATCTACCGGTGACTCCATTTTCAAGGAACTATGAACCTGCACTCCAAGGTCTCTTTGTTCAGCAACATCCCATGGACCTTACCATTAAGTGTATAAGTCCTGACCTGATTTGCCTTTTCAAAATGCAGCACCTCACATTTGTTTAAATTAAATTACATCCGCCATTCCTCAGCCCATTGGTCCATCTGATTACGATCCTGTTGTACTCTGAGATAACCACCTTCGCTGTCCACTACACCACCAATTTTGGTGTCATCTGCAAACTTACTAACTATACCTCCTATGTTCACATCCAAATCACTTATATAAATGATGAAAAACAGTGGCCCCAGCACCAATCCTTGTGGCTCACCTCTGGTCACAGGCCTCCATTCTGAAAAGCAACCCTCTACCACCACCCTTTGTCTTCTACCTTTGAGCCAGTTCTGTATCCAAGCAACTAGCTCTCTCTGTATTCCATGCGATCTAACCTTGCTAAACTCTCAGCCTTTTGTCCGTTACCCCAGCTCAATTGGTTTAAGCCTTCCTCTGTAGCAAATGCTAAAGTTCTTCACACGTCACTCAGTTCTGTTGAACATCTGCCTTGAACTCCACGCTTTTGGCCCAGAATTAGTGTCAATGCGCCGGGAGACTGAAGCCCTGTCTCTCGGATCATATCTCCTGCCAAGTTTTAACCTGTTTTATCATATTTTTATACTCACCAGTGCATGACACGTAGAGTAGTGTAGAGATTTTATATCTTTTGGTGCTGTGATCTTTAACTTTCCCCTCAACTTCTGAAACTCTTCTGTCTCTGAATCCTCTGGTTTTGACATGCACCAAGGTTTCTGTCTGTTGCTTTCTCAAAATGTTCTGCACCCTTTCATTACATCCATTACCCTATCTGTGGGATGGCCATCTCCTGAAACAGAATTTTTTTGAAATTCAGTTTGCTGTGTGATGGTTCCACCTATGTTTTAAGCTTAGAATGCCAGACCTTGAGCAACTAGGTCTTACAAACACTTGGGGCACTCGAAGTGTGCTGGAGTGCCCACATGGTTGCATGTGCATTTGCTAGGTCTTCTTTTGAACTTAGTCTCTCCCAGACCCACACATTTCTGGAAAGGTGGCAGCAAAATGGCTCAGTGCACAGATCTGAAATATGTAGTAATGCAGCAAACCAAATTTGTTGCAAAGTTGCTGGAAAGGTATCTTTTAGGCATTGGTACTACGCAATCCGGGATCAAATTACTTTTCCATCTCTGCTCAATTTCAAACTCTGCCTTCATTGTATATCTTTGTTATTGCTGATATCATGATTTGGTGGAAATCAAGTATTAGACTGTTATGACTCATCACTTACAAAGCCATTTTTACCAGTCTAAAGTCTTGATCAGAGCTCCTTTCAACCAGAACAGAATTTCAGAAACTCCCTACATTTTTGATTTGTGACCATTTAAAATTGTTATCAATAACCAGTTAAACTAATTTCATAAATTTGGTCCGAAACTGAATTGTATCATTGTCATCTGGAGCAAAGATTACCACCGTCTGTGGTAGCTGTCTGTTGAAGCCCATTCCTCAGAGATTGTTTGCTTTGTCTGTTTTACAAAAAGCATTCTTGCTGCATTGACACTGATCTGCAAATTCCTTTCCAAAAGATCCATTTAACGGGATCTGATTTGAATGATATTTTTAGGTAATGGCAATAAAAAATCAAGAGATAAAGTGCAGGCTTTATTATACTTCATGTAGATGTTCACCTAATTTTACATAAAACAGCTATAAATGTCTTAAAAGAGTAAGGATTACATTCGCTAGTCTACTGAATGTTCTCTTTTTAAACACTAATACAACTTAAAGATGAGTTGTTGCAAAAGTGTAAAGGCAACTTTATTATGTATCTATTTCTCAAGTTCCTGCAGCCCCATACAAAATTCAACTCCCTTTGACTCTAGGTACTTGTGCATTGCCCCTTCCTCACCATGCCTTCAGCCCCCATGTCTTCAGTTAATTCGACCCCCCACTTTGGGATTTCCCTCAGACGGTTGTATTTCTCCATCTCCATGGATACATAATGTTAAAATCCCCCTCGTTACAGATAGGAGAATTTAAATTCAGTCAATTAATAAATGTAGAATTAAAAGTAGTGATGATTATGAAACCATGTGGGGTTTGGGTGAAAAGAGCTTTGATTGATAAGAAAGTGGAGGGTTAGTACAATTAGCCAGAGGGTGGAGTTAGGGCAAAAATCAGATCAGCCACTATCTTACTGAATGGTGAAGCTCATTCAAGTGGCCTTATTGCCTAATCTTATTTCTTCTGTTTTCTTTAAGACCTTCCTTTTGATCACATTTCCTATTAAATGCACAAGAAATGAGAACAGGAGTGTGCTGTTTGGTTCATTGAACCTGGTCCACTAAGATGATGGCTGAACTTCCACATCATCTTCATTTTACTGTCCAATCCAGATATCCCTTGATTCTCTTGATGCCCAAAGGTTTATCTCCATCTTGAATATATTTAATGAGGGAGTATCTGCAACTGCTTAAGTAGAGAATGCCAAGGATTCCAAAGGGAGCCCTGGCAGATATTTTTGCATCATCGTTAGCCACAGGTGATAACCTGGAAGACTGGAGGGTAATCAATGTTGTGCAATTATTAAAAAAGGGCTGCAAAAAAAACCTAGGAACTATAGACCAGTGAGCCTAACATCTGTGGTAGGTAAGTTATATGCATTGGAAAGACAGGAATTGATTAGGAATAGTCAGCATGGCTTTGTGCGTGGGAGATCGTGCCTCAAAAATTCGCTAGAATTCTTTGTTGTAGTGACTAGGAAGGTTGACAAGGTAGATGTAACCTTACATGGATTTCAGTAAGAACTTTGACAAGGTTCTACATAGTAGGCTGCTCTGGAAGGTTAGATCACATGGAATCCAGGGGGAGCTGGCAAATTGGTAGGAAGCAGAGGGTAATAGTGGAAGGATGCTTGTTGGACTGGAGGTCTGACTAGTGGAGTGCCTCAAGAGTCTGTACTGGACTCATTATTTGTTATTTATATCAATGATTTGGATCACAGTTTGCAGTTTGCAGATGACACTAAAATAGGAGGTACTGTGGACAGTGAAGAAGGTTATCAGAAATTGCAGCAGGACCTTGGTCTGTGAGGGAAATGGGTCGAGAAATGGAAAATGGAGTTTTAATATGGATAAGTGTGAGGTCTTGCATTTTGAAAAGTCAAGTCAAGCTAGGAGTTTCATGATGAATGTTAGGGCCTTAAGGAATATGGTGGAACAGAGGGACCTTGGAGTTCAGGTGCATGGTTCTCTGAAAGTGGAGTCACAGCTAGACAGGGCAGTGAAGAAAGCTTTTGGTACACTGGCCTTCATCAGTCAGGGCACTGGGTATAGCAGTTGGGAAGTTATGTTGCAGTTGTACAGGGTGTTGTGAGGCCACACTTGGAGTATTGTGGTTGATTTTGGTAGCCTTGCTGGCGGAAGGATGTTATTAAACTGGAAAGAGTGCAGAAGAAGTTTACACTGATGTTGCCAGGACTCAATGGTCTGAGTTATAGAGAGAAGTTGGACAAGCTCGGACTTGTTTCTTTGAGGGTAGGAGACTAAGGGGGGATCTTATCGAAGTGTATAAGATCATGAGAGGCATGGATAGGGTGAATGTGCTAAGTCCTTTTTCTAGGGTTGGGGAATCAAGGACCAGAGGGCATCAGTTTAAGGTTAGAGGGGAAAGAATAAAAGGGAACCAGAGGGGAAACTTTTTTTACACAGAGGGTGGTATGCATATGGAATGAGCTGCCAGCGGAAGTGGTTGTGGTGGTTACATTAACAATATTTAAAAGGCATTTGAACAAATACATGGATAGGACAAGTTTAGAAGGATATGGGCCAAGTGCAGGGAAATGGAATTAGCGAGGTTGGACATTTTGGTCGGCATGGACTAGTTTGGGCCGGAGGGCCTGCCTCTGTGCTGTATGACTCAATGATTCGCAACCCTCTGAGTGAAATATAACCTCAGTGGTCAATCCCGTATTCTGAGAATAATGTACTTGGTTTGAGACTGTCTTTTCAGTATCAACTCTATCAAGTCCTGTCAGAAGTTTTTATATCAGTCAGATTTTTCCTCCTCTAACTGTCCATTTTTCCTCACACTGCAGTGAAGCACCTTACGGCCTCTCTTTCTTTAAGTGCTTTTAAAATGCAAATCTTTTTCTTGTTCGTCAAAGTAGGTTGGGGTAACATATTAATCAGTGCAGTATGACAAGGATCAGTGCTATTTACATTCACTGCCGATAAAACAAGTAATTAGGAAAGTAAGGGATATGCTAGCCTTTAGTACAAAGCAATGTACCCGAATAGACACTGCCGTTGTCTCCTCAACTACAATATCCTTTCATGATGCTATTACAATTTCTTTGATCAATACATCCAAAAGGTATCCTTTCCTCCTTTCTCATATTAATGAATATCTCGTACAGCGCAATATGATGTTCATAGTCCTCTCCTCCTTTGAGTCAAGGCTTGGATATTGCCACTAATTCATATGGTGACTAGTACCTGAAGTTCATTAAACTTATTTACCATACTAAGTGCATGACAACACACATTTCCCCAAATCCAGCTTGAACTGCCTCCCATTTTCTCTCATCTGATCCAGCTTTACTCAAATGCCTATGTCTGAACTTAGCTTTACTCAAATGGTTATGTCTACTGTTTATTCTTCCTGTCAGATATTTCAGCCTGGTGCCCATTCCCCAACTCAATTAGTTTAACTCTTCTTCCACAGCAATTGTTGAACTTCCTTCACTGGGTCACTCAGCTCTGTAGAACAGGTCTCTCTTATCCAGAATTCGTCTCATTGCCCTGTCCCCTATGCAAATATACAAATGCATGAATTAGCTGCAGGAGTAGGCATCCTACCCATTCAGCTTGCTATATAAATTTTACAGTGAAGAGGTCATATTCCAACTCTATAGAGCTTCAGTCAGACTGCATCTACCATATTGTGCAGAGTTTTTGTCTCCTTACCCAAGACAAGATCTATCAGTCTTGGAAGGTGTGTAATAAAGATTGGTCAGTCTGATTCCTGGGGATAAGGGATCATCTAATGTGGAGGAGATCATACAGATTGAGTTTTGTTTCCTGGAACTTGGAAGAATTCAAGATGATTTAATTGAAACATTTAATTTCTTAGAGCTGAAAGGAATGGAGACTGGACCAATGTTTCCCCTGGTTAGGAAGTCTAGAGCACAGGATCACAGTCTCCCAGGTGAAGGTTGAACCATTTAAGACTGATCTGAGGAGAAATTTCTTCAGTTGGAGGATTGTGAATTGTCAGAATTCTTATTTCCGGAGAGTTGGAGATACTGAGTATGTTCAAGACAGTGGTCATTAGATTTTTGTATTATTAACACGATTAAGGTTATTTGGATTGTGAAGAAATGTGGCATTAAGGTAGAAGAACTGCCATTATTTTGATTGGCAGATTAGACTCTAAGATCCAAGCAATCTCTTCCTAATTATTTCTTATGTTCTTTGATCAAAAATGTTAAAAAAACTCAATGTTTTGTAGAGTACTGCATTTGTGGTAAATGTCTTTGAAAATAATACAGATAATGTAATATTCTGCATACCTGCTTTTTGATTTTTGTGGTGTTTTTCAATCGAGGACAAACGTTTGCTCCAGCAACAAAAGCTGATCTATTCTTCTGCCATTCTCTGTGGTTTCTCAGTAGAAGCAGGCAGTTAGATTTTAATTGGGAAGGAAAGCTGTTTTTCAGTGCTCTTGGGATATAAATGTGTAACTTTGTTTTATAAATCTTAGCTGAATTCTGGTTTTGCAAGGCCTTGTTTTGAACGATAATGAGGTAGGGTTTAAATAATTGGAAAACATTCATTTATTTTCTGTGTCAAATACTTGACAAACTCTGAACTCCTGACATTGTGTTTGTTCTGTCCCTGAAGCCAAGTAACAGGTAGATAATAGACATTGAATATAATGATAATAAGAATCATTAGCTAGGATTACTGTTGTCGGCATAAAGATAAGAGACTGACAATTGGATTGTTCATGCAAACCATTATAGTTTAGTGCAGAATCTCCTTATACCATGCTGCAGGCCTATTAAACACAGCACCTGCCTCCAGGAAGGGACCTTACCTTTGTTGCTGTATCTGGTTCAACCACAAATCGCTTGTCTTGTTCATTGATTCTTTAGGTCTCTGGATAAATCTATGTTTAAAACAAAACTTGTGCCCCAACTGAGTTAGTCTGCTATAAGTTTACTGTTGGGATTTTACATTGAGTCTTCTCTAGGAGAATGGACATTGCAGAACAAAAGCTGAAATTGTAAGTATAGATAAAAAAGGACCTGAAGGAAAATGAGAAAACATTGGCTTAGTGGTTAGTATTGCTGACTATCAGCACCATGGACCCGGGTTCGATTCCAGACTCTGGCGACTGTGTGGAGTTTGCACATTCTCCCCGTGTCTGCATGGATTTCCTCCGGATGCTCCGGTTTCTTCCCACAGTCCAAAGATGTGCAAGTTACGTGAATTGGCCATGCTAAATTGCCCATAGTGTTCAGGGATGTGTAGGTTAGGTGCATTAGTCAGAGATAACGTAAAGTAGTAGGGGAGTGAGTCTGGGTGGATACTGTTCGGAGGGTCGATGTGGACTTGTTGAGCCTAATGGCCTGTTTCCACACTGCAGGGATTCTATGATTAAAAAATATTAGTTGAGAACTGTTTATATTTTTACAAAAATATGTATTGAAGTATTAATATGTGCTAGGGCTTTAGGGTGTAGGTTTGCTCGCTGAGCTGTAGGTTTGATATCCAGACGTTTCATTACCTGGCTAGGTAACATCATCAGTGACGACCTCCAAGTGAAGCGAAGCTGTTGTCTCCTGCTTTCTATTTATATGTTTGCCCTGGATGGGGTTCCTGGGGATTGTGGTGATGTTATTTCCTGTTCATTTTCTGAGGAGTCGATAGATGGTATCTAGATCTGTGTGTTTGTTTATGGCGTTGTGGTTGGAGTGCCAGGCTTCTAGGAATTCTCTGGCATGTCTTTGCTTAGCCTGTCCCAAAAAGACACCACTCTCTCTCCCTCGTAGCCCTACACACAGATAAAAAAACCCACCAATTTGACTGGGACAACACATCTATCCTGAGACAGGCTAAGCAAAGACATGCCAGAGAATTCCTAGAGGCCTGGCACTCCAACCACAACGCCATAAACAAGCACATAGATCTAGATGCCATCTATCAACCCCTCAGAAAATGATCAGGAAATGACATCACCACAAACCCCAGGAACCCCATCCAGGACAAACATAGAAAGCAGGAGACAACAGCTTCGCTTCACTTGGAGGTCGCCACTGATGATGTTACCTAGCCAGGTAATGAAACGTCTGGATATCAAATTTGCAGCTCAGCGAGCAAACCTACACCCTAAACCTCAACCTGAGCTACAAACCTTCACAAACCTTGCATGTGCTAGGGCTTGCTCAGCATATTTGCTCAGGCATGTCTTTCCATACAGTCTTGCTTTACAGGTGGGTAAGATGGAGTGTTGAACCAAGAGCCCGTCTGTTATCTTGCGTAGACACAAAAGATCTCTTAATTGATTCAAAAGAAGTGTGAGGTGTTCTTCCTGGTAACCTGGCCAATATTTATTTGTGAAATAACATCAGTGTTTAAAAGACATTATGTTCTCATTTTCCTATTTTTGTCCATGGGAGTTGGCTATGTGCAAATTGCCTGTTGTGTTTTCCACCTGATAACATTGACTACATTTCAAGCATGTGGCATTTGGCTGCATACCCATTTGGAGTGTTGTGAGGTTATGAAAGATCTTCTATAAATGCAGATTTTGTTTTAAGTAAATATTCTGGTTGTGAAGTTAACAATGTGTTGTTAGGGCTCCAAGATGGTGTTTTTGCTGCTTGGCTCCAGAGTCAGGGATGTTACTGAGCGGCTGCAGGGTCCAAATTCATGATGGAAATGGTTAAAGCTGCCAAGCTGCATGACATTTTTGCCTCTACAGACAGAATGCAGAGTAGATACGCCTGGTCGTGGTCAGACGGCTCTATCTACTCAAGGATAGATTTCCTGTTTGTGTCTCCTACATTCTCGGTCAGATTCACTGACGTCAAGGCGGTGCTCTTCTCTGACCACTGCCTCCTGCTGGCCGACTGTCACCTACAGAACAGCCAGTGGATCGGCAAGGGAACATGGAAGTTGAATGTGAAACTGTTGATCCTAGAAAACATTTTAGGAGCTCAAAAGGGATTACACAGATTGGAGAACTGTGAAGTCCCTCTTTGAGTCTCCAGCAGATTGGGGGGAAATAGTCAAGGGGAACATCAAAGGTGTTCAGAAGGCGAGAGAGAGATGTGGAAAACCTACTCCTGCTGCTGATGATTGGAGTCGATGTCATGGAGGATCTCCAGGAGGTGAAGAGGCAGTAAGTCTCTGCCTCGGAGGCCTCCGAGATAATCTTCTAGTCCTAGGTCCACACCGTTGTGCAGGATGAGACATGTTCACGTTTCTTTTTCCAGAAGTGCACAGGAGACTTGTGCTCAGCAGTCTGATATAAGAAGTTAGCTCATCACAGTCTGACACCATGAGGATCCGCAAATGCTTTTATGCCAGACTGTGTGAAATGAATCTCACAGACAGTGCGGCCTTCCAGTTGTCCCTATCTTCTATCACAGAGATCCTAGATGACAGCACATGGGAGAGGTTTTTATCTCTGGATAAACTGACCAAGGCCCTTGAGTCCTTGGAAAAGAATAAAACTCCCTGAAGCGATGGCTTACCAGCCAAGTTGCATTCAGCTCTATGGGACTTGATTGGCCAGCACCTGCTGGAGTTGTACGACAGTATGCTTCTGTCAGAAACTATGTGCAAATCCATGAGGAAAGGTACCATCACCCTCATCTACCAGCAGATGGCGGAGATAGAGGAAATTAGAAATTGGCAACCAATTTCACTGTTAAATCTAGATTACAAAATCCTGTCTAAGGTCATCACCAAATGGGTCAAGTCTGCTCTGGGATCGTGATTCACCCTGATCAAACCTGTGCTTATGGAGCAAGATGATCTCTCAGAGCTTCATGCTGCTCAGGTATGCAATCGTCTGCATGCAGGACAGAGGGATGGATGCCTGCCTCATCAGCCTGGACCGGGAGGAGGCTTTTGACAGCATGCTGTACATTTACATGTGGGATGTGCACTCCAGAATGGGCTTTGGAGAGACAATCCACAATTGGGTCTGCCTGCTGTACATCAACACCTGCGATGCAGTCTCAATCAGTGAGTGGGAATCAGAAAGCTTCCCCATCAGATCTGGAGTCAGGTGGGGCTGCCCATTCTCTCCTGCCTTGTTTGTGTGTTGTATAGAGCCTTTTTGCTGAGGCCATCAGGAAGAATGCAAACCTGAGAGGGGTGACTATCCCAGGCTGTGGAGGCCTGCAAGTTAAAGCCTCCATATACGTGGATGACGTTGCTGTTTTCTGTTCCAATCTGCTGTCAGTGCACAGACTCTCGATCATCTGCAATTAGTTCAAACTGGCCTCAGGAGCCAAGGTAGACAGAGGCAAAATTGCGGCTGTATTCTTTTGAGGGCTGGGCTGACCGATCCTTTATCCCCTCACCATCAGGACAGACCATCTGAAGGTGCTGTGAATATGGTTCGGAGAGGCCAGGGCATGTGCAAAAACCTAGGAGGAGTGTATTGCCAAAGTGAGCCTTTTGGAGCACTGCTCTCTCTCCATTGCAGGTAAAAATCTGGCTATCAGGTATAAGGTACTCCTCTCTGTTGTCATACATGGCTCAGGTTTGACCTATTCCCAGAACCTGTGCTATTGCAGTCACCTGAGACATCTTCCACTTCACTTGGAGGTCTAAGATGGACCATGTCCACAGAGACACCACATATAAAATTCTGGATAAGAGGGGAAAGAATGTACCAATGTCGCCCTCATCCTGATGACCACCTTTGAGTGTGGCTGCATCAAGCTGTGCGTGGACCCTTGGTGCGCAAGTAATGAGCTTCACTACATACTGAGGACACCTGTCCCCGGTGTTGTGAAGTATGGGTCTGGCCTTGTTGCTGCAGAACACTCCAAATCATTGAACCATTCTGTATCATCTGTCCTTCATGGAGAAATTTGAAAATAAAAACACCTTTGACCACAAGTTCATCAGGAAGTAGTCAGCACATAGCGTTTTTGAGACCCTGAGGAAAAGGAGAGGGTTGACCCCAAGCAGACTGTCAGTCATTTGGCAGAATGCTTCATCACCAGAACTTTCCAAGAAGCACAAAGACATCGCTTGGTTGGTGGTGAGAAGGGCACTACCCATAAGATCCTTCATGTATGCCTGGGCTTTCTGCACCACTGCACTCTGTCCTCAAAGTGGCTGCAGAGGGGTAGAGACTATCACACGTCTGTGGAATTTTCAAAGGAAGTCTAGAGACAGATTCAGTGGTTTGTATCAAGGTTTGTCCTGAGCAGCTCCGTGACGCAGGGCTCCCTGCTCTACGGTCTGTTCCCTGGCACACACACCAAGACAAACACTGACTGAGCCTGGAGGACCGTCAACTTGGTGAAAGATGCTCTTTGGTCTGCCCAAAACGTGATGGTCTTCCAGAGCAAGGAGTTGACCTCAACTGAGTGTTACAGACGGACACATTCCAAGGTGCAGGACTGTGTGCTGAGGGAATCCCTAAAGCTCAGGACAGCTGTTGCCTTCTGTCTAAGGTCTGTCTTCTGAAAATAAATTGGGGTCTGTTCAGTTATTTGACCCTTCTGCTGCCTGAAATGTATGTCAATATAGTCGTATACAAGTAAGAAATGCCTTTGGTTTGGATAGAGGCAAACTCCAATGTTTGGTTTGTTTATTCATACGCTACTGTACAAATCTGAACTGCTTTAATGACAATGCACATATACGTTGTTCATAATACCTTGATTTTTAATATATATTTTTGAAATTTAATAAAAATCTGAAGGAGAGGGTGATGAGACAAAGGTTGTGATACACATTGCTACCAACAATATAGGTAAAATGAGAATGAGGTCTTGCATCAAGAGTTCAGGGAGTTAGGCTATAAGTCTGTGAAAAGATTTGTAGCTCGGGTGCTCGTTGTTGTGGTTCTGTTCGCCGAGCTGGGAATTTGTGTTGCAGACGTTTCGTCCCCTGTCTAGGTGACTTCCTCAGTGCTTGAGAGCCTCCTGTGAAGCGCTTCTGTGATGTTTCCTCCGGCATTTATAGTGGTTTGTCTCTGCCGCTTCCGGTTGTTAGTTCCAGCTGTCCGCTGCAGTGGTCAGTATATTGGGTCCAGGTCGATGTGTTTGTTGATAGAATCTGTGGATGAGTGCCATGCCTCTAGGAATTCCCTGGCTATTCTCTGTTTGGCTTATCCTATAATAGTAGTGTTGTCCAGGTCGAATTCATGTTGCTTGTCATATGACAGATAGCGGCAGATTCAAACCACTACACATGCTGGAGGAATGATCACAGAAGCGCTTCACAGGAGGCTTCCAAGCACTGAGAATGTCACCTAGACAGGGGACGAAACGTCTGCAACACAAATTCCCAGCTCGGCGAACACAACCACAACAGCTGGGCTATAATTTAAGAGGCAAGACCTTGAAGGTTATAATCTCCGCACCATGGGCTAGCATGCATGGAAATAGGAGAATAGGGCAGATGAATGCATAGTTGATGAGTGGCTTCGTGACAAGAAATGGAGGGTGGTGGTAGAAGGCTAGTTGTGTGACTGGAGCCCAGTGTGCAGTGGTGTCTATTATTGTTTGTGATACTCATAAAGGGTGTAGATGAGAACATGGGAAGGATGATAAGTAAGGCTGAGGACGACACAAAGATTGTCTGGGTGGTTGACAGTGAAGAGAAAGGTGTTGGATTATAAGAGGATATTGGTCAGAAGGGCAGATCAGTAGCAGATGGAATTTAACCCTGAAAATGTTTTGGAAGAAGGAACAACACAAAGGAGCACTCAATGAATGGCAGGACATTAGGAAACTGAGAGGAACAAAGGCATCTTGGGTAGTTTGTCCACCTGAAGTTGGCAGGACAGGTAAATAGGGTGGTTAAGAAGGCATATGGGACACTTGCGTTTATCAGTCATTAAATAGAAGTTTCATAGAATCCCTACAGTGTGAAAACAGGCCCTTCGGCCCAACAAGTCCACACTGATCCTTTGAAGAGTAATCCATCCAGACCCATTCCCATTCCCCTATCCTACGTATATCCCTGACTAATGCACCTAACGTACACATCCCTGAACACTATGGGCAATTTAGCTCAGCCAATTCACCTAACCTGCACATCTTTGGACTGTGGGAGGAAGCAGGAGCACCTGAAAGAAACTCACGCAGACATGGGGAGAATGTCTAGACAGACAGTGGTCTGAGGCTGGAATTGAACCCAGGTCCTTGGCGCTGTGAGGCAGCAGTGCTAGCCACTGAGCCACCGTGCTCCCATTTTTGAGGGAGTTTTCTTTTTCACAGGCTCATTCATTGTGTTCAAATGGCCAAACCTCCCACTTCATCAAACACAAACCCCTTTTTCTCCCTCGGTAACTCTCTTCAATCATGGCATAGATTATAAGGACAGGACGGTTATGGTGGAATGATATAGAACTTTGGTTAGACCACAGCTGGAGTACTGTGTGTAGTTCTGGTCACCATATTATAGGAAGAATGCAGTTATGCTGGAGGGGTGCAGAGGTGATTCAACAGGATGCTGCCTGGGATGGAACATTTCTCCAGCCATGGAGAGACGCTGGATAGACTCAGGCTGTTTTCCTTGGAGCAGAGAAGTCTGAGAGGGCACCTGATAGAGGTGTATAAGATTGAGGGGCGTGGGTGGTCAATGACAAGGGGGCAAAATTTAAAGTAAAAGGCAGGATGTTTGGATGGAATTTGAGGAAAAACTTTCACCCAGAGAGTGGTAAAAATTCAGAATGCATTGCTGGGGAGAGACGGAAAACCTCTCAACCTTTAAGAAATACTTGGACGAGCACTTGAAATGTCATAACGTTTAAGGCTATGAGCCTATTGCAGGGAGGTGGGAGTAGTGTAGGTAGGAGCATATGTTTTTGGCAGTATAAGACATGATGCCAAAATGCTCTTTCTATTCTGTATGGTTATGTATATATCTTTAGAGATGAGGACCTCTTCTGTCTTTCAAAAAAGCTCATGTTTTTTTGAGATAATCTGATCTCTAATGATTTCATTAATTAATTTAATTCCTGAATGTGAAATTGACCATTACGTTATCACTCCAGATTTTGAGTCAAGTTTTTATATTCAGTTTTGTGATATAAATAAAGTGTTGGAGAAACTTAGCAGGTCTGGCAGCATCTACAGAGAGAAACAAAGTTAACATTTCAAGTCCATTGGAAGTCTACAGTGCTTGTACAAGATTACCCCCTCTTGCCAATCAGGGACACTTGTTTAATCCCTCCCAAGGTATTCACAGCTATATCATCTTATTCTGCTTTCTCTGTTATTTTGTGCTTTCTGTGCTGTTGGGTAGAACTGTGGTTAGTTGACAGCAGCTGGGTTGGTGAGTGTGTACTGGATGTAGTCTAAGGGCAGCCTGGCGTGAGGTTGTTCTTTTCCCTTTGCCACTAGGAAAGTGGCTCACACTGACAGCACGATGGCCAGCAGGAACCTGCAGGAAGTGAATCCACAGCTTGCCAGTGGCCATCTGCTCCAAAACAGAGAATGTTTGCGATGTGAATGCAGGTTCCTCTGTGTAATAGACACAGGCAATCTGTTGTCTGTGTGGTAATCTATTACTTTATCAGGGAAGACAATTGCTTTTGTGAATGGGATTTTTCAAATGTTAGATTGCTTTAAAGCTTGGTTTTGAACAGTTGCTTATGTGATTGTTAGACGACTGTTGTGTGACTGTACAAGTTTTAATTCCGCCTCCTCACCTTATGTGAAAATTTGTTGGCCAAAAGCATCATCTGACCACATTGCTGTAAGCATACCCAAGTGCCCAGGATAAAAGAGATCAAACATTGGGCGTTCATGCCATACAATAATCTCTGCCAAGCTATTTTGATTTCTGTGTGGGAGATGAACTGCTGGGCTGTGTTGAGCCATAAGTTTGTTCACATGCACTTCTCATGGCATTGTGGGTTGGCATCCTCCACAGTGCCAGCCCCCAGTGTGCAGATGACTTTAATGTAATTCTACCTCACCAATAATGCAGTGCTTCATTCTCAATGATGCACTCAGTCGAACATTTGCTAATTCATACTGCTATGGCCCTTCCAGCCAGACTGGCTGGTTATGGGAAGTCAATAGCTTTTATTTCCTAACTTTCATTTCCAACATGGTAGGTATTCACCAGGCATCAGCAAGGGAGGAAAACAAGAATGGGAGACTGCAGCAGGGACTCAAAACCCAAGTGACGTGATGCACATTTTGAAATTTGTTTTTGTTCTCCATTGGCTGGTCAGACTTTGGATTCCATGGTCAGTATCTGTACTGTACTTAAGCCATAGTGGGCACATGTGAGTAGGTTTGCTTGAGCAAGTATTATGCAGTGCTCTGAGTTAGCCACTTCTGAAACTTTTTCTTTCTGGATTTTTGGTGAATCCATTACCAAAACACAACTAAGTTTGCCCCATAACAGTGAAGATCCACTTTATTAGTTACAGTTATTACTAAAATGGATGTGGGTGCATCTCCATTTTCCAGTTCACTTCATTTCAAATGAAGATTCTTTTATTTAGGTTCTTCATGTGTTTAAAGTTTGGACAATTTGCTACACAATTTCCAATTTGGACACAGAGCTTTGGACATGACTTTGATACAGCTATAAATGTCTTGCCCATTGTGGAACCAATGTGTTAATAATTGCATTCTGGTCATAGATTAATGTCATATTTAAATACCTGTGATTTAAAAATCAACTACTTTCTGGAGTAAATTATAATATTGCTTTTAAGTGGACAGACTGCTACTTGTGAAGGAGATACAGTAGTGGTCTTTGTTTTTTTGTTTTAACTATTACTTTTATATGATTGTTTAGTTATGTCTGATTCATTGTGTTATGAGCTAAATTCATCTATTTTGGTGATCTGAGTTTACCAGAGATTACAGAGGACTAGTATGTTACTTATATCGCCAATTACTCAATCCAACTTAGTAATTAAAATAGCAGTATAATGAGAGTCCGCCATATTTGCAAGTTCAACTTTCACAGTGTTATTTCAGAAAAGTGTGCTTTATAACTTTCTCCTAAAACTGATGTAGAAATTGTTTTGCAGCAATTATGGAAACAACTGTTAACAGAAAGGGAATCCTTGATTAAACAAATTCTGTTTTTGTTCGAAAGAAATGGGGGGGGGAAAAGGGGAAGCTAATGTGTCCCTCAGAAAATTAAGATTAATGTGAAAGCTGTTACAATGTTCCATTTAAAACTGTAAAGGGATGAATTGACTAATTCCCATTTGACTGCTGGTATTTGTAAGGGGCCAGTGATGGGGCTGTTTCTCACTGGTGAAATGTGTATGCTTGTTAAATTCCAGTTTCAAATTGGGCTCTTTACTTCTAACTGGCATTGAGGTAAATGTTACATTATTAGACATTTTGGGGTGTTGAGTAGTGAATAGATTATAAATCAGTGTGCATTTTATTAAAACACATATCAAGCAGATCAGTAAGGTTTGAGTTTGCAGAGAGTTGGTCAGTTCTTTGCCACAGACTTGACAGTAGAGGAGCTGGATTTTAATGTTACTGTCTTGAAGAGTTTAGTTGAGGGCTGTTTTTGAACGTATATAATAGGCGTGCACGGCACTGAGGTTTTTTTTGAACGGTGATGCTTGCTTTTACATGTCTACTTCAGCGCAGTGATCTGTGGGTTCACGTCTTGAATGCTTTTACATCTGGAAGCACATTGGGTTTTTTCAATCCATCTACAATGTTCAATGGTTGTCATAACAAACCGGAAAACCTGGTGGTTACCCTGAGAAAGTACCTATTAGAAACTGTGTTGCAGCATGCTACGATCCATCAGTCACTGCTGCTTAAAGTCCAGGAGAAGAACTGGCAAATTGTGGAGCGAAGGCCATGCTAAAAGGTGAATGCTATTGTAGCACCTCACAGTTTATCCTGCATGGACTAGTGACTCCAGACATTCAACTCTTAACTTGCAGATTTGAATTTTTTGCAGTAAATCTGTTGTACCTTTCGGTTCCCATAAGTTGAAAGTAATGGCATTTTTAGATCAAGGGTTCTGGAGCTTGAAGTGCACAACAAATTCCATGTGGCTGCTGGATCGCTATGTTGGTGCTTGTGACTTGGCTGTACTGGAGCGTTTTAGATGTGTGATTTTCATGACAACTAGCCTTGTAAGTTCCAGCTGTTTACATATAACAACCTTCAGAGTTCTGAAGAAGGGTCACTGGACCCGAAACGGTAACTGTGCTTTCTCTCCACAGATGCTGCCACAACTGCTGAGTTTCTGCAGCAATTTCTGTTTTTGTTTCTGGTTTTCAATATCCACAGTTCTTTTGTTGTATTTTAACATTCCTCTTTCTTTTTAAAATGAATTATAGGTCCGCCATATCAGAAAACTGTTCCAATTATTAACTTCTTTTCCTATCTAAACATAGACACTAGAGCAGGAGTAGTCCATTCAGCCATTTAAGACTGATCCTTGATGTCTTTAATATATAAAATTATCTACTATTTTCTTGAATATATTGTGATTTGGTTGCCACAGCCTACTTTTTAATCACAAGATATGAGCATCACTGGCTAGACCATCATTTGTTGCCCATCCTGTTACAAAACTAGTTATTTTTTCTAAAAGCTGTTCCTTTTTTCAAGGAAGCCGTAAAACAGTCTGGACTCCAAATCGACTGGTTTGGTACAGAGATGCAACAGGTATTGGGAGGTCTTTTTGTTTATACATAAACAGATGAGACTTTAGGCCAAAGCTTTTATGTTTAGCAGTGACCTGTATAATGAAAGGGAAGTGGTCAGTCCTGGAAGCTGAATCCTTGTTGTTAGTCAGTTCAGTTCAGTAGTGAGCTGTTTGGAAGCAGGCTGTTAAACTCTGTCTCCTTCTGCCCTTCTAACTTCGACCTGTAAGCCTTTGTTTCATTTTTACTGAGTTTAAGAGGTTTGTTTATTGTTGCAAGTATTTTTGGAACAGCATAATTAAGTCTAGTTTGGATAGACTGGGTTCTGTGGTATTCTACATTCTGTTCTTTGTTTTTCACTCTGTCATTTTGCGAATAAATTTTTATGTCTTAAAACTTGGTAGTCAACCTAGCTAACTTACTCTGGGTAATTTTCACTGTACACTTAACGAAACAAGTTGCAAAGTTACGATCTGGGCTGCCTGCTTAAGAATGTTCTGAGTCGCCTGGCCTAGTCCATAACAGGTTGGGGCCTTGTCTGGGATTTAAACAGCGAGTGGTAGGTGCCAGTGTCTTTATTTTGGGTGTTGGTTTGGTTGGGTAGACAAAGCTTGGGATAGTAATGGCTCTTTCAGTCACCAAGCATTTTCTGGAGGTGGACAAGGTGAACTTAGTAGTTTTACAAAAGATGAATAAGGCCAGGCTGCAGGAATTAGCAGACAAAATGGGATTGGAGCTGCCTTTTCTCTGAGGAAAGGAGAGATAATTACTACAGTAGCTCACATTTAAATTTGCTGGAAACTCCATCAGGATCTATAGAGATGGCAAGAATTCTATTGCAAATGAAGCAGTTTGAGTTAGAGGAGAGAGATAAGGAAAGGGCAGCAGAATTGAAACAGTTTGAGTTATGGTTAGAAGTAGAAGAGAGGGAAAAAGAGAGCAGCAGAAGAGAAAGAAAAAGAATGAAGGGCTTTAGCAGAAGAGAAAGAGAGAGCATTTGAACTTCAGAAATTAAAAAGGGAAGTCAGCTCAAAAGGCGGGAGATTAAGGCTGAAAGTCAGCTTAGTGTGTACCATCCGGAACCGTAGGGAATGCTCGAGAGATGGCATCAAACACTAAAGACCATGTTGACAGCTTTTGGTCAGGATTATCCAGATGATTAGGATAAGGCAGTTCTTTTTGTGCTTTTTGGGATCAGAGATGCATCAAATGAATCGACCAAATTCAGTCCATTTGAATTAATTTTTGGCATGAAGTAAGAGGATCGTTAAAATTGATGAAGGAGAAATTAATAAGTCAGAATTCAGAGACCACCCATTTGGACTATGTGTCAAATTTTAGAGAGTGACTAAATAGAGCTGGGGAGTTGGCTAGACAGCATTTAAAGGTAACAGAGCATACAATGACACAAGAAGTGGATAAGAAATCACAAATTCACAATTTTGCCTTTGGTGTATTGGTGTTACTTCCAATAATAGGTGAACCTTGAGAAGCAATGTTTAGTGGACCTTATCAAATTGAGAAGAAATTGAGTGAGGTGACCTACTTGATAAGGACTCCAGCCAGGAAGAAATCGCCATGTGTCATGTTAACATGCTCAAAAGGTATTTTGACAGGGTAGGAAAGCCAAATGGAAGGAAGAAGCAAGTTCAGAGGATTCTGAATGGGACACTCCTCAAATCAAATTGAACAATGAGGAAGTTGTCAAAAATTGGGGTAAATTATTGAGTTACCTTTCACAAGAAAATTGATATGATCTGAAAGAGTTATTACTATCACATGGGGAGATATATGGAAGTAACTGTGCGTGATGTAGCGATATGAGATGCTGTTCCAATTAAGCAACATCCTAATGGCACAACCCTATAAAGTTGGCACAGGTCCAGAAGGAGATACAACGTGTGTTCCAAGATGGCATAATCGGTGAGTTCGTGACTGGAGCTCACCTATAGTCAAGTTGCCAAAGCCAGATGGTATCCAACGGTTGTATGTGGACTATTACAAAGTCAATGCTGTTACAAAGACAAATGCATATCCACTTCCATAGTTGGAAGACTGTGTGGAAAAGGTGGGGCAAGCAACTTACATTTCCATGTTGGACTCACTCAGAGGCTACTGACAGGTACTTGTGTCAGAAAGAGCAAAGGCAGTTTCGACTTTCGTTTAAAGTCATGCCATTTGATATGAAAACCGCTCCAGCCACATTTCAGAGACTAACTAATAAGGTCATTGCCGGATTACCCAACTGTGTTATGTATATTGATGACCTGGTGATTTTTAGTCACTCGTGGAAGGAACATTTACGGCATTTATTAGACTTGTTTGATTGACTTTGGAAGGCAAGCCTGGTGGTAAACCTAGTTAAAAGTGAATTTGCCAAAGCCTAAGTTTTTTTGTTCTTACGCTTTTCTCTCCTTCTGCCCTTCTAACTTTGACCTGTAAGCCTCTGTTTCATTTTTACTGCGTTTAAGCGGTTTGATTTATTGGAACTGTTGCAAGTATTTTTCAGAACAGCATAATTAAGTCTAGTTTGGATAGTCTGAGTTCTGTGGGTGTTCTATATTCTGTTCTTTGTGTTTCATTTTGTAATTTTATGAATACATTTTTGTCTGTTTTAAAACCTGGTAGTCAACCCAGCTAACTTACTCTGAGTAATTTTCACTGAACACCTACTAAAACAAGTTACAGCCCTGCCGAGTTTTCACTATCTCCCCAGACCTTCCCCTCGCCGAGGACGAACGATCAGTCCTTAGCAAAGGCCTTACCTTCATCCCCTCTGTCCATGCATCAACGAATTCAATACACATTGTGACGTCGAACACTTCTTTCGCCGCCTCCGCCTCCGAGCTTACCTTTCAACCCCATGGCATCAATGTGGACTTCACCAGTTTCCTCATTTCCCTCCCTCCACCTTACCCCAGTTCTAACCTTCCAACTCAGCAGCGTTCTCATGACCTGTCCACCTGTCAATCATCTTTTCCCACTTATCCGCTCCATCCTCTTCTCCGACCTATCACCTTTACCCCCATCTCCATCTACCCATTGCACTCAGTTACCTTCTCCCCAGCTCCACCCCGCCTCCCATTTATCTCTCCACCCCCGAGGCCCCTAGCCTCATTCCTGATGAAGGGCTTTTGCCGGAACATCGATTTTCCTGCTCAGGATGTGCTGCCTGACCTGCTGTGCTTTTCCAGCACTGCTCTAATCTTGACTCTAATCTCTAGCATCTGCAGTACCCACTTTTGCCTTGCAAAGTTACAGTCTGGGCTGCCTGCTTAAGAATGTTTTGAGTGGTCTGGCTGAGTCCACAACAATCCCTAATTGTTCAGAGGACAGTTATGAGTCAACCACATTGCTGTGGGTCTGGTATCACATGTGGGTCAGACCAGGCAAGGACAGGAGATTTCTTTTCCAGAAGGACTGAATGAACCAGATGGACTTTTCTGAGAAACTAAATTCTCTGTTCTCACGTGGCCTACATATTTCTTCTGGCGAAGGTCTTCCTGCAATGTTTCGATTTGGTTATTCTGAACATGGTTAGCAGGTCACCATCTTCTTTCTTTGCCCTGTCAATCTGTTCCCTGTGATTGGTTTTCCGTAATCTCTGCGGATTGGTCCATGTGTAGGCATTTCCTTCTGCTTGTGATCTCATATGGTCCTCCAGTGCTTTCTCAAGCCTTTCTCTCTGCCTGGTGTAAATTCTGTTGTTCCCAGTTCACTGTATCAACCCTATTGTCTTTCTCTTGACTTGATTGTCTCCCCAAATTGCTTGCTTTCAATGTCAAAAATTGTCTACTTGTAGCTTCATTGGAACCATATGGACTTTTCCCATCACTGGATCAAGATCCCTGAATCCCCTAACAGCACTGTGGTTGTACGTGGGCTATAGTTCAAGAAT
Source organism: Chiloscyllium plagiosum (assembly GCF_037043375.1). Taxonomy (NCBI): domain Eukaryota; kingdom Metazoa; phylum Chordata; class Chondrichthyes; order Orectolobiformes; family Hemiscylliidae; genus Chiloscyllium; species Chiloscyllium plagiosum. The sequence goes on from NW_028270162.1 coordinate 58,328,190, forward strand.
GTAGCTCACCACCATTCTCTTGGTGGCAATTGGGAATGGGCAATAATTGATGCCCTTGTCAGTAATGCCCATATTCCAGAAATTAAAAAATTGCTTTGGCATTGATTACAGCCTGCGATATTGTGAGCTTGCACTCCCGCAGCAATTCCTTTTGTATTTCAGGATGTGCTGAACCCCAAATAAATTGCTCCAACAGTCTTTCATCTATTTCCTTCAATTTACATCTGTATTTTTCATTCTTAAAGAGTTGCCAACAAGTTCATCTTGTTCCTACCTCAGGCTTTGAAACACATTGCTAGATCTGATGGTTTGACTTTGGGTGGACATCTGAATTGAATTTTTCAAAACTTTTTTTGACTGAGTTTTATATTGTGACTCATCAAACAATGAGACGTTTAACCCAATCCATGCCGGTCACACAGGATGTAGCTGAGCCTTTCCTCTTCATGAGTGCCATTTAGAAGGCTGTTGAGCGTTGAGCTGCCCTTTTGCTTAAACTTTTCAAATGACATCATCCTTCTCCATTCATTTAGGCTTCAGGAATTCATTTAGTTTTCACACAATTCACTCTTCTGTTTTTGGCACTAATTCAGGTTGTTTTTTCTTAATCTAATTCAACGTTAATTAGATTTGAATAGCTGAGTCTTGCCGTTGACACCTTTGCCACTACATTGTGTGTTCCCAGGAGTTTGGAATAATCTCACTTTTAGACTGAAAAAGCTGGAGTTTGTTTATTTGAGTGTATTTCTTAATGCTACCCTTGTGGCTGGTGAGCTGAGACTTTGTTGATTGCTGGCATCTGACTGCAGCGTATTGAAAACTGTGGCACCCTGGCTGTGCATTCTCATAGCAATCAATTCCTAGCTTTTTATGAATAATATCTCAATGTAACATCAAGGTTCTGCTGGTTCCTTAAACTATCTGTCCTTAAAAGTCCCTCCTCTTAAAAATATTGTTGAAAAGATATTTTAAAAAAATCTGCACATATTCCGGAGTCATTTATCTGCCAAAAGTAAGTAAATATGTTTCTATAGCAATTAAAAGTGACTGAGGTGCAGATGTGACTGTGAGATGCCACTTTCAGCAAATAAAGATTCCAGATACTGGCTTTCTTGATTTGTTAATCATAATTATGATGCCAGAGCCTTTTATGTACCTAGAAACAGCAGATTTTACTTAACATATTTGATGTAGGGATGTTTGAAATGATGTTCATACATGTGGTATGTGTCTACATCGCAATGTCTGGTGGTGTACCTCTGCTTAAAGTTGTCTTTGTTATAATAAAGGAAGACTTGGCACCCTTTGCCTCCACATAACTGTGAAGCCTGTACATTTTTGCTGTGCAATCTCCAAGACACCACATTTTCTGTCACTAAATGTAACATGAGTTTTAAAAGTCTGAGAACTAACACTGTCCATGATAAAAAGGGACTCCATTCCTAATTGTTAAGCAGGATAAGTATGAAATAAGATATTTTAACACAAATTTTAAACAATTTAAAACACTGTAAAATTTTGTTCTTTTAAATCTCCCCAACCAGTTGCCAATGAGTCAATGTTGGGAAATAAATGTTAAAGAAAAAAATTTAAGATATTTTCTAATGATAGTTATTTTCCTGTTAACTGAGGGCAAATGTAAAAACAACTCTTGGTTCCAATTTAGCACAGGTTCCTACGCTGAAGAAAGAATATTCTTAATTTGGAGTATATCCAGGTATCTCTATGTGGAACCTGGTCCAGCAGCAGATTTCAGGTGTACATAACCTCTGTGGGCGGCACGGTGGCACAGTGGTTAGCACTGCTGCCTCACAGCGCCAGAGACCCGGGTTCAATTCCCGCCTCAGGCGACTGACTGTGTGGAGTTTGCACATTCTCCCCGTGTCTGCGTGGGTTTCCTCCGGGTGCTCCGGTTTCCTCCCACAGTCCAAAGATGTGCAGGTTAGGTGAATTGGCCATGCTAAATTGCCCGTAGTGTTAGGTAAGGGGTAAATGTAGGGGTGGGTTGCGCTTCGGCGGGTCGGTGTGGACTTGTTGGGCTGAAGGGCCTGTTTCCACACTGTAATCTAATCTAATCTAATCTAACCTCTGTAGGAACTGATGGGTCACCTTCTCCCTTTAGGCTGCATTGACCCTTGCTGAGCTTCAATGTTGGGAAAGGCTGGAAACATTAAAAATGATTGCAAAGTCAAGATCCAACCAGTTGACCAGTGTTCTTCAGGGAAGGATACCTTGCCTGGTCTGTTCTATGTGTGATAGTCCAAATGGTTCACTCTGTACTGCCCCCTGTGGTGGCCTGGCAAGCCACTTTGCTTTGTCAAGGGATAAAGTGCATTGCCATACAAACTACAAAACATTTAAGACTGTCCCCCAACTTGAGGCAAATTGGGATGGACAATGAATGCTGACCATGCCAGATTCACTTATACCCTGAGAATAAATAGGAATGCACTAGGAATATAACGTCTGCATCACATCCATGATGTTGTATATAGGGGCTCAGTATGATATGCCATTGACAAGTTGTGCAATGTTGGAGCCATTGCTGCTTTTGAATCACTTAATGAGCATTTCAAATGGTTTTCTTTGTTGGTGTTTCTGAATCTTTTTGGTCAGTTTTTTCTGTGCCTTGATGAGTCATGGAGTTACACAGCAACGCAACAGACCCTTTGGTCCAACCAGTTCATGCCAAACGTAATCCCAAACTAATCTAGTTTCACCTGCCTGTGCTTTACCCATATCCTACCAAATATTTCTTAACTGTTGCCATATCAGCTTCCTCTGGAACTTCCTTCCACACACGAACCATTCTGTGTTTTAAAAAAAATGCCACCCATGTCTTTTTTTAAATCTTTCTCCGCTCACATATAAAAATATGCCCCCTCGTTTTGAAATCCATCACCCTAGGGAAAAGACATCTACCTTAACTATACCTTTCATTATTTTATAACCTCTCAACCTCTTACGCTTCAGTGGAAAAAGTTTGAAAAAAGTGTTGGCTGCAAATTGTGTGAGGGACCGTATCAAAAACAGAGGCCACTTCAGGTCAACAGCGATCACTATCGCACACTAATGGTCTGTGTAGTTCTTCACAGCCTGTCCCCTGCTGCTCAAAACAAAAATATTCCTAGTAAAAGAGCTCAAATGCAGAATCATAATGAATATCTGTTCCTATTTTAAAATGAATCTAATGATTGTTACAAGCTTTTTAACTAAATTCTAAGAGTTGTGCATGCCTATAATAGGGACACCAAGGTATCTCTTCATAAAATAGCCTTGAGGTTTCTTAATATTTGTGACTGGACTACAATATGTGACTGTTTTTCACTTTTGGCTGAATGACTACTTTAATCAGTCTGTTTTATAGGTTGATAAAAATGCAGATGAATTTGAATTGACAGCAGTCAGTTGGTATCTCACATAATAGGCCCAAGATCAAAACACAGAACAGTCTTCACGTAGCTGAACTGTAATTGATCCATACATTACAGATGGCCCATTATGGGATCTGGAATAATCACAATCATTGCAATTTATGGTCTCAACTGTTTTTGCTTGTCCAATGTTTTTCTGTACTGAATAGACTGAGCAGTTGCACGGTTCCACTGTACAGTTGTAATGTGAAACATTTCATTTTATCAAATGGATGTATATGTACATGTTGGTTTTGCCATCTCATTTTGTGGTCTAATTGATTAATGATATTTGATATTTATTAAACATTTTCCAGGATTTCACTATTGGCAGTGAAAATTTCCATAAGCAAACTTTTGTTTAATAGGGTGTTACTTTCTAAATAAGCCATGAGACTCCCTGGGTGTCTTTGTGTTGTAATTTCTTTTTAATCAATTGTCATCCTCAGAACCTGAACTGGGCTCGGGACGTGCTGCTCGGCGTCAATATACCATGGCAACAATTGAAGCATATGCCAGCTCAAGGGCTTTTCTACGAGAGGAACAAAACAAATTTTTTTAATGTAAGTTTTATTGACTTGTTTCTATGTAAATATTTTAAATTTACTACTTTTTGCTACATATATACTACATTTGCAAGGAGCATTAAACCAGAGTTGCCTATGAACCATTAGCTTACTACTGTAAACTCAGCACTTGTTCCTGTGGAATTGTTCACAATTGTGCTTTTATTTTCCTCACAACTGAAACTGCAGTGATACTGTCACCTCCTTTTGGCTGCAGAGATCACAGAATCTGATGTGTGACTTGTGTTTCAGAAAATCCTTGCATGAATTGCTTCTGCTGTTCTCTGTGCCTGGGTTCTTGTCATGATAACATCACTGAAGTGCATGTGCAGCAGAAATAAGCATTAAATGTTCTTCAGTTCAGCTACATTGTGTGTCTCTGTAAACAATATTGGATTTGTCACAAGGTTTGTAGTTGAAGTGAAAGATGGCGCTCCAAATTGCCCATTCAGTTGTGTACATTAGGAAACTGCACTTGCAGCTCAATACAAGTGCTGTAGAATTACCAAGTGTTTCAGATTCCGAAGAGTGAACTCATGCAACATGCAGAGTTTAGCCTACAGCCATAGGCATTTGCATACATCTTATGAATTACTGCTCTGCAAATAAAGGAAATGTGGATAGTCTGATGGATGCAATAATTGATGCTAATTGCAACAGGCACAAGGTGAGTTGTGTTCTATTAGCAAGAGAAATTTAATAGACTTGGGATAGAATTTGGTCCAAGTCATGGCCTAATCTGGATATTCAGGACTGGTATGCTGGAATAATTTTTTGTTGAATCATGGATATTTTCAATTGAAAGTAGTACAGTACAAGCTGTGTCATAAATCTTTAATTTGTAGAATATTTCCTATTAGTGGTTTTGTTATAACTAGTTGGCAATTATGTAAAATAAAATGTGAACTTTTGTCACCTTACATTTTACTGTTCCCAACAGACGACTTCTGCACTGAGATGGCATCAGCCCTGCACTTGTGTTCTGGTATTCCTTCAGATCTGATGAGTTAGAAGGTCTTAAAGCATGGTCAACTCAGTATTAGTGAGTTCCTTCCCTGAGCAGAATTATGTATTGACTGGTTAAGATTCCAATTATAATTTTGTCTGTCTGTCCTTAACAGCTCTAGCTGTATGTATGTTCCAACAATGATCAGGACTGGAAAATATGGAAGATTTTTTCCCATTCCTCTCAGACCCAGGATACTGAGGAGAAAAATTGCAAAAAGATATGAGAGGCACTTCTTTAACACAGACGGTGGTTCATGTATGGAATGAACTTCTAGAGGAAGTGGTGGTTGCCGGTACAGTTAGAATGTTTAAAAGATGCTTAGATAAATACATGAGAAAGGAAGGTTTGGAGGGATATGGGTCAAGTAAAGGCAGATGTGACTAGTTTGGTTTGGGATAATGGTCGGCTTGGACTGGAGGGCCTGTTTCTGAGCTGTATGACTGAACTCCAGTGTAACATTCCCATCATTACCCACCTAAACTTCATAGGGAGTATGGTTGTAGCTTAAGTTTTTGACTAGAAAGTAAGACATCTTCTAGATATTAAGGGGAAGTCAAACGAGAAATTATTTCTGCTTGTTGGGGAGTCTAAGACTAGAAAATAGTCTAAAAAGCTAGAACGAAATATTTCAAGAGTGAAATTAGGAAATCTGACTGCACACAATGGGTGGCAGAAATTTGGAATTTTTTTTCTTCAAATGATGAGTTTTGCTTGAACAATTGTAAAATTTAAATCTGAGACTGACAGACATTGTTAAACAACAGGAAGGCAGATTTTAAGTTTGTAGATTTGCAGTGATTTTATTGAATGGCAGCAGAGGCTTGAGGGGTGAAGTAGCCTTGTTTCTGAGTACATTGTGTTTTTTCTCATCTGTATTACTGATCACACACTTTACCACAACACCACCTCTTGGACTGTTTCTAAAAACAGGTTCCGGGTCTCACTGCAACAAAGCTTTTGTTTTCTTCTATTTTGAGATTAGTTCAAGGCTTGAAATTAAGATGGATTCTGTTAAATTACTTGTTGGAGAATATGGGATTCTCACCCTTTATGTAATCTGAGGCAACAGCCAAACAATGATACAACAGAACTAGCTCGAAGGTAGGAGACAGAGAGGTGGTGGACGGTTGCTTTTCAGACGAGAGGCCTGTGACCAGCAATGTGTCACAAGGCTCGGTATTGGGTCCACCGCTATTTGTCATTTATATAAACGATGTAGATGTGAAAATAGGAAGTATGGTTAGTAAGTTTGCAGATGACACTGAAATTGGAGGGGGAGTTGACAGCGAAAATGATTATCTCAGTTAACGGGACCTTGATCAGATGGGCTGATGGCCGAGGAGTGGCAGATGAAGTTTAATTTGGATAAATGTGAGGTGCTGCATTTGGAAAGGCAAATCAGAGCTGGACTTATACACTTAATGGTAAAGTCCTGGGGAATGTAGCTGAGCAAAGAGACCTTGGAAGGCAGGTGCATAGTTCCTTGAAAATGGAATTGCAGGTAGATAGGATAGTGAAGAAGGCATTTGGTATACTTGCCTTTATTGATCAATGTATTATGTATAGGAGTTGGGAGGTCATGGTACAGCTGTACAGGACATCGGTTAGGCATACTGCGTGCAATTCTTGCTGCTATAGGAAGGATGTTGTGAAACTTGAAAGGGTTCAGAAAAGATTTACAAAGATATTGTCAGGATTGGAGGGAATGAGCTATAGTGAGAGGCTGAATAGACGGAGGCTATTTTCCCTGGAGCATTGGAGGCTGAGGGGGTGACCTTATAGAAGTGTATAAAATCATGAGGGGCATGGATAGGCTGAATAGCCAAGGTCTTTTTCCCCAGGGTGGGGGAGTCCAAAACTAAAGAGGAAAGATTTATAAACTTTTTCACCCAGGTGTGTGTGTATGGAATGAGCTGCCAGAGGAGATGATGGAGGCTAGTACAATTATAGTATTTATAAGGTATCTGTATGGGCATATGAATAAGAATGGTTTAGAGTGATATGGCCCAAATGCTGGCAATTGGGACTAGATTAATTTAGGAAATCTGTTCCATGTGAACGAGTTGGGCTAAAGTACAAGAGTGCTGTACATCTCTAAGACTCTATGACCACTTAAACCACTTAACATCTGTTTTATTTGCAAATAGCATACAGAAGCAGAAATAATAAGCAAAATACAAATCAGCCTAATAACTGTATGAAAGATTTTGAATCAATGAAAAAGATTGATTTACATACACATTCTAGAAAACTATGTCAAGTGATATGAAGATGTGGGGTGTACCGTACCTTTAAGAGAATTAAAAGCAAAATAACTACTGACACAACCAAGTATTCTGAAAAAGAGATACAATGTAACATGTGCTCCAGCTACTGAGGTAGCTTGGGTAGCTAGTTGCCTAGAAATGATAAAACAGACTTGAATTAGGACAATCAGTTTAAATTATACTCTGAAAAATACCAAATTCCAATCCAGTTTGAATTTAATATATTGACTATATTAAAAGTCAATGCCATAATCTGATGCTTTGGGGTTATATGACCAGGGAAAACTGAACAGTTGAGAGGAGAGCGGTCAAGCCGCCAACATCTGCACACTGCCTCGCAAAATAGCTCTCTTAAAAGGTACTTTTATTGATCAGTAACCTGTGAAGCAGTATCCCAAAGGAGAAGAAAAGAAGACTGAAATACAGAGAAGAACTAAAGCTACCTGGTTTTGAGATAAGAAGTTATGTTTTTTGTAAATCATAATCAGGGGGTTTAATCAGACTATTATTGTATAGAGGAAAGTAAAAGATAGGTTAGAAAAAGGAATTGTAAATAGTTGTTAGTTAATTATTCTCTGATATACTTTAAGAAATAAATTTGTTAATTTTTACTTTAAATAGTTCTTGGCCTCTCCGAACCTTCACAGATTACTGCACGGGTTAAGTCTTTTCTGTGTTGTGGCTTTACATTAAGCAGGAGGGTTTACCCCGTGTTGAAACACAAGGCAAGCAATAATTTCTTTGTGAATTGGCCAGACTTCCTTTTACTGCTTGTTTTGGAAATAGTACATGAGTTTCACATATCATTGGTGCTTAGATAAGTTACATTGGATTGAAGAAATGCAAAAGAAATGACCCATTTTATACTTTTTCTTCTGTAAGAGCTCCTTGAATTATTTGCAATTGAAGAAACAGTTCTGGTATTAGAAAAGTCATAATTCTGAGATGAGTAAGGAGATAACAAGTTGTGCACGAGACAGAACAATGCCAAAGAACCCAGTAAAGCCTCATCAGTCTCCTGTTGTTCAAGCTTCCACCCAAATGAGAGAGGCCAGTGCTTTCCTAAGGACCCTTGAGAGAGTGTTCCTGTAACTCTTGATTTGTGCGGAGTGTTAGAAGGAGCTAGTTGCTTGTGGAGCAACTCTGCTCTCTTTTGAATGTAATGGCTTGAGGCTCCCCCCCCCCCATTTTATGTTTATTAAGTTAGTAATGTTAGGCCAAGAACTCTGCATGGTAGTCTGGGCCCACCGGCTGTGTCCTAGGTGATGCAATTTGAATTTTAACACAACAGAAACGAGTCTTGTTGCCCAGCGTAAGTACTGTAACCTCCCAGTGACCAACTGGTCCAGAACCAGAAAGCACAGTCTAAGGATATGGGGTGGACCATTTAGAACTAAGGTGAAGAGAAATTTCTTCAACTAGAGAGTGGGGAATTCACCACCACAGAAAGCAGTTGAGGCAAAAACATTGAATATTTTCAAGAAGCTGTTAGATGTAGTTTTTAGGGTTAAAAGAAAGCAGGTGCAGGGGACTGAGTTGGATGATGAGCCATGATCATATTGATTGGCAGAGTAGGCTCGAAGGGCTGAATGGCCTACTCTTGCTCCTCCATCTTATATGAAAAACAATTTTGATCTTGATGGTCACTTAGAAGAATTAACTGGAGTTCCTTACAACTATTTAATAGAAGACAATGCTTGTGCTTTCTTTTGAGACAAAAAAAACTGCAGATGCTGGAATCCAAAGTAGATAAGCAGGAGGTTGGAAGAACACAGACAGCATCAGGAGGTGGGGAAGTCGACTTTGTGCATATAACTCTTCTTCAGGACTGGAGAACCACCTCTTGATGCTGCCTGTGTTCTTCCAGCCTCCCGCCTGTCCACTCTGCTTTCTTTTGAGCCGGTTCTATGTCTTGTACAGTTGGTGCATCTTGTGAATGTTGCAGTTTTTATTTTTCCCCATGAACACTGATCCCAATGACTGATTATTGTTGCCTTGCAGAAAGCGAGATGGAGTTTTATTTCATCTTTCTTCTGTTCTTAGAGCAAGTAAAACACCTGTCTTCTCATCCATGTCAATCTCATGAACTTCCATTTGTACAGCGAATAAAAGGTGCAGCAGGATATCGTTTGGGTGCCATCATTTTCTCAGTGGTCACACCTCCCCACTCAATGACAATGTTGTGAGTTCAAGCTGCACTCCAGTGTAAAAGTCCAGTGCGATACCAAGAGAGAGCTGCACTTTGCGATGTTAAACTGAGGGCCAGAAAAGATCCCATGGCACTATTCAAAGGAGAGCAGGAATATTCCTCCTGTGACCTTAGCAATATTTAACTCCCAGTTGTTAATGCTGAAATAGATTATCTGGTCATTAACTTTGTGTTATTTTCAGTATCTTGCCGTGCCAAAATTGGCAGTTTTGTTTCTGTACAACAGTGACTGCCCCTAATTGGCTTTAAGGCAATAAGGGAAGCCCCAAGGTCATAAAAGCAACTGCTTTAAGACCCTGTACCAGCAGTGGAACAGCAGAAAATCATCATAGAGTCTTGGAGATGTACACCACGGAAACAAATCCTTTGGTCCAACTTGTCCTTGCTGACCAGATATCCTAAATTAATCTAGTCCCATTTACAAGCATTTGGCCCCTAACCCTCTAATCTCTTCCTATTTATGTATGCATCCAGATAACTTTTAAACGTTGTGATTATACCAGCCTCCACTACTTTCTTTGGCAGCTCATTCCATAGACGCATCACCCTCTGCGTGAAAAACTTGCCCCTCAGACCCCTTTTAAACCTTTCCCCTCTCATCTTAAACTTATGCTCTCTAGTTATGGACTCCCATACCCCAGGGAAAAGACCTTGGCTGTTCACTCTATCCATGCCCGTCATGATTTTATAAACCTCCATAAGGTCACCCCTCAGCCTCTGACGCTCCAGAGAAAACAGCCCTAGCCTATTCAGCATCTCTCTATAATACAAACCATCCACCCTGACAATGTCCTTGGAAATCTTTTCTGAACCCTTTAAAATTTAGTGTCGAGAGTGTGTTGCTGGGAAAGCACAGCTGGTCAGGCAGCATCCGAGGAACAGGAGAGTCGATGTTTCGGCATAAGCCCTTCATCAGGAATGAGGCTTGTGGGCTGGGGCTGAGAGATAAATGGGGGTGGGGTGTGGGGGTAGGTAGCTGAGAAAGCGATAGGTGGGTGAAGGTGAGGGAGAAGGTGATGGGTCAGAGCGGGGAATGATGGTCAGGTCCGGAGGGTGGTGCCGAGTTGGAGGCTTGGGACTGGGATAATGTGGGAGCAGGGGAAATGAAGAAGCTGTTGAAATTCACATTTATCCCATATGGTTGGAGGGTCCCGAGGTGGAATATGAGGCGTTCTTCCTCTGGGCGTGGGGTGGTAAGGGTTTGGCAGTGGAGGAGGCCCAGGACCTGCATGCCCTTGACTGAGTGGGAGGGGGAGTTGAAGTGTTCAGCCACGGGGTGGTGGGGTTGGTGGGTGCGGGTGTGGGTCCCAGAGATGTTCTCTGAAACAATCCGCAAGAAGGCGTCCAGTCTCCCCGATGTAGAGGAGACCACACCGGGTGCAACCGCGCAGGAGATGACATTGGTAGAAGTACAGGTAAATTTCTATCTGATGTGGAAGGATCCTTTTTGGCCCTTGAATGGAGGTGAGGGGGGAAGGTGTGGACACAGGTTTTATACTTCCTGCGGTGACAGGGAAAGGTGCCAGGAGTGGGGGGTGGATTGGAAAGGGGGCGTGGACTTGATGAGAGAGTCGCAGAGGGAATGGTCTCTCCGGAACGCTGATAGGGATTGGGAGGGAAATATATCTTTGGTGGTGGGGTCTGTTTGTAGGTGGCGGAAATGGCAGAGGATGATGCGATGTATGCGGAGGTTGGTGGGGTGGAAGGTGAGGATGAAGGCGGGTTCTGTCCTCGTTGCGTTGAAAGGGGTGAGATTCAAGGGTGGGGGTGCAGGAAGTGGAGAAGATGCACTGGAGGGCATCATCAACCACGTGGGAAGGGAAGTTGCAATCATGGAAGAAGGAGGTCATCTGGGACTTTCTGAGGTGGAATTGGTCATCCTTTCAAATTTAGCAACATCTTCCTTGTAGCAAGGAGACCAGAATTGAACACAGTATTCCACAAGTGGCCAAATCAATGTCCTGTGCAGCACAACATGACCTCCCAGGTCCTATACTCAATGCACTGACTACGGCAGGCAACCAGACCAAACGCCGCCTTTGCTAGCCTATCTATTTGAGATTCTACTTTCAAGGAACTATGAACCTGCATTCCAAGTTCCTTTTTTTTGGCAACACTCCCTAGAACTTTACCATTAAATATAGAAGTTCTGCTCTGATTGCTTTTCAAAATCGGGGTGGCTCAGTGGTTAGCACTGCTGCCTCACAGCACCAGGGACCTGGGTTTGATTCCTGCCTCTGGAATGTCTGTGTGGAGTTTGCATATTCTCCCCATGTCTGCGTGGGTTTCCTCCGGGTACTCCGGTTTCCTCCCACAGTCCAAAGATGTGCAGGCCAGGTGAATTGGTCATGCTAAATTGTCCATAGTGTTAGTTGCATTAGTCTCGGGTAGATATAGGGTAGGGGAATGGGTCTGGGTGGGTTGCTCTTTGGAGGGTCGATGTGGACGTGTTGGGCCCAAGGGCTTGTTTACATACTGTAGGTAATCTAATCAAAAATGCAGCACCTCACATTTATCTAAATTAAACTCCATCTGCCACTCCTTGGCCCATCGGCCCATCTGATCAAGATTCCATTGTACTCTGAGATAACCTTCTTCATTATCTACTACCTTCTCTAATTTTGGTGTCATTTGCAAACTTACTAACCATACCTCCTACATTCGCATTCAAATTATTTGTATAAATGCCAGAAAGCAATGGACCCTGCACCGATCCCCGTGGTACACCACTGATCACGGGTCTCCAGTCCAAAAAGCAAAAACCACAACCATCCTCTGACTCCTATCTTCTACCAATTTTATATCCAAATGGCTAGTTATCCCTGTATTCCAAGTGATCCAACCTTGTTAACCAGTCTACCATACAGAATCTTGTTGAACGCCTTATTGAAATCCATATAGACAACGTCCACTGCTCTGACTTCATCAACCCTCTTTATCACTTCTTTAAAAAACTCAAATAACGTTACTGAGACATGATTTTCCATGTACAAAGTCATATTGGCTATCCCTAATCAGCCCTTGCTTTTCCGGCAGCAGCTTTTCCACAGTTTTCTTTCCCTTTAGTAAAATGAGACAGGATCTCCATTGTTATGATCCCGCTGATGATATTACTGGATAAGTCCGATCCTAGTAATTTGGTTTAATAGGTTAGTTGTTTATTTTTGATTTGTTTAACTGGTTAACATTGTGCTTTTGTCACTCAAACAATTTCACATGAGGTTGTACATTTCCTTGAACAACTGAACCGAAGTTAATTACACAAGAAGAATTTTTAAAAATCAAACCATCCAAATATAGAAGACAATTGGAATGATCTTAAACTTTTCAGCAAAGTAAATTTTCAACCTGTTTCCAGACATTATCCATCCAGAGATATTACACCCCATACCTCAATTCTATAGCGTGCTATTATAGATTGGAGCAAACAGCTTTCCCACAAATCCCAATGCAATCAGATATGTGGACGACACTTTTGTTGTCATTAAGAGAACAGAAATCAAGAACACACACCGGATTATCAAAACCATGCTCACAGGGATCAGATTTATGAGAGAGGAGGAAACCAACAATCAACACCCATTCCTGGTTGTGATGGTAGAAAGAACACAGAATGGTGAGTGCACCTCAAAAGTGTACATTGAAGTGTACTCTGACCAGATCCTGCACTACAAAAGCAACCATCCAAACACATACAAGAGAAGCTGCTTTCGGACCCTATTCTGGTGTTCGAGCATGAACTGTCTTTAATTCCCCTCTGAATTCTATCCACACATTCTAAAGGTTGCCTGCCAATAATTGAACCTAAATAGAGGGTCATCATGACAGATGATGCCTGTCTGGAAGATTGGTGATCATGATTAACATCAAGGACATTTATTTCTAGGTCACAGTTTGTTCCATTTGTTGGAAGTCATAGAAATATTACTAGTACAAGTGACTCACTGTCATGTCAGTTCTACCTCCCAAGTTTGCAGAAAACAACTTTAAATGATTAGAATGTACTGTGACTGTATTTGAAACTTCCTTGGTTTGGATTTTTCTTTGCTAAGAAATTGCTCTGACAGATACTCCTGTCTGTGTGTCTCTCTTGCTCTCACTCATTCTGAAAAGTCTCAGTTTGAACTGGTTGTCCAAGAGTGTGGTCAATTTTCAGACAACTGAGGACTTTCTGCTCGCAGAACAATTTCTCACAGCGAAGTGCGGTCTCTTTACAAGCCCAAATGCACTATTGGATGCAACATAATGTGATCTTTGAAAACCCAAGCTTTTGTGAAGTGCTGAGTTTAAGACAGTTCATTGGTCAGATGGGGAAGTATGTGTCCAAGTTGTCACCTAGTAGAACAGCTTGATGATCAATGGCCCCTGTGCTCCAGTGTTAAATATGGAACTCAGTTTTACAACTCAGCCTCCCATTTTGTCTTCTCTTTTAAAAGAAACTGTCAAAATTCATGGATGGATCATTCATTAATCAAGAGTCTGGTCTTGTCGAGGAAATGTTTATCATCAAAATATAATTATACTTGTAATCAGGTCAAATTTAAGTTGGCTAAGGCAACTATTCCTCTGATCACTGTGTAGTGGCTGAAGGTAAAATATTAGATGCTGGAAATCTTAAATAAAAACAAAATGTTCAGGCCAGATAGCATCTTCAAAGAGTAGAATGGAGGTAATGTCTCTCATTGTTCAGACTGATTGAGGATATCCTGGAAATGATCTGTGCTCACCTGATGATATTTTTCACAGAACTCACTTTCCCTGTGCATCAAAGGTTGGCTAATGGGATAATGTCCTTTGCAGTCGATAAGATAATGGTGTGCATCTTCTAAAAAATGAGACTTAAGGGTGGAAAGAACAGACAGTAAATCCCATCCATGAATGACTTTATCTATTAGATGATACAACCTGTTCAGCATATTAGCAATGATGGAAGCTGTAGTAAGGCAGAAATAAAATTTGGGGAAATTCTTTCCCAAATGCCCATGGCAATAACATCAAATTATTATTTTATACTAAAATCTGCAGGCCACTGCCTTGATCTGTGTTGGAAAGTTTAATTATGTAAGTTCCATGTCGTCTTGTCACAGAGTCATGGAGTCATACTTCGGCCCAGTAAGTCAACAGATCAGATCTGGGCACCACACTCATTCCATGTCCTGTTGACAATGATGTTGGACAAGTAAACAATTAACAGGAGGTGTTTGCTTCACAAATATCCTCATCCTCAAAAATGGGGAAGGTTAGCACATAAGTCACAAAGCTAAAGAATAGCGTCCATCTTTAGCCAGAAGTGGTGAATGAGCAATCTATCGCTGTCTCCTCCTTGAGATCCCCAAGCAGAATTCAAACAATTCAATTCACTCCAAGTGATATAAAGAAAGAACTGAAGGCATTGGATACTGAAAAGGCCATGAATCTGAACAACATTATAGCAATAGCGCTCTAGAAGTTGCTGCTCGCCTAGCTAAGCTGTTTCAGTGCAGCTACAACATGGCCACCTTCTCGGTGATGAGGAAGATTGCTTAGGTACACCCAATGTACAAAAGCCCGAACGTATCCAATCTGGTCAATTACCATCCTATCAGTTGACTTCCATAATCGGGAAAGTGCTGGATAGGGTAATTGCCTGTATTATTAAGTTGCATTTACAAAGGAATAAACCTGCTCACGGATACTCACTTTGAACTCTGTGCGTGGCCAAAAAAGCTGAATGCCACAGGTGATGAGAGTGACTACCCTTGACATTAAGTGTTTGGTTCAAGCTTAGAGTTATTTGAAGCTGAGAAAGCCTATGCTTGGTTATATGATGACTCAAGAAAATGGCAATCCAATTCTTCAAACTGGGAATTGAAACCACAGCTGAGCCAAACTCTGTGATAGAGAACTATGTAGTGTTTGAGTTCTTCTGAGGAGTGCTGTGGGGTTAATGGGATTATAGTTTAGCTATGTGTTTCAACATCTTTAACCTTGTGTTATATAAAAATAGTTTGGGTTATTTTTATCTACAATTCTTTCTTGTCTTAAACTTGTGTTGAAGTGATGAAACCAAATCTGCAACATTTTGCATTTGTTTTTCTGTGAAAGATCGTCTCGTTAAAACCAAAAAGAAACTGTGAAGCTAGATTTCAGTCTGGGACATAATTTATCCACTAATTACATCAACTGGGATCATAACACAAGGCCGAATAATCTTTTGGTGTTCTTGTGTATTTTTGAAAGAGAAAGGTACAAAACATGCCTCGTGCCCAGATTATTGTGTTTTAACCCATCATGTCTGCGATAACTCCCAGGAGATTACAGTTTTTCCTCTTTTAAATCTATCGCATTGAGATTTCATTGATACCTGTGTCGATAAAGTGTGGAGCTGGAAAAAGCACAGCAGGACAAGCAGTATCAGAGGAGCAGGAGAGTCGATGTTTCAGGCAGGACCCTTCACCAGTGCTGATGAAGGGTCCAGCCCGAAATGTCGACTCTCCTCCTCTTCTGTTGCTGCTTGACCTGCTGTGCTTTCTCCAGCTCCACTTTTTCTCAACCCTGACTTCCAGCATCTGCAGTGCTCGCTGTCTCCAATTCATGAACACTTGGTGAGGTGTGACATTCCAGGGCGTGTCTCCAGGCAACACTGACATAACACCCACAGTTATTTTGGCTGTAGCAGTCCTCTGTTAAAATAAAAACACATCTAATTAAAGATTTATATCTGATCCAGTGTTATGATCCATGGTCATAAGAAAGATCCTGAAGTTCTTAACTGTGCAGTATTTATTTTATATTTAATGATGTAGAGTCATAGAGTCCAACAGCATGAATACAGGCCTTTCAGCCCAAACTGGTCCATACCGACCAAAATGTCCATCCACGCTAACCCCATTTCCCTGCAATTGGCCCATTTCTTTCCAAACCTTTCCTATCTGTGTATTTGTCCAAACGCCTTTTAAATGTTAATGTACCTGCCTCAACCACCTTTGCTGGCAGCTCATTCCATATGTATGCCACCTTCTGTCTTGAAAAAACGTTGCCCCTCAGGTTCCCTTTTATTCTTTCCCCTCTAACCTTAAATTGATGCCCTCTAGTCCTTCATTCCCCAAACCCGGGAAAAAGACTGAGTGTGTTCACCTTATCTATGCCTCTCATGATCTTATATAGTTCTGTAAAATCTCCCGTCATTCTCCTGTGCTGTAAAGAACAAGTCCCACTTTATTCAACTTCTCTCTATAACTCAGACTATTGAGTCCTGGCAACATCCTTGCAAATTTCTTCTGTACTCTTTTCAGTTTAATAACATTCTATGGCAAGGTGACCAGAACTGAACACTACTCCATGTGCCGTCTCACCAACATCCTGTACAACTGCAATATAATTTCCCAACTTCTATACTCAGTGCCCTGATTGATGAAGGCCAGTGTACCAAAAGCCACCTTCACTGTTCTGTCTACCTGTGACTCCACTTTCAGAGAACCATGCACCTGAACTTCCATGTGCCTTGTTCCATACACTCCTTAAGGCCCTACTATTCAGCATGAAACTCCTAACTTGATTTGACTTTGCAAAATACATGACCTCACACTTATCTCTATTAAACTCCATTTGCCATTTCTCAGCCCGCTTCCCCAGCTGATCAAGGTGCTGATGCAATTTCTGAGAACCTTCTTCACTGTCCACAATATTGCCTATTTTGGTGTCACCTGCAAACTCTCTAATCATGACTTGCACATTCTCATCCAAATCATTGATATAGATAACAAACAATAATGGGCCTAGCACTGACCCCTGGGGCACACCACTAGTCACAGACCTCCAGTACGAAAAGCATCCTTCCACTGTGACGCTCTGCTTTCTACCATCAAGCCAATTGTGTATTCAATTGGCCAGCCATCTCCCCCCTTTCCCCCCCCCCCCCCCCCCAACCCCAGATTCCATGAGATCTAACCTTCCAGAGCAGCCTACAATGTGGAACCTAATCAAAGGCCTTACTGAAATCCACATAGACTACATCTACTGCCCTGCTCTCATCAACCTTGTTTCTCACTTCATCAAATAACTCTCACAAATTTGTGAGGTATGCTTTCCCACGTACAAAGCCATGTTGACTACTCCTAATCAAACCCTGTCTTCCAAATATCTTATCCCTCAAAATCTTCTCATGTAACTTACCTACCACAGATGTTAGGTTTACTGCTCTATAGTTCCCAGGTGTTTCTTTGTAGCCTTTCTTGAATAATGGCACAACATTCGCTTACCCTCTGGTTTTCCGGGACCTCACCCCGGCTAACGATTTATTATATTGTTTTCTCGAAGCCAGAAAAGCTAAAGGAAAGATGTTGTTAAGCTTGAAAATGTTCTGATTTACAGAGGTGTTGGTAGGTTTGAGCTATAGGGAGAGGCTGAATAGGCTGAGGGTATTTTCCCTGGAGCATTGGAGGCTGAGGGGTGACCTTATAGATGTTTATGAAATCATGACGGGCATGGGTAGGTTCAACAGCCAAGATGTTTTCTCCAGGCTGTGGGAGTCCAAAACTTAGAGGGCCTAGGTTCAAGGTGAGAAGGAAAAGATTTAAAAGGGACCTTAGGGACAACTTTTTCAGGCAGAGGGTGGTGTGTGAATGGAACAAGCTGCTAGAGGAAGTTGTGGAGGCTGTTAAGGTTACATTTGAAACGTATCTGGATAGGTATATGAATAGAAAGAGTTTAGAGGTATATGGGCCAAGTGCTGGCAAATGGGACTGGATTAATTTTGAATATCAGGTCAAAATGGACAAGTTGGGCCAAAGGGTCTGTTTTCGTGTTGTATGTCTCTCTGACTCTAAATGTCAAAAGGAATCTAACCTAACAACAATTTCTGTGGCAACCATTGTTTCACTTAAAGATGCTTCAGTTAAACTGAAAATTGTGACTTGAGGTGAGGTATGTTGGAATTATGATGGAATTAATAGCACAAACTCTTTGTTTAAGAGTTTTGACAGTGTTTTCTATTTGTAGCACTCGTCAATCTCTTACATCTGCAGCAAAGAACTGTTTAAGCTCTATTGTACCAAGAGATAAAGATATTGCACTACTGCAACAAGGATATTGCATTTGTAAAAGCTGCTGCTTTAAAATTTTTCTGTTTCAAAACAGTGAAGAACTATTAAGAGGCGATGAGAACTCAGACAAAAGTGGATATGATCTTGAAGAAGATAAAGTGGTAGGAAGGTATCAAGTGAATTTTAGTGGAGCTGTGGTAAGCCTACTGTGTCACTGGGGAAGTGATCTAAATTGCCATATGAAGTAATTGCAGCAGGGTAAACTCCAGAGGTCAATTAGCAAACAGTTATTGCTGCTTGTAAATCTCTGGCTTTGGAATGGAAGAGCCCAGCATGAAATGATTAGTTTTCTTGCAAGAAAGTCTTTTAACAGGAGTGTGACTGCGCACTAGATGTAATAGTTTATTGATGATTATAAGTATTTGGGGAAATAACTGTCCTTAATATCCAACTTCTGTAGATACCCATACTGTATTAGGTGGCACAGTGCTTTATATAATGAGGCTGCCAAACTGCTGAGATGGTTCACTTATTCGGTGCTTGACAATTTCAAGAAATAGGAAACTTGCACACCCGTGACCATCGTGAAGAGGGTCCTATGCATTGATGAGGCTTTGCAACACCCGAAGCATGCAAAGGTTGTATCTATGTTTTAAAAATCTTAGGACAATGAGTCCAAGAACTGATAAAATCATGACAATGTTCCTTAGCCAGGCTGGAGGTATGACAGTGCCTGAATAGTCTCATATGAGACAACCAGCATAGACTTGGATGCAAATCTTACCAGCAACTGCCCTTGTAGACTGCGAGAATGTTACCAATAGATAATGGTGCTCTCTCTTGTTGGACTTAACAAAGCTTTTGACAAAGTTTTATGACAGAAATGAGCTAAATGCCACTGAAATGCAACATCAGTCATGAAACTGGAGAATAACAGCAAAAAAAGCAAGCCAAGTATTTGTGTAACGTTTAACTGCAGATTGGAAAACAGTGTTACATAGGCACCTACCTGAGTTAATATCTGGATTCTTTTGTCAATGGTTTACAGCAGTGACCCAGAGAAGAGATTGTGTTGGGAATCTGGAACTCACTACCTATAAGGGTGGTTAGAGGCTGAAATCCTCAACATTTAAGAAGTATTTAGATGAGCACTTGCGATGCCAAGGCATACAAGTGATGGGCCATATTCTGGAAAATGGGATCAGATTAGGTGGTTGTTTTGGACTGGCCCAGATGTGATGGGCCAAAAGGACTTTTTGCAGTGCTGCAGATCTCTGTGTCAAATAGGTGATGAGCAGAATTGAAACCGACAATGTTATTAAAGCATTGCTAAAAGATTTTGATTAATTATGCATTTGGAGAAGCTTGGATGGCAAGCTCAGAAATGTGATGTTGTTAGATTCAGAGAAAATGGGGCCAATAAATAAATAACAAATTGAATTTTCAAAAGGGGAGTTGGAGGAAAAAAAAATGGGACAATGAGGGGACAAACTATTCTCTTCATGTTAAATCTGGCACAAAAGATAGAATTGCTCAGAGCACATTTAAAAGAGTTTTTTCAGTTTTGGTCTTCCTGGCACAAAAGAATGATGTAAATGGGATATGAAGGAGTAAAGAGTAGGAAGAATGATCCCAGTATAAAATGGCTGTAGCAAGGTGATCCTGAGCTCCACATTCTAGGCAAAGTTAAAGGAAAGCACAACAAAGAACCTACAATGTTAATCCATTCAGATATGATCATCTGAGTTTATCACTTACAGGCAAGCCAGGAAAGAGATCCTAAATTAATCTAGTACCAATTGCCAACATTTGGCTCCTATCCCTGTAAACCCTTGATATTCATTTACTCATCCAGTTGCCTTTTAAATGTTGTAACTGTACCAACATCCTCCACTTCCTCTAACAGCTCATTCCATACATGCACCACCCTTTTAAATCTTTCCCCTTTCATCTATGACCTCTAGTTTTGGACTCCCCTATCCTGGGAAAAAGATTTTGACTACTCACCCTAACCATGCCTGTCATGGTTTTATAAACTTCTATAAAGTCATCTCTCAGCCTCTGATGCTCCAAGGAAAATAGCCCCAAGCTATTCACCTTCTCCCTTATAGCTCAAGCCTTCCAAACCTGGCAATATCTTTGTAAATCTTTTCTGAACTCTTTCAAGTTTCATAACATCTTTCCTATAGCAGGGAGATGCAGTATTCCAAAAGTGGCCTAACCAATCTCCTGTATAGCTGCAAGATAACCTCCCAACTCCTATACTCAATGCACTGACCAATAAAGGCAAGCGTACCAAATGCCTTCTTCGCTATCCTATTTACCTGTGACTCCACTTTCAAGGAACTATGAACTTGCACTTCGAGGTCTCCTTGTTCGGCAACGCTCTCTATGACCTTGCCAGTAAGTGTATAAGTCCTGCTAAGATTTGCTTTCCCAAAATGCAGTACCTCACATTTATCTAATTTAAACACCATTTGCCACTCCTTGGCCCATCTGGTCAAGGTCCCATTGCACTCTGAGGTAACCACCTTCACTGTCCTCTACACCTCCAAATTTGTTGTCATCTACAAGCTGACTAACCATACCACCTATATTCAAATCTAAATCATTTATATAACTGACAAAAAAAGCAATGGACCCATCATTGACCCTTGTGGCACACTGGCCTTTAATTCAGAAAGCTACCATATCTTCTAGCCAATTTTGTACCCAAATGGCTAGCTTTGCCTGTATTCCATGTGATCCAACCTTGTTAACCGGTTTGCCATGTGGAACCTTGTTGAATGCTTTAATGAAGTCCATATAGACAAAGTCCACCACTCTGATTTCATCAATCCTCTTCATCATTTCTTTCAAGAACTCAATCAAGTTAGTGAACCATCATTTCCAATGCACAAAACTATATTGACTATCCCTAATCGGTCCATGCCTTTCCAAATACATGTATACCTTGTTCCTCAGGATTCTCTCTAATAACTTGCCCACCACTGACGTCAGGCTTACCGGTCTATAGTTTCCTGGATATTCCTTACCACTATTCTTAAATAATAGCACCACGTTAGCCAACCTCCAGTCTTCCGCCACCTGAACCCAGCGATTGAAATATCTCAGCAAGGGGCTGAGCAATCGCTTCCCTAGCATTCTCATCAGATACACCTCATCAGATCCCAGGGATTTATCCTCCATTCTGCATTTTAAGATGCCCAATACCACCACCTCTGTAATATGGACTCATTTCAAGATGTTGCTATTTATTTCCTCAAGTTCTCCAGCTTCTCCACTGTAAGCGCATATAAAATATCCATTTAGTATCTTCCCCCATCTCCTATGGTTCGAAACAGAGGTAGCCTTGCTGATTTTTAAGGGGCCCTATTTTCTCCCTTGTTACCCTTTGGTCCTTAATGTATTTGTAGCATGCCTTTGAATTTTCCTTAACCCTATTTGCCAAAACTATTGCATGTCTCGTTTTTGCCCTCCTAAGTATACTCCTCCAGGGATTCACTTGATCCCTGCTGTCTATACCAGACATATGCTTCCTCCTTTTTCTTGACCAGAGCCTCAGTTTGTCTAGTCATCCAGATTCCCTACACCTACCAGCCTTGCGCTTCACCCTATCAGGAACATACTATCTCTGGATTCTTGTTATCTCATTTTTGAAGGCTTCCCACTTTCCAGCTGTCTCTCTCTCACCTGCGAGTAGACTCTTCAAATTAACTTTTGAAGTTCTTACCTAATATCATCAAAATTGGCCTTCCTCTAATTTAGAACTTAACTTTTAGATCCAGTCTATCCTTTCATGAAATGTCCTTGACAAGTAGGATTAGAGAGAATTCGAAAAGCATTTTACATCTATATTAGGAGCAAGACAGCAGCTTATGAAGGAGTAGGTTCACTCAAGGACAAAGAAGGGAATTTATGTGTGGTGCAAAGGAAGTGGGTGAGGTTCTGAACATATTTTTGCAAGGTTTGTGAAGGTTTGTAGCTCAGGTTGAGGTTTAGGGTATAGGTTTGCTCGCTGAGCTGTAGGTTTGATATCCAGACGTTTCATTACCTGGCTAGGTAACATCATCAGTGGCGACCTCCACGTGAAGCGAAGCTGTTGTCTCCTGCTTTCTATTTATATGTTTGTCCTGGATGGGGTTCCTGGGTTTGTAGTGATGTCATTTCCTGATCATTTTCTGAGGGGTTGATAGATGATATCTAGATCTATGTGCTTGTTTATGATGTTGTGGTTGGAGTGCCAGGCCTCTAGGAATTCTCTGGCATGTCTTTGCTTAGCCTGTCCCAGGATAGATGTGTTGTCCCAGTCGAAATGGTGGTTTTTTTCATCTGTGTGTAAGGATATGAGGGAGAGAGGGTCATGTCTTTTTGTGGCTAGCTGGTGTTCGTGTATCCTGGTGGCTAACTTTCTTCCTGTTTGTCCTACGCAGTGTTTGTGGCAGTCCTTGCATGGAAGTTTGTAGACGACGTTGGTTTTGTCCATGGGTTGTACTGGGTCTTTTAAGTTTGTTAGTTATTGTTTGAGAGTGTTGGTGGGTTTGTGTGCTACTAGGATTCTGAGGGGTTTTAGTAGTCTGGCTGTCATTTCTGAAACTTCTTTGATATATGGTAAGGTGGTTAGGGTTTCTGGCTGTGTTTTGTCTGCTTGTTGTGGTTTGTTCTTGAGGAATCTGCGGACTGTATTTTTTGAGTATCTGTTCTTCTTGAATACGTTGTATCGGTGGTTCTCTGTTTTCCGAAGTTCGTTTGTGCTGCAGTGTGTGGTGGCTCGTTGGAATAGTGTTCTGATACAGCTTCGTTTGTGTGTGTTGGGATGGTTGCTGGTGTAGTTAAGTATTTGGTCAGTGTTTGCCGGTTTTCTGGATACGCAGGTTTGTAGATCTCCGTTGTTCTTTCTTTCGACTGTTATGTCCAGGAATGCAAGTTTGTTGTCGGTTTCTTCCTCCTTGGTGAACTTTATGCCTGTGAGGATGTTGTTGATGATGTTAAATATCTCTTCTATCTTGTTTCGTTTTTGATGACATCTATGTAGCGGACCCAGATTTTTGGTTTGATGGTTGGTCGGGCTGTTTGTTCTAGTCTTTGCATTACCGCTTCTGCTATGAATCCTGATCGCGGAGATCCCACGGGTGTGCCATTGATTTGTTTGTAGATTATGTTGTTGAAGGTGAAGTGGGTGGTGAGGCACAGGTCCACTAGCTTCATGATGTTTTCGTTGGTAATGTGATTGATGTGGTTGGGGTGTGTGTGATGGTCTCTTCTAAAAGTGTGATAAGTGTTTCCTTTGCCAGGTCGATGTTGATGGAGGTGAACAGTGCTGTTACATCAAATGAGATCATTGTTTCGTCTTCCTCTATTTTGGTGTTTTTGATGATTTTTAGGAATTCCTGGGTGGAGTGGATGTACGAGGCAGGCTTTTTACAGAGGATGGTAGGTGCTTAGAACATGCTGCCAGGGTGGTAGTGGGCTGAAGGACCTGTTCCTATGCTTCACTGTTCTACATTCTATGATGTGTGTTTTGCTTAGTTACTTAATGGGTAATGTTTTGAAATGTTAGGACATCTCCTTTCTGGGCCATGGCTTCACATGCTGTGCTGGGCTTGCTGCGTTGCTGCTTTCTCTCTTCCTTTGGTCTCCTTGCCTTCTGATAGACCAGGTCTTCCCAAACTAGGGGTTGGAAGATCAAGTAGGGTCACAAGCTCCCTGCAGCAATGCCTGTATCCTCCAACATTCCCCAAGAGGTAGTATTAAATTTTGATCCTCAAAATGGTTTCAAAGTGAGTGGAAGAAGTTTGCAAAGCTTTCGTGAGGACTATTGACCACACCTATTACAGAGGAACCTCGATTATCCAAACGAGATGGGAGGAC
Source organism: Chiloscyllium plagiosum (assembly GCF_037043375.1). Classification (NCBI taxonomy): domain Eukaryota; kingdom Metazoa; phylum Chordata; class Chondrichthyes; order Orectolobiformes; family Hemiscylliidae; genus Chiloscyllium; species Chiloscyllium plagiosum. The sequence continues at coordinate 58,352,548 of NW_028270162.1, forward strand.
ACTATTTCATTTGGATAATTGATTGTTCAGTTAATCGATTCAATGCCTTTCCTCTGGGGCTTGGAGTTTTCGGTAAAGTTTGTCCCCTGTTCAGAAGATAAGGCAGCATCACAGTGCGTGTGAACCGTCACCCCCCTCCCGCCCCCCCCCCCCCCCCCCCCCCCCATCCCTGTACAGCACCACATCCGCCCCCTCCCCCACCTCCCGTGTGCCCTCCTGTCTGCCCCCACCCCCTCTCCGGGGCAGCCGGACTGGACACTAACAACAAGACTGCTGCTGCTGTTACTGCCTTTGTGGGGGGGGGGGTAACTCTCCAAATAGTGTGCACACACGCACGCACAAACTTTTTGACAGGCTCCACCTTTGTCCTGTACAGGACAGTGTTGGAGAGATTATCTGGGGAAGAGGGGTTTAGGGTACATCCCTGTGTAGAACTCCAGGGAAAGTGGGGAGGGGGGTAGGGGGGAAGAGAGAGAGAGTGTGGGAGGTCAGTTATTTAAAGACGGTGCCTGCGCTCCCGTCAGTCCAGGACTGTTCTCGGCAGCACTTTTAATCACTATAAACAAAAAATTTGATCAATGTTGAACGCACGTCTTTGATGTGATGTTTTGTTGGGACCTCGAGATCTCCTTCAGATAATCCAATTTTTAGATACAGTAATTGGTATCTGGATAATCGAGGTTCCTCTGTAATTATTTCGATAATATTATAAAGTGTAAGCCATAACAAAGTGCCCCTGAAGCAATATTTACGAAGAGCTAAGATAGTATCTCATTTTTTTAATAATCCCTACAATGTGGAAACGGACCCTTCAGCCCAACAAATCCACACTGACCCTCCGAAAATTACCCAACCCAGACCCATTCCCCTACCCTATTATCCTATATTTACGCCTGACGAATGCACCTAACCTACACATCCCTGAATGGTATGCGCAATTTGGCATGGACAATTCACCTGACCTGCACATCTTTGGTCTGTGGGAGGAAACCGGAGCACCCGGAGGAAACCCACGCAGACACGGGGAGTATGCAAATTCCACACAGACAGTTGCTCGAAATTGGAATTGAACCTAGGTTCCTGGCGCTGTGAGGCAGCCGTGCTTAACCACTGAGCCACCGTGCCGCCCCCCTTTCAATTTTATTTCTTCCCTCTTCCAATGATCTGATTTGAAGGTGGTGGGGAACTGCACCTCCAGCTCAGTGATAGCACCAGTTTTGCATTGAAAGCTACCATCGCACAGTCAGCCAGAATAATACTTGGCAGCTTTCAGCGTTTCCAAGCAACTATTCAGTGTTGGCGACCATCCACTCCTCAACACATTTCATTTGTGATGTCTCTGTATTTGTACAGCTGAAGAAACACTTTGTGGAGACCTCCTGTGGTAACAGGAGCCTAATTGGGGGCCATCCAAACTGTTTCACGTATGCTCTGTTTTGTTCTATTTAAATTCAATATTTTTCAGCCTCGAGACTGCCAACAGTAGTGAAGAAATAATTTTTGGAAATGAGCTACTGTTATGTGATATCCTGAAAGCATCGAACTTCAGCCTGACGTAAAAAGTTGCATGCCATTTTACAAAGCTTTGTGCCAAATTACACTTGTAAAGTTGCCCAAACTGAACTTCACTCTATTTGATGAGGTTATTTTGTTCTTTATCACGTATTTCAAAAATGTCTCGAAGTGCTTCCCAATTATATATAAATGTGGTAAATGTTAAGACAATTCAGTAGTTATGAAGAAGAGAGAAATTTACCATAGTCCCAGAGGCTGCTCTCTCATTAAAGAGTTTAAGCAAAGGATCACCACACTTTGAGTGAGGGTTGTGCTTGAGAAGGAGAGTCCTTCATGGTAACCACAGCCGGTGCACTGTTGGAATTCCTCTGCATTATAACCCAGTGACCAATCAATGGAGTTAAATGATGCCCAAGTGGTAATGATGTACCAAGCAAGATTCTACCGATAATAGAGAAAGTACAGGCCAGCCATTTTTTTTTTCAGTCTTGTGCAAGAAATCTCTGTGTCTTGTGATATTCTGTACCTATGCAGACATGCTCCGAATACTTGAGCAGCACCCTTGGTTTTAGATCAGGAAACTTATGGATGCAAAACATACTCCCAAGCCTTTAGCATGGAATTGTTTGGAATGGAAGAGGTGCTGCGCAGTCAGATTTCCAATCAGATCCTTTTTGGGATTGGTCATCAAACTGTATTGCATGTTCAGGTGAACACATAAGATTCTCTGCAGTTTTTGAAAAATAGCTAGGTCAAGCTCCAATCATAAATATAATACCAACAAACAAGTTTAACTGATTGTTTGTCAAACATGCTGTTTATCAGGTCTTGTGTGTAAAATAACTGCAGTACTACACTTCAAAAGTACTTAACTGAATGAAGTATTATAAGATATTCTGAAAAAGTAACTGAGGTATATATAAAAGGTATATATATATAAATGCAGGCCTACCTCTATAATTTTAATCACTGAATGAGAATGGAAAGAAATTAAGACTCCAGCATTTATCTAGCATCTTGCTCTCAGAAATATCAAAAAGCATTTCACAGGGAATTTCTCATTTGAAAGTGCTGTTCTGTGGATAAATCAGTTGGCATTTGCTAGTGCTGGTTTCCTTTGTTCTCTGAAACAGAGGTGAGGCTTTAATACAACATCATAGCCCCTCTGATAGGGTGATGTTTCTGTGAACTGGAATGAAAAATGCAGAAATGCAAGAACATTGTATGTGGAGAAATGTACAGGAGAAGGATATACGAGCTCAAAACTAGCTCAGAGATTTAAGAAGCTCATGGCTAAATCTTTATATCAGCTGTACGTCCTCGCCCAATTCTTTATTGGTTCCTCACAGGTCCAAACATCAATTGATCTTGGTGTTGAAAATACCCAACAATTGAGAATCCATCACCGGCAAGGGTAGCAAATTCCAAAGATTCACAAGCCCTTAAGTGAAGAATACTTTCCTCATCTCCAAGCCCATATCCTGAGACTGTGACCGCTAGTTCGTAATTCTCCAACCAGGAGTAAACAGCCTCTTAGCAGCCACCCTTGTGTTTCAAGGGGATCATCACCTTTCATTCTTCTAAACTCCAAAGAATAATGAATCTGTGTGTTTTAAGGGACAGCAGTCTCATCTCAGGGCATTAATCTTGTGAATTGGATCATTATGTAACCTTTTAAGATAAATTTATTTTTCTTGCAACAGAATATTCTGTTTCCATTAAAAGCCCTATATAACACTCCAATCCAAGATCTCCTTGCTCTTCATACTTCAACTCCCTTGCATTTAAAAACTAGCATATTATTTGCCTTCCTAATTATTTACATACCTGATGTTTACTCCTATGCATGAGGGCATTTCTCTAAAAAATCCTTCGTAGATTTTGACTTTTAACACATTTTTTTCCATTTGTCTTATCAAAGTCGGCAATTACACATTTTGTCGCTGCTCCAACTATCAAATTCTTAATCGGACTATATCCTTCACAACCTTTGCATCCTCCACGTGTTTATTTTCTCACCTAGTTTTTTCATCCAACTTGGGCACTTTGCTCTCATGCCCCTCATGCAAATAGCCAAGGTCCCAGCATTGATCCTGTTCTCCCTCCTGTTCCTGTTTTCTGTTTGAAAAACAGATGCCACAAAAGACTGCCACCAGCAGAAGAGAATATTACTAGAGAGAGATGAAAGCTGATTATTGACTCCCAATTATGATTTTACTTAAAACTGTTCAGCCCCACAGTGACCATATTTCAGTGTAACTTATACATGTGTAATTATGTATTTAAAATTGCTGGAAGTGAGTCTTCCTGACTTGTCAGAAAGGTGGAAAGAAAGGAGTAAAAGCAGGTATTGAGAAAGAGGGATGACAGCACATTTTGTGCCTATCATTCCAGCTCTGATCACAGCTGATTGATGTATGTAAAAACAGACTCCTGTCACATTCTTTCTGTCCTGTGTTTTTTTCACCTGTGCTGTCTCATGTTGCCTCACTTCTTCTCACCATATTCTACCTTCACCAATTTTCCTTTACCCATTTCATCTGTGACATTGTTACTTTGTATAGCTTTCCTGCGCAGTTTGTTTACATATAGATTTTCTGAATATTTACTTAAATGGAATGATGGAAAATGAAATGCTGTTTGTGTGTTCTGATATAAATGTATTGCCATTTTTACAATTTTGATCAAACCTAGTTTGTTTCTTTCTCCTCTGTGCTTAGTTGATAAGGGATAAATCATGGCTAGTAGTTGGTGGATTGTTGGGACAAGAGAAAGGATACAGAGACAGCATGCCTGTATAAAATCTCCTTCCAGTAGCCAGGGTTTTAACATCTATTTCAAAATAAACTCCTTGTGTAACAAATTGTAAAATATGTGGAGAACAGAAACTATTTCTTTCAAATTTAACCCCAAATCGATTGAAGCTACAAGCTGAGATTCTGAAGGATCCTCAGCAGCATATCCTGCTAATTAGGGAAGAGGTGTGCAAGTAGCTGCATAATCTCTGACTCACTGGGTATCTGCTTGCAGTCCTTGTCTTGTTGCCTTGCAGACTACTTGGGCCTCTTTAATTATTAAACAGGGAGTAGCTAAGCTGGAGTCACCTGGGATCTGCTTGTGTTTTGACGGCGTGTAATGTTGGGTGGAGAATGGGCTGAGCTAGCAAGTCCTGGTTGGTGCCAAGAAAGAGGTGCAGGATTTTTGTTGTATTGCATTGAGCTTGGTTGTGGAGATTTGTTTATCTGGATATTACGTAGGGATTTGCAAGCAGCTGTCAAGTCTAATGTTGACCCTTGAGATTTTGTTAGTAAGTTTTTGGTTTTTATTTACCAATTTGTGCGAAATGCAGAAGGATTTAAGAAACCTAAGTTAAGAAACCCGTTATGTAATGCGTGTTTAAATTCTTCTCTCTCAAATTTCATATTCTAAAATTTAACATTTATTCTGGATTAGCACCGAATTTTTAAACGACAACATAAATATGTAAGGCAGTGCTCCCAGACTTTTTCCCTTTCTGACCCAATTTCAAAACTTGAAAATTGCTGTAACCCTTGGATGAGAGCTGTGAGTTCAGGAGGATAACTGTCCAGCTGTTGTAACCTGGTTCGGAGGTCATCCCAGAAGACACACCGTTTTAAGCTCACGACCCCATGTGGTTCCCGACCCCATAATGGGAAGTGCTGGTGTAAGGTTCAAGTCACTTAGACCACTCCAATCCATGGCTGTTTCAATGTTTATTTTGGGACCCCAGGCTCATCTATAACCAGCTATGTATTTATATTGGTGAACTATAGGAGGTGGTGACCTCCTACAGCAACACTATAATGGAGGCGTCCGTTTGGAATCTAAACCCACTGTTGCAGATTGTGTATTTGAAGTGTGAGCCATGCAGGCTAACAAAATTCCAGCTGATATTAACCAGCCAGGCCGGTTTATTAATGGAACCTGGAAGGATGTCTTGGAAGCTTGGAATTTATAATATTCTGATTCCACAGAACTTTGCAACCCTATCCTTAATTCTGCTGCCGAGGAAAGGCCGCCAGCATTCTCAAAGACCCATCCCACCCTGGCAATGCTTTTCTACAACCTCTACCATCAGGGAGGAGGTACAGAAGCCTGAACACATGCACCAGCCGGTTTCAAAACATTGTCTACCCTACTGTTGTTAGAATACTGAATGGACTCTCAAACTCTTAGTATTCGCCTGTACCTGTGTTTTTGTTTTGCTGCTGTTTACCTATTATTTATTTATCTATACTATTTAACTTTGTGGTCTGCCTGACTTGCTCGCAAGACAAAGCTTTTCACTGTGCCTTGGTACACGGGACAATAAATTCAATTCAATTCAATTCAATAAGATGGTTCAGGCTGGACAAGGAACAGGAGCATATCAGTAGATGCTGTTGTTCAAGCCTAAGCTGCAAGTGATTTAAATGTTTTTGGGGTCCCCTAACCACTGAAGGTGCGATGTGGGCTCAGTGCCAGAATTACATGTTCGTAATGTTATTGGAACTTGCTGGAATTTCTTGGACTGCATCACCTCCTCTCTTGTTCTGGGCATATTGGAGGTTATGAATTTGGCCCAGTTAGTTCTCAAAACATACTGAGCCCAATTATAGTGATCGCTTCTACACGGGCCACTGGTTGCAGTGTTTTCCCAAGAGAAATGACTTGGAAGAGGGAGTCGAAGGGTGGGTCAGTAAATTTGCAGACGATACGAAGATTGGTGGAGTTGTGGATAGTGAGGCGGGCTGTTGTCAGCTGCAAAGGGACTTAGATATGATGCAGAGGGCTGAGGAGTGGCAGATGGAGTTCAACCCTGTCAAGTGTGAGATTGTCCATTTTGGAAAGACAAATAAGAATGCGGAATACAGGGTTAACGGTAGGGTTCTTAGTAAGGTGGAGGAGCAGAAGGATGTTGGGGGTCTATGTTCATAGATCTTTGAAAGTTGCCACTCCGGTGGATAGAGCTTGTAAGAAGGCCAATGGTGTATTAGCGTTCATTAGCAGAGGGATTGAATTCAAGAGTCGTGAGGTGATGTTGCAGCTGTACGGGACCTTGGTTAGGCCACATTTGGAGTACTGTGTGCAGTTCTGGTCACCTCACTTTAGGAAAGATGTGGAAGCTTTGGAGAGGGTGCAGAAGAGATTTACCCGGATGTTGCCTGGAATGGAGAATAGGTCGTACGAGGATAGGTTGAGAGTGCTAGGCCTTTTCTCATTGGAACGGCGAAGGATGAGGGGTGACTTGATAGAGGTTTATAAGATGATCGGGGAATGGATAGAGTAGACAGTCAGAGACTTTTTCCCTGGGTACAACAGAGTGTTACAAGGGGACATAAATTTAAGGTGAAGGGTGGAAGGTATAGGGGGGATGTCAGGGGTAGATTCTTTACCCAGAGAGTGGTGGGGGCATGGAATGCGCTGCCTGTGGGAGTGGCAGAGTCAGAATCATTGGCGACCTTTAAGCGGCAATTGGATAGGTACATGGATAGGTGCTTAAGCTAGGGCAAATGTTCGGCACAACATCATGGGCCGAAGGGCCTGTTCTGTGCTGTATTGTTCTATGTTCATGTCTATGTTCTAGATGGTCCACAATGCGGAAGTTTGTAAAGCTGATCTTTTGGGATGAATGATCACATTGATGGTGTTTGTCCTGGGACAGTTCCCCATTGAAGGTCTGTTTGGGGATTCCATAGGCATCCATGTGGAGGCATGGTCTGCCCATCTAATTTGAACTGGATGTAAAATGCTTTCTTTGCTGTTTCTGGCTTTATCCTTCCATGAAATTCTCATTGTGGATATTTGATGTGGTGCTTACAGCACACTCAGGATTCTGTGGCATACAACAGGATGATAAGGACAAGGACCTGTTGGAGTTTGATTTTAGTCTTCAGTGTAATGTCATACTGGAGTGCATTTTTGGAAGCATTATGGCGATAAGTGGTGTAGTCAATGGATTATACCTGTACCCTGTTCACACTTTAGGTGGTAATGGGGGGAGTTTCCTAAAACTTAGCTTTTAATAACTTGTGCCTACATTTGCTAAATTTAATGGTATTAGGTCCTAATGAAGAAAGGGTGCAAAAAGAAATTGTGTGAATTTCTTGTTTTGGTTTGAAGATTATTGAAAATGGTGCTGGAATTCCTTCCTTGTTCCCGATCTAAGGAAAGGCAGGAGGAGGCAATCAGTTTACACTCTATTATGTTTAAGTTAAACTTGGTGGAACACCCACATGTGTTGAATGGGTTGTCATTTGCCTACCAGTCAGACAGTATTGAAGATCATCAGTTGGATGGTAACCACCACTGCATACCTTCCACCTTGCACATTTCAAGTTGAGAAGCTACCCGAGGAAAACTGCGACGGTGTGTCACAAGCATGTAATCAGACAGAAATATTCTGTTCACGCTGTTGAGGCTTTACACAGAAAATGTGTTGTCCCAATAATTTTTATGGCACAATTTGAAGAGGATTGAGGAATTATTTTAGCATGATGGCTGGCATACTCAGACTGGAGCTGTTCATTGTTCATCACTGAGTTGTTCGGTTGTACAAAATTAGAAAAAAACTTGAAGCCCATAGGGATCAGATGAAATCTTTCCAGAGGTGAAGATACACCTGTGAGGGAAGATGACCCAGGTTGTTTACAGGAAATTAGATCAGCCTCATGACTTTGCTGTAGGGCAGTGTCCAAGGCTGTTTCATCATTTCACTTCCCTTCATCACAAGCTCAGAAGTGGGGATTATGCTGGATGATTGTACAATGTTCAGATCAAATATACAAGACAATCATGTTTGCATACTGCAAGACTCAATCATTCAAATTTGATCTGAGAAGTGGCTAGTAACATTGATGCTACACATGTGACAGGCAATGGCCACATCTAACATGAGAGAATCTAACAAATTACCTTTGGCATTGGTACCACCATGCTCAATCCCTAACATTACCATCCTGGAGATTGCCACTGACTTGAAACTCAGCTGGACCAGCTGCTTGCCTGCCAGGTCAGTGCTGCATATTGTTTTGTGGGTTTCATTTATAGACTCTCACAGACACACAGGCCAATGATACTTGTGTGTCAATGAAAGTCTGTAAATGAAACCCACAAAACAATATCCAGCACTGACCTGGCAGTCAATTTATAGAGAATTGGGATCATTATATTTCCACAAATGTCAGGCTGAATTAAGGCTGCAGGCTTCTGGAAAATAGATGTAGCAAGCTGCTTGCAACTTGTGCCTCTCTTACAGTGGAGCTCAGCATACCTGCAGTGTGCATCTGATGACAAATATAAAATAGTGGGAAACATGGTACAAAGGCTGTTCCTCCAAAAAAAGTTAAAAATTTGATGTTTCCTAACGATTCAGGAAATCATTTTACATTTGGAAGAATTGTGAACTGTGAGATAAGCATTGTAGCACTACACAAAGGACGCCAAAAATATGGTGGTTTGGGCAGGTAGGTAGTGGATGAGGATCGAAGCAGAGAAATGTGAGCTGATACCCTTTGGCTGGAGATCATTTAAAGACAATGCAAAATAGTGGGTAAAATTCTAGGTGGGGTTCAGGAGTAGAGAGACGTGGATGTATATGTGCACAGATGATTGAAGGTGGCAGGACAGGACAGAGAACAATTGATAAGGCATTTGGTGTCCTTAATTTTATTAGCAGGGCTACAGAGTACAAGAGTAAGGAGATGATGTTGAACTTGTGTATGACACTTGTTAAACATCAGTTAGAGTATTGTGGGTACTGCATTATAGCAAGTATGTGAATGTATTGGAGAAAATGATTTACCAGAATGGTTCCAGAGATATGAAATTTAAGTTATGAAGATAGATTGAAGCGGTTATGACTTGGAGAGAAGAAGACTCAGAGGAGATTTGAGAAAGGTTTCCAAAATCATGAAGTGACACGATTTAGTAGGTAACGAGAAATATTTCCTGCTCATAAAAGGATCAAAAATGAGAGCACATAGATTTAAATGGTTTGCAAAAGGACCAGATGTGATGCAGTAAACTTTGTCATTAGTTAGTTAGGGTATGGAATGCACTTCCTGGAACTGTGGTGAAGACAGGTGCAATCGAGGCATTCAAGAGGACATTGGATTACTATTTGAATAAAAATAATATGCAAGGAGTGGGGCAAAGCAGGAAATTGGGAAAAGATAATATGCTCATTTGAAGAGCTAGTGCAGACCTGATGGGCTAAATTGCCTCCTTCAATGCTGAAACACATCTTTGATTCTGTAATAATAACATTCAAGCTTGTTTCGCTCAACTCAGTGCCCCACCCCTAATTCTATGTCAATATGGTAGCCCCATTTACTGCTTTGATTCTTTTTCCAATTCAACTAAGTTGCAAGGCATTTCACAAGCTTCCTTTGCAACGGCTGTCTTTCCCTGCTTCGTGGATCAATTTCCTTTATGGCACTGTTGAGAACTTTGCTAAAATCTACACTTCTAACATCCACTGAGTATCCCTTGCCCATCAAGCATTATTGCGTCTGACTATGATAAATTTGTCAGGCAGGACCTTTTGCCTTCTGAGCTACAGACTGTTACTTATTCTAAGATGATTCATTATCCACTTTTTCAGCATATCCTCAAATGTTTTACCAGTCACATGTCAAACTCACCAAACTGTAAGTCCCATGGCTTTTCTTGTGCTGCTTTTAATCAATTGGAGTTGTCACCAGCCCTGTTTCTGGTGATTCCCGAAAAATATTCACTGGAATCGGACTATATTCATTAGATACCATCATAAATACCTGAGTGTTCAGCCACTCTAGGCCAAGTAACTTGCCCTCAACCTGTATCAGTCATCCCCTTTGTAATTCCTGACATCCTATATATTTGTTGGAAATTCCCACTGTATTGAGAGGTGTTCACATAGTGTGCTGCCTAAGGTCAGTCACATATTCCTTTCCTTGTCATCAAAGCATCCTTGGGTTCTGTGGGTGGTCATATATTTCTTTCTTTATCTTTTTGCCTTGAAAAGCTTTCATAATTATATTTGGAGTTGTGATTTAGCTTCCCCAGATGTGTGCTAGTCCAGAGCCACATCTTTGTATATGATCCGGTTAGGGACTGGTAGATATTTGTTTAAAATCTGGGTACTTATTATAAGAATAAAGCCACAAGATTTCATGAATATAAAATAAATTTACAAGGAAGTGAGAAAGGTAAAGTAATTTACAATATCTATCTTACACTCTAACATCCAGAATAAGCACAAGGTAAATGTGAAATTGACCGGCAAACTGTGGCTGGACCCACCCTATTGCATATCAACTGGAAGATGTGACTAAGATGGATCTGATAGATTTGTCAGAAATCTATCCAGACGTCAATAATCACTGTGTCTCTCAAAATTTAGTTAACATTCCATCTCCCTCCAGATTTCAACTTGTGTCCAAATTCTCCTCAATATCTGTTCTGACTCAGACTGCCTCAACATCCTATTTACCTCTCAGTGGTTCAATCTCTCCTAAGACTGCAGTTCCTGAAGTCCTAAGGCTTTTACTCCAGAACCTGCTTCCAATGGTCCATGCTTCTCTGACATGAGTTGCCCTTTTTACATTGCAATACTGGGTCTTTAGTTTGCACATCAGTCCTTCATGAAAGCCTGATGTGCCCTTTAAATGGCATGTAACATAAACCTATGAGGGAGGAGGACAGAAACATTCTGTGCATGCTTTGGAACTCTTGGAATGTCTAAGAATGAGAAACCTTGGCCTCCACCCAGAATTAGGTAGGTTAAGGATTGTGGCAGCTTATAATATTCATCTTCTTTGCTGCATTATTTACATGTTTAGGAATTTGCAGGTACTCTACCAATTTCAGAAGCCTTTGAGTCAGAGGCACTGACATGTGACCTTGTTCAGTGCTGCATTATTGCATTAGAGTGTAAGAGAAGTTCAGTGAAAGGAGGTGGTGATCAGTCACTTAGGGAAACTGTAAGAGGAAAGAGGAGCCACTGGAGGAGGAGACTGAGAGTAAACGGAAAATAAAAATAGAGGCCAAGGCTTGAGGCCTACACACCTCACTGGTAGCTCGGAGACAGAGAAACATTTAACACCATACAAAAGCACAATATATGCCTGAGACATAAAAGCTCCACTTCATAGAAAAAGGAATTCATGTCAAATCCCTACGACCTGACAGTTTCAATCTGAAGGTGCTGAAGTAGGGGAGCACATTGTAAGCTTTCTAACTATAATTTTTCAGAGTTCCTTCAGATGCAGGAGTTGTTCTGGATTGGTAATTACATGTCACTCTGCTTTTTAAGAAGGACAAAACAGGAAAAGCAGGAAATTATAAACCAGTTAGCCTAAGGGAAGTTGTTGGACTCAAGGGTGTGTAACTGAACAGCTTGAAAATTTTCAGTTAAGCACCAAGAGGTTTCAAGAAGAAACTTCATGAGGTTTTTGAAGCGGTGATAAGGAAATTCTTTATGAATGTTGTTTATATGGACTTCCAGAAGGCATTTGATAAAGATCCATATAAGAGACCGTTATGAAGTTGAAGGTATGTACTGTACCTTTTAAAAGGGAGTGAATGTTGTTCTGAACTGAGAGCTAACGAGCACCTATGTATATGATTAGATGGCAGTCTCCGTTTGTACTGGAAAATTGAAAATATCTAACATTTGGCTGTGAAATTGTTGTCTGAGTTAGTTGCAGTTTTGACAACAATTTGAATTTAACCAGTCAGTTTAAATTATACCCCAGGATACTAAAACCCAATCAAGTATGAATTTATTGTTTTGCCAACATTGAATCAATGAGATGATCCAATGTTGGGGATATAAAAAAGGTAGGCATTTTGAAAATCAGAGACAAAGCAACTGTTATTGAAGTAGACCCAAGAAGTTAGACTATCCAGGGAGATTTTCAGCTGGAAGGAGAAAGACACCGAAAATGACAGCCGCTGCGTGGTTTGAAATTAAGTTGAAGTAATTTTTATAAGTGTTTATTGGAACAGTATTTTTATAGAGTTGGAGGCAGGTAATAAGTAGTTAAGAGAAAGGGGGGGCCTTAGAGTTGTGAATAGTTGTTGTTTAATGTTCACCTTTAGAGTTAAAGAATAAATTGATATTATTTTCTTTAAATAGTGGAATTTGAGTGTTCTCTGTCACTCATATTTTAACAGATTACGAGGGACGTGAGCTTTTCTGGGTGTTTGGTTTAATTAACAGAATGGTTCACCCCAATGTTGTAACAAGACTGTTAATTAAGGTAGATGCCCACAGAATGGAGAACAAATTACTGACATGTCTAGGAAACTGGTTGAGTAGCAGGCAACAGACAGTAGGGATAATGGGTAGGTGCTCAGACTGGCAGGATGTGAGCAGGTGTATCCTGCAAGTGTGTATGTTCAGGCCTCAATTATTCACAATATTCATTAATGACTTGGGTAATGGCATATAAAGTTATATATCCAAATTTGCTGATGAATCAATTAGGGGGCATTGTAGACTGTGTAGATGACAACATAAAATTACAAAAGGGATGTTGATAGACTAAATGAATGGACAAAATTGTGGCAAATGGAGTTCAATGTAAGCAAGTGTGACATTATCCATTTCAGACTGAAAAGAACAGATCAGGATACTTTCTAGATGGTATGAAGTTAAGTGTAGTGGATGTCCAGTAGTTGGGGATTCAGTTGCACAGATCTTTACAACGCCACAAGCAGGTGCAGAAAATAATCAAGAAAGCGAATGGATGCCGACCTTTATATCTAGTGGACAAGGATGCAGACGCTATACAAAACCCTGGATAGACCCCACTTGGAGCACTGAGAGCAGATCTGGGCACCACAGCTGAGGAAGGATACATTGGCCTTGAAAGGAGTACAGTGTAGTTTTACAGGAATAATAGCTGGACTTCAAGGGTTAGGTTATTCAGCGAAGTTATACAAATTAGGCCTGTTTTCTCTAGAATTTAGAAGGTTAAGGGGTGATTTGATTGAAGTCTTCAGGATGTTAACAGGCAAAGGCCGGGTAGATAAAGATAAACTCTTTGCACTGGTTTGGGATTCTAGAACCAGGGGATCCGGTCTGAGAATTAGGGTCAGACCGTTCAGGAAAGATGTTAGGAAGCATTTGTGCGCACACGGGGTGATAGATGTTTTGGAACTCTTTCACAAATGGAAATGGATGCTGGATCAGCTGTTAATTTTAAATCTGAGATAGATAAAGTTTTGTTAAACAAAGGTATTAAAGGATATAGGGCAAAGGCAGGTATATGGAGTTGAGCCACTGATCAGTCATGACTCGGAGAGCTGAATGGTTTACTTCTGTTTCTATGTTGAAAAGTGTGGTGCTGGAAAAACACAGTAGGCCAGGCAGCATCCAAGGAGCAGGAGAATCGACGTTTCGGGTATAAGCCCTTCTTCAGGAAGCCCTCTTGAATAAGGGCTTATGCCCGAAACGTCGATTCTCCTGCTCCTTGGATGCTGCCTGGCCTGCTGTGTTTTTCCAGCACCACACTTTTCAACTCTGGTCTCCAGTATCTGCAGTCTTCACTTTCTCCTACTCCTGTTTCTACGTTTCCTTTGCCTTTACTCAGTGTCTTAACTTGCTTTACCATATATTTATACATATTAGCTCCCAGTTCTATAACTAATTTCATATTTTGCACTGCTGCGAAACATGCCCTACTACCCACATCAATTTACTTATCTCTTGAGTTGTGCGTCCTACATAGTGCTTTCCTTTTTTAAAAAAAAGTGAACTGGACTGACCATATCATTACTTTGGCTACAATGGAAAAGCATTTCTGTAGATAAAACAGCAATTGATGGAAACACATTTGTGGCAGAAAGAACAGTACCTGAAAAATAGGAGACTTTCAAAGGAGATATAATGAATAGGGTTCAAGCTAGGCACATACTCGTGAGAAATAAATACGTGGTAAAACTAGAGTATCCTGAGTTACTAGGAATATTGATGAGAAAGTAAAGAAGAAAAAGGAGGCATATGATGCATACTGGAATAATAATAGCAACAGAAATCGGAGAGTACCTCAAATGCAGGAAAGAGGCTAAGACTAGAATAAGGAGAAAGTGAGGATTGCAGATGCTGGAGATCAGAGCTGAAAAATGTGTTGCTGGAAAAGCGCAGCAGGCCAAGCAGCATCCAAGGAGCAGGGGAATCCTGAAGAAGGGCTTATGCCTGAAACGTCGATTCTCCTGCTCCTTGGATGCTGCCTGACCTGCTGCGCTTTTCCAGCAACACATTTTTCAGCTTAGACTAGAATAAGGAAAGCTAAGAGGAACCATGACGAAAGGATGGCAGGCTGCGCTAAAATAAATAGTAAATTGCACATTAATAGTAAAAGATTAATGAAGGATAGAGTGTGGTCCATAAGGAACAAGCAGGGTAAGCTGTTCACTGAAGCAAAGAACATGGCAGAGGTACTAAATGAGTGCTTTGCTTTTGACTTTGCCAAATTAAAAGATGCTGACTATGACCCAGTTGAAAATGTGGTTGTTGAGCAATTGAACAGCATTGTGATTGACAAAGAAGAGGTGTTTTTTAAAAAAAAAGACTGGCAGGTCTCCAGGTAGTGAAGTTGAAAAGTGTGGTGCTGGAAGAGCACAGCCAGTCAGGCAGCAACCAAGGAGCAGGAAAGTTGACATTTTGAGCATAAGCTCTTCTTCACCAATGTTCATCAGTCCTCACTTTCTCCAATTAGAAACGTTGCCAGTCCAGATTGTTGAGAGAGTCATAGATATGGAGTCATAGAGATGTACCGAGGTAAGGGAGCAAATCATGGGGTCATTGACAGAAACCTTCCAGGTCTCTCCGAACACTGGGTTAGTCCTGAACAATTGCAGATGTGGCACTGTTGTTTAAGGAAGGGGCAAGTGATAACCTAGGAAACGACAGACCGTTGATGTTAGCTTGACATTAATGGTGGGAAACTGATGGAGGGCACAGTATTGGATAAGATGAATAACTACTGAGAGAAAGGTAAGTTCGTACTTGACAGTCAAAATGTCTGTGTCAAGGGCTGGTCATGTCTGTCACATTTAATTGAGTTTGATCAGCTAGCACAGGCAATAGATGAGGGCAGTGCTGTAAATGTTATGTATTTGGACTTTCAGATAACATTTGATATGATGCCACATGGCAGATTGGTTAGCGAATTAGAAATGTTTGAGATTGAGTCTTTAGCAGTATGGATTAGAGCTTGGCTAAAAGATAGGACACTGAGTAGGTACAAATGGGAATTTCTCAGACTGGAGACAAGTTGAAAGTGGTGTTCCCCAGGGATTAGTGTTGGGGCTGTTTTTTTTCTGATTTATATAAATGAGTTAAAGTTGGGTATTGAGGGTAAAATTTCTAAATTTGCAGATGACATTAAGCTCGGGAGAATAGTGAAGATGACACTAAGCAACTTCAGAGAGACATTGACAAATGTGCAGACACATGGCAGATGAAATTCAATGCAGAGAAACGTGAGGCATTGTATTTGGTAGAAGAAAGATGGGGAGACATGATACAGGCTCAGTGGTATAATTTGAACCTCAGGGTTCAAGTGCATAATTCTCTGAAGGTGGCAAGTTGAAACAATTGTTAAGAAGGCTTATAGAATTCTAAGGTTTTTAAGTAGAGGCATAGAATATAAAAGCAAGGCAATGATACTACATCCTAAAAGTCATTGGTCAGACCACATATGGAGTATTGTATTCACTTCTGGGCAACTTATTTTTAGGAAGGATGTTAAAGCCTTGCAGGAGAACAAGGAAGATTTACCAGCATGATAACCTGAATGAAGAAAATAAAAGGAGAGATTAAAGAAACTGGGCTTATTCTGCTTGAAACAGAGAAGATTAAGGGGTGACCTTATTGAGGCACTTAAAATTATGAACAATTTCGACAAGGTAAAGAAGGGTATTCTGTTTTCTGCTAGTTGATATTTCAGTGATAATCTTGAAATTGTAACTCTTTATCAGTGAGAGAGCTGGAAGTGAGATGAGAAGAAACTTCTTTACTCAGAGTTGTTAGGATTGGGAATGTGCTTCCTGGGCGAGTAGTGGAGATGGATTTCATAGGTTTCAAATGAGAGCTATTTATTGTAAAGTGATGAATTTAGAGGACTACAGAGATAGGGAATGGAACTAGCCAGGTAGCTGTTTCAGGGACAGCTACAGATATGATGGGTGGAATTGCCTTCTCTGTAAAATTGCATGATTCTAAGAATAGTTCAGAGAATGTGAATCTGCAGTGAACACATCTCCCCCTGTCTCCCCACTGTCTAATCATTATCTTAAAGGCACAAATCAGGAATGTGTGTTGCAGTACTGTCCACTTGCTTGGGCGATACAGCTTTTGCAACACTTGAGGTTCGGCACCATCCAGGACAAAGGAGGCTACTTGATCAGCGTCATATCCAGCAGTTCAGGCATTCACTTGGGTCACTGCGGTGTGTATCATATGCAAGATGCAGCAATTCAATCAGGCTACTCAATATCACCTCCTAACTCAGTGACCTCTACCACCTAAAATAACGGACTGCACAAACATGGGAACACCACTACCTGCACATTTCCTGACTTGGAACTGTATAGCTATTCCTGTCTATCGCTGACAAAATTCTAGAGCTCCCTCCCTTAGTACGCTGTGGGTGTACCTACGCACTGAAGACTGCAGTAGTTCAAAAAGGTGGCTCACCAGTATCTTCTCCAGGCAAGTATGGATGGACAACAAATGCTGGCCTGGCCAGTGACATTCACATAACATGAACTTTTTTTTCAAAAAAGATTTCCATATTTTTCTGTTCTGCCAGTACATTCCCACCCCTTCATCCTGCTTCTACTCTGTCTCATTGTTTTGAACTTGAGCGTGAGGCTTTTGAAAACTCATGCATGCTGTTCCCCTGACTTTAACCATGTGGTTTTGGTTGCGGTCTTGTGCCATTGTGGGTGGTGCTCTGCTCCTGAGCCATAGCTTTTGGTTCAAGTCACACTCCAGGACTTAATGGCCAAGAAAGCGCATTCATTATGTGGCCAAGCCAAAGGGACTGTACTGCACTGTAATGTTCTCCACAAGTTTTGATTATCGACCTGTGAATCCTTCCTTTGCGCAGGTGGTGGGCAGTATGAGCAGGACAGTCTCCTCGTTGGCCATGCTTGGTTCTGGGAGAAACCAGGCGTGAAAACAGACATACCTCATTGGCCTAATGTACCATTAGACTTAGGAGAAAGCCAAGGAAAAGAAAGACAGTATCTACTTTTGAAGGCGAGCTTTGTTGAATTTAGCTGTTGTTGCTGGTTGTGCAGGATTTATACTTGGTGAATTAGTGATTTTACACTCTTGCACGTTACAATGTCACAGCAGCTGGAACCCTTTCTAATTACAATTTTCAATATTTATCCCCTGGATATCGCATAAACAGCATCTTTTTTAATCCCGTTTAATTTTTTCCAGCCTACCCCTGGTAAATTAATTCTTCACATGATCCTTTATCCGTCTGTAAACTTGCAATGTAGTTCTTCTTCATGACCTAGTATTTATAACACACTATAATAATTTACCCTCAGTTTAATGTTGCCCAACTCATTTCACAATGTTTCCCATTTATTTCTACCCAATCTCGATTTGTCAATAGCGTGCCTTGGCATAGATTTTTTACATTGGGGTCTTCACACCAAGTTACTGCAAATTACTTTTTGATATATCTTTTATTGTGTAGTTTTATGCCGACATCTATACGTTTTGGTTCAAGACAGACTGGTTGAGGAGAAGGTTATGAAAAGAATAGACTTCTGACTTGGATTTCTTTATAATGCTTTCACATATAATACATTACCGCTACATTATTGAATGACTATTCCACAAACTACTGCCTAATACTAATGGGTCTACTCCACATGTTTCTCTACATGTTTTTAATATTGAGATGACTAGACTTCAGGTTTTTGCCTAGCACTCCATGTGTTTCTCTCCCCTTCCTTTAACTCCACCCACACTCTGCTATTTATACCCTGAGAGCAGCAACTCAGGTTTCAAACCCTTGCACAACAATATAGACTGCAGATTATCTGAAATTATCTGAGTATCAGCTGTCTGATACATGTGAAGGTACTGATCTTAATTTATTTGTTTGTTTAGTTATTTTTATCATTCACGGGATGAGGGCATCACTGGCTAGACCAATATTTATTGCCCATCTCTAATTACCCAGGAGACAGTTAAAAGTCAATTACACTGCTGTGGGTCAAGAGTCACATATAGGCCAGACCGGGTAAGGATGGCAATTTCCTTCCCTAAAGAACATTAGTGAACCAGATAGGTTTTTTCTGACAATCGACAATTAATTAGATTTTTAAAAATTTGATTTATGTTAATCTGAAATTGAATCAGTTTTAAAGAGGAAATAGGCAGAATATGATAGGTGAGTGTCAGTCAGTTTACAGAGCTGGCCAAAGAGGATTCTTGTTTGCTAACAAACTAGTGTAAGTAGATCTTAGTTGAGCATTGTGAAAAAGAGGCTGGAGTAGTAAAGCGGTACAATCCTGAAATTTAAGGACTTTCAGGATTATACTGTCTGATATTATTCACCTGAATGCTTGGAAGGAAAAAGGGCTACAAACTTGGAATGGTCACAACTCTTGAAAACAGATATGCAGTGGAAAATTAATTTCTGAATAACATTGTCACTGCAACTGCTGACCACATTAACTGTACTACATTGACTTGTTTCCAGGCACAAATGGGATATTGCTCAGGTAATCCCATATGCAGTATTCCATTGTGTTACAGGGGGAGCAGGTAATGAGCATGTAGCACCAGCTGGAGGGACAGACTCAATTTGTCCAGTTCTGTGGTTTTCCTTGAATATAAAGCATCATTGTTTGTAATCTGAATGGCAACACAAAACTCTAAAACACTCCCTCTGCTTTTCATAGGATGGGTTTTAAAACACAAAGGTGGGATTGGGGACGTTGGGAAAGATTGCTGTTGGGATCAGGTGAGATGTAATTTAAAAAAAATACTCAAGCCATCATCCAATCTGCCACTCTGGGTTTTCACCCATGCCTCAGACACAGGTTGGCAATTCCAATACATTGATGACGATGATTAATGATGATTCTGATTCCTGGCTGTCAGGTTTTCAAGTCCAGGGTGGAGAGAACTGATTCTAGGAATAGCTAAGTGCATCTCCAGAACTGCTTGTGGGCTAGGAGAAGTAGATATGCCAAGCTTACACCCTTCTCCTGTGAAATATCCACTCACATCAACAGTTTCAGGATCCCTAGCTATATCTCATATACAGAACAAACTCGGTTATCTGAACGTCAATTATCCGAATTTTGGATTTTCTGAACTCAAGGTCCTGTAAAAACATTATCCATTATACAAACAATCAATTATCTGAACAAAATACTCCCTGCTTGTCTCGTTCGGAAAATCGAGACTATCCTGTAATTATTATTGCATTGTAGGAGACAAATCCTGAGAGTAGGCGACTCAACTCCTGAACTCATTACAACCTTGGTTCAAACATGGACAAAAGAGCTGAATTTGAGAGGTGAGGTGAGTGTGACAGTCCTTGACATCAAGGCCGTATTTGACAGAGTGTGGCATCAAGGAGCCCGAGCAAAACTAGAATCATTGGGTATCAGGTGGACAACTCTCCAGTGGTTAGAGTCATACCTTGCACATAGGACGGTTGTTGTGGTTATTCGAAGTCAGTCATCTAGCTCCAGGATATCCCTGCAGGAGTTCTTCATGGTAGTGTCCTCGGCCCAACCATCTTCAGCTGCTTCATCAATGACCTTCCCTCTATCATAAGGTCAGAAGTGGGGATGTTTGCTGATGATTGCACAATGTTCAGCACCATTCAAAATGACTCCAATACTGAAACAGTCCACGTTCAAATGCAACAAGTTCTGGACAATATCCAGGCTTGGGCTGACCAGTGGCATATAGCATTCACACCACACAAATGCCAGGTTATGACCATCACCAATAAGAGATAATCAATGATGTTACCACCACCGAATCCCCCACAATGTTGATTGTTGACCAGAAACTCAACACACAACACTGACTACAAGAGCAGGTCAGTGGCTAGGAATACTGCAGCGAGTAACTCTCCTGATTCCCCAAAGTCCATCATCTACAAGGCACAAGTCAGGAGGTTGATGGAATACTCCTCACTTGCCCAGATGACTGTAGCCCCAACAACAGTCAAGAAGCTTGACACCATCCAGGATAAATCAACCTGCTAGATTGACACTATATCCACAAGCATCCACTCCCTCCACCATCGACACTGAGTAGTAGCAGTGTGTACTATCTACAAGATGCACTGCAGAAATTCACCAAGGCTCCTTAGATAGCACCTTCCAAACTCATGACAACTTCTATCTAGAAGGACAAGGGCATTAGGTATATGGGACCACCATCACCTTCAGGTTCCTCTCCAAGCCACTCACCATATTGCAGTTCTTTCACTGTTGTTGAGTCAAAATCCTGGAATTCACTCCCTAATGGAATTGTGGGTCAAACCATAGCAGGGGGACTGCAGTGATTCAAGAAGCAGCTCACCACCACCTTCTCAAGGGCAACTAGGGACAGACAATAAATGCTGGCCAACTAGCAACGCTCACATCCCACAAATGAGTAAAAGAAAAATGATAATGATTCTGATATTTCCCTTTACTTTAAGGAAGGGAAATCTGTCATCATACCTACATGTGTCTCTAGACCCACAGCAATATGGTTGACTCTTAATAATTAGGGACAGGCAATAAATTCTGGCCAAGCAAATGAAATCTACATCCCATGGATGAATAGAAAAAGTCCTCACTTATTTTTCTCTCTCTCGTGCTAGATTCTAAGATATGCTAGCTTTTTTTGTTAAAAGTTGAAACGATTCAAGTGAGCATTTCTGATGACATCTTAGCTGAAAATGTGTTGCTGGAAAAGCGCAGCAGGTCAGGCAGCATCCAAGGAGCAGGAGAATCGATGTTTCGGGCATGAGCCCTTCTTCAGGAATCTTCTTCTTAGTCAGGTTGAGGACATCTTCTTAGTTAGGTATTTCTACTGATGAGTAATAACTGGTAATCACACTCATGAAAGATAAGCAACAATCATATTTATGTGTATCAGCTTAGGGTGATGGTACTGATCTTACATTGAAACTATTTTCCAATAAGAAACCTGCTTCCTAACATCCTTCCAAGCAAAGTGAATTAACCTGTAAGTATTTGCCTTCTAGCCTCTTGGAACAGCTGTTCAGTGGTGTGTTAACCTATTGATCCAGAAAGTGCATTTTGCCATTTCTGCACGTCCTCCACAGTGAGTTGTCCAGCATCATCTGTGAGCCAGGCTTTTCTGCTTTATCCCCACTTCAGTTTGTGCATCCCATTATTGCCTTGACAGGTTAACACTGTGTGTAAATACTTACATAACTTTCCTACTGAGGGGATGACCTTTGATTACCTGGCTCTCTCAATTATTAGTCTAGTGGTAATACCACAGTCTTTAGCTGTGCTCTGTATCTTGTGTAGTTTTAGTAAAACCTCCCTACTTTTGCTCTCCATTCGCTTTGAAATAAAGGCCAAATCTATTTGTCTTTCCTGTTATTCATTGAACTTGGATGCTGGTTTTTAAAAAATTCATTCACAAAGATGCTCAAATCTCTCCATGTTACAGCTCTTTGCAGTCTTTCCTGAATCAAGTAATGTTCAGGTTTTCTGTTCTTCCTGCCAAAGTGCAGAACCACTTATTTTCCCACGATATATTCCACTTTCAAGATTTTGCCCACTCACTTAACCTATTTGTATCTATCCGTAAACTGTCATCCTCATACCGCTATCCCACTTATTTTTGTGTCATCTTCAAATGTGGAAATAGTATATCTACTTCTGTCATGTAAGCCATCAGTCTATATTGTAAATATTTGTGACCCGAGCACTGATCACTGTGGCACTCCACAATTTGTTTTTTATTCATTCACAGGATGACGGCATGGCTAGCCAGGTCAACATTTGTTGCCCATCCCTAATTACCCAGAGGGCAATTAAGAGTCATCATATTGCTATGGTCTGGAGCTAACTGAAGGCCAGACTAAGTAGGAATGGCAGTTACCTTCCCTAAAGGGTATTAGTGAACCAAATGGGTTTTTCCAACAATGTTAGACTAGTAATTTCAGATGATTATTGAATTCAATTTTCCACGAGCTGCCACGGTGGGTTTTGAACCCAAGTCCCCAGAACATTACCTGACTCTCTCGATTAAAAGTCTAGTGATAATACCATTAGGCCATTGCCTCCCTCTTTGTGAATGTGAAAATGCCTCCTTTATCCGACCTCTCAATCTTCCTTTTAGGTAGCCAATCCTCTATCTGTGCTCTTTTACTACCACCAAACAATCATGGCCTCTGCTGTTGCTGTGGTTCTGTTCGCCGAGCTGGAAGTTTTTGTTGCAAACGTTTCGTCCCCTGTCTAGGTGACATCCTCAGTGCTTGGGAGCCTCCTGTGAAGCGCTTCTGTGGTGTTTCCTCCGGCATTTATAGTGGCCTGTCCCTGCCGCTTCCGGTTGTCAGTTTCCATGCAAGGACTGCACAAAACACGATATAGGACAAACAGGAAGACAGCTAACGATCCGCATCCACGAACATCAACTAAACACGAAACGACACGACCAGCTATCCTTGGTAGCCACACACGCAGACGACAAGCAACATGAATTTGACTGGGACAACGATACCATTATAGGGCAAGCGAAACAAAGAACAGCCAGGGAATTCCTAGAAGCTTGGCACTCATCCACAAACTCCATCAACAAACACATCGACCTGGACCCAATATACCGGCCACTACAGCGGACAGCTGAAACTGACAACCGGAAGCGGCAGGGACAGGCGACTATAAATGCCGGAGGAAACACCATAGAAGCGCTTCACAGGAGGCTCCCAAGCACTGAGGATGTCACCTAGACAGGGGACGAAACGTTTGCAACAAAAACTTCCAGCTCGGCAAACAGAACCACAGCAACGAGCACCCGAGCTACAAATCTTCTCACAAACTTTGAACGCCTACGGGCGAGAGTCGCTACAACAAGCCAGGAAATGGGAATCCTGTGCTAACCGCCGAAGCGCCACATACGAACAACTCCGGTTCCTGCACGAATGCCGAAAGAATCGAATCCTTCCACCAAGTGTCAGATACAGGCCACCAGTCAACAACCCACAAGCCAGAGACACAGCCAGACAGAACGGACTCAGGATGATCCGGGTAATGATTACAGACGCGCACAACCGACTTCACAGATACAGACATGAAATTGCGCGCTAAAAGTCGTTAATTTCAAAAACCACGAATCAGGAATGGACGCGGACCATAGAACAGGCTGTCACCATAGGACAGAACAGGACAACACACCGCAAAAAAACAGCACGAAAAGAAAAAATGGCCAAACTAACACACAACAAAGAGGACACCACAACACACACCTGGGTTAAAAACCTCTCCCACAGACAGCTCACAGACACGGAAAGAACAATACTGGCCAAGGGACTCAACTACAACCACAGGGACGCCAAGACAGCAGACTTCCTAGCAGCACTAGAATGCACACTCAGGAACAATGGACTGACAGAAGAGACACAACAAACAGTGAGACAAAGTATCGTACCCCTGATAACAAGGAAAAGACAAACACATAACCTCAACACCAAGGAGAGGGAAGCACTAAAATCACTAAGAAACAATAAGAACATAATCATACTACCAGCAGACAAAGGCAGAATGACGGTCATCCTGGACAAAGCAGAGTACATCCAAAAAGCACAACAACTACTTGCAGATACCAACACCTACCAAAAGAGGGAGTTTGACCCCACCCCACAGCTCACCAATAGGATAAACAACACACTGAGGAACCTACAAAAAAACGGACTGATAACCAGGTCTGACCTACAAAGAATGAAACCTGAAAGCAACAACACCCCCAGATTCTATGGACTACCTAAAGTGCACAAACCAGACATCCCACTCAGACCCATAGTATCACTATCAGGGACACCATCACACAAACTGGCGAAAGAACTACAGAAACTGAAACGCTTGATCAGCGGATCCAGACACACTATACAATCAACACAGGAATTCTTGGACATCATCATAAATATACACATAGACAAGGAAGAAACCATGGTCTCATTCGACATAACGGCACTGTTCACCTCTATTGACAAAGCCCTAGCCAGAGAAACAATAGCCAACCTGCTGAACAGACATAACAGACAACAGGACGTTGAACCCATCAACAAAGGCATACTTAAACTACTGGACTTGTGCCTCACAACACACTTCACATTCAACAACCAGATATACGAACAAATCAACGGAACACCCATGGGCTCACCCATCTCGGGACTCATAGCAGAAGCAGTAATGCAAAGGTTAGAACAAACAGTCTTACCACAAATTCAACCCAAACTCTGGGTCAGATACATTGATGACACCTTTGTAATCATTAAAAACACGGAAATAGAGAATACACACCGGATCATCAACTCCACACTCACAGGAATCCGATTCACAAGAGAGGAAGAAAAGGACAACCAACTCCCATTCCTAGATGTGAGGGTACAGAAAACACCAAACGGAGAATTCACCACGAAGGTACACAGGAAAGCCACACACACAGACCAAGTCCTGAACTATGAAAGCAACCACCCCAATACACACAAACAAAGTTGCATCAAGACACTGTTCAAAAGGGCCACAACACACTGCAGCACACCAGAACTGCAAAAAGAGGAAGAGGAACACCTATACAAGGTATTCGCAAAAAACAGATATCCTCGCAATTTCATCAACAGATGCCTAAGGGAGAGACAACAGAACGAGGACATGCCGCAACCCAAAGGACTAGCCACACTACCATACGTCAAGAACATCTCTGAAATGACAGCCAGACTACTGCGACCACTAGGACTTATAACAGCACACAAACCAACAGCCACCCTCAGACAACAACTCACCAGAATGAAGGACCCGATACCCAGCATGAGCAAAACTAATGTAGTGTACAAAATCCCATGCAAGGACTGCACAAAACACGATATAGGACAAACCGGAAGACAGCTAACGATCCGCATCCACGAACATCAACTAGCTACGAAATGACACGACCAGCTATCCCTAGTAGCCACACACGCAGACGACAAGCAACATGAATTTGACTGGGACAACGCTACCATTATAGGGCAAGCGAAACAAAGAACAGCCAGGGAATTCCTAGAAGCTTGGCACTCATCCACAAACTCCATCAACAAACACATCGACCTGGACCCAATATACCGGCCACTACAGCGGACAGCTGAAACTGACAACCGGAAGCGGCAGGGACAGGCCACTATAAATGCCGGAGGAAACACCACAGAAGCGCTTCACAGGAGGCTCCCAAGCACTGAGGATGTCACCTAGACAGGGGACGAAACGTTTGCAACAAAACCTTCCAGCTCGGCGAACAGAACCACAGCAACGAGCACCCGAGCTACAAATCTTCTCACAAACTTTGAATCATGGCCTCTTTTTGACCTTATTAAGTGGCCTTATGTGCAATACCTCAGCAATTCCCTTTTGGAAATTGGAATACATTACATCTATGGATTTCCCTTCAGCTACCTGGCTTATTACCTTCTCAAAGAGCTGTAATCAGTTTATCAGGTCTGATCTCCCATTCATAAAGACTTGCTGATTCTGATTAGGTGAGATTATATTAGATTAGATTACATTACAGTGTGGAAACAGGCCCTTCGGCCCAACAAGTCCACACCGGCCCGCCGAAGCGCAACCCACCCATACCCCTACACTTACCCCTTACCTAACACTATGGGCAATTTAGAATGGCTAGTGCACCTTACCTGCACATCTTTGGACTGTGGGAGGAAACTGGAGCACCCGGAGGAAACCCACGCAGACACGGGGAGAACGTGCAAACTCCACACAGTCAGTCGCCTGAGACGGGAACTGAACCCGGGTCTCTGGCGCTGTGAGGCAGCAGTGCTAACCACTGTGCTGCCCACTTTATTACATATTTAATACATATTTATTCCATATGATGATTCTTAATTGCCCTCTGGGTAATTAGGGGTGGGCAACATTTGCTGACCTGGCTAGCCATGCCCGCATCCTGTGAATGAATAAAAAACAAATTGTGGAGTGCCACAGTGATCAGTGCTCGGGTCACAAATATTTACAACATAGACTGATGGCTTTATTACATATTTCTAAATACTTTGGCGTTTCTTCCTTTGTAGTAGACTCTAGCATTTTCTGAGTGACAGATGTTAAGCTAACTGGTCTATAGTTATTTTGTTTTATGTCTCCTTCCTTTTTTGAATCAGGACGTTACTGATAGTAAAACAAAGGGTATGTAGGTTACTTTGATCTTCGAGTAGGATAAAAGGACGGCACAACATTGAGGGGCGAAGGGCCTGTACTGTGCTGTACTGTTCTATGTGTTGTGTTCTATGTTACGTTGGTAGTTTGCCAATACTTAGGACTTGTCCTGATTCTGAGAATTCTTGGAAGATTTTGGCCAATGCATTCACGATTTCTGTAGCAACTTTCTTTTAAATCCAAGGATCCAACCCATCAGGTCCGGGGGATTTATTAGCCCTTAGTGCCATCAGTTTCCCAACAGTTTTTCTCTTATGATGGTTATTGTGCTTATTTCCTCACTCCCCAGCCCCTTGATTAATTTAGCACTTTTGAAATGCTTTTAATGTCCTTTCCCTAGTCTCGTCTTCTATGCTCACTTTGGCCTCTGTTGTCTTTTTTTTAACATGTAAAGAAGGTCTTACTCTCTGCTTTTATATTATTTGCTAGTTTGCCTCAGTAGTTTATTTTCTCCCTCTTTATTATTTTTTGGTCATCTTTTCATTGGCTTTTAGAACTTTCCCAATTTTATGATATACCACTAATGTTTGCCATATTGTATTATTTGTTTCAATTTGATATATTTCATAACTTCCTCGGTTAACCAGTTTATCACCTTTGCAGGGTTTTTCTTCAAACCTTGCATGTACCTTTGCTGTGAGTAGTGAAATGTTATGTTAAATGCCTGGCCATTGTTCTTCACCTGTTTCTTTCTGTTAAACTCCTTTCCAGTGCAGCCAATTCAGCTCTCCTCTCTATGTAATTGAGGTTCAGTACAATTGTGTCTGACCCAGATTTCTTATCTCAAACTGAATGCTAACCTCTGCCATGTTGTGATCACTGTTCCCTGGGGACTTTTTACTGAGATCGTTTATTAAACCTATCTCATCGTATACCCTGGTTGGATTCACCATATATTATTCCAGGATATTATCCCAAATGCACCATATGAATTCTTCTTCATGGCTTTACCAGAACAGTCTAAGAATAAGGAATGAGCCATTCAGGGCTGAGATGAGGAAGAATTTATTCACTCAGAGTTGTCAACCTGTGGAATTCTCTGCCACAGAAAGCTGTTGGGCACAGTTCATTAGATTCAAGAGGGAGGTGGATGTGGCCCTTGTAGCTAAAGAGATCAAAGGGTATGGAGGTGGGATACTGAAATTGCATGATCAGCCATGATCATACTGAGTGGTGGTGCAGCCTCAAAGGGTCGAATGGCCTACTCCTGCACCGATTATTTAAGTTTCTACATTTCCCTTCCTGCTTGTCTTTTTGAAAAGTCACATATCCAAACATTTAGTTCCTAATTTTGATCTCCTTATGACCATGTTTCCGTAATGTCTATAAGATTATACCCATTAACCTTTGCTTGTGACATTATTTCATTTAATTTGCTCTGAATACAGTGGGCATACAATAAAATGATTTTGCATTTTTACTGTTCTTTCCCCTGTTGACTCTATTGGCTGCTGTTCTTATGCTCATGCATTCTGCCCCTTCTTGTCCCACTCTGACATCATCAAAATAGTTGCTCTGCCATGCTACTATAATCCTTTTGCTTTGGAAGCTTTTGTATCTCTCCCCCCTCCTAAACTCTACTCCAGCCAATTAGTTTTAAAAACCTCACCCCACCCTACGTAGTCCTAGCTTTTTGATTTGCAGGCACAAAATCTGAATTTATTAATTAGCAAATGCAACACGGATACGCATAGAATAAAAATGATAAGTGCGTCCAAAAAGATAAAGTAAGAAAAAAAGGAATGGCTCTTTCTCAGTGTCTTGAGTTTTTCATGAAGTGCAGATCTGAAGATGTTGTGGCAGTTATTGCATGTGTTGGTAGCATTGATGTTGACAATTGAGCTGTCCTAGCATGTAACGTACACCACGGAAATAGATTCTTCAGTCCCATTTGCCCGCGCTGACCAGGTGTCCTAAACTAATCTAGTCCCATTTGCCAGTATTTAGCCCATATCCCTCTAAACCCTTCCTATTCATATACCCATCCAGATGCCTTTTAAATATTGTAATTGTTACCAGCCTCCACCACTTCCTCTGGCATCTTATTCCATACACGTACCACCCTCTGTATAAAAAAGTTGCCCCTTCGGTCACTTTTAAATTTTTCCCCTCTCACCCAAAACAATGCTCTCTTACTTCTGGACTGCTCCACCCCAGAGAAAATACCTTGACTTTTTATCCTATCCATACCCCTCCTGATTTTATAAACCTCTAGAAGGTCACACCTCACAGCCTCTCCCTATAACTCAAACCCTCCAACCCTGGCAACATTCTTGTAAGTCTTTTCTGAACCCTTTCAAGTTTCACAACAACCTTCCTATAAGCAGGAGACCAGAACAGCACACACACTTCCAAAAGTGGCCAAACCAAAGTCCTGTACAGCTGCAACTTGGCCTCCCAACTCCTATACTCGATGCCCTGACCAATAAAGGAAAGCATACCAAACACCTTCATCACTATCCTATCTGTCTGTGACTCCACTTTCAAGGAGCTATGAACCTGCACTCCAAGGTCTCTTTGTTCAGCAACACTCCCCAGGATCTTACCATTAAGTGTATAAGTCCTGCTAAGATTTGCTTTCCCAAAATGCAGCACCTCGCATTTATCTAAATTAAACTCCATCTGCCACTCCTCAGCCCATTGGCCCATGTGATCTGAAGATCTAAGACCCCACAAGAGGGGCCTCTTGGTTCGAGATTGGTCAAAGGAATCGACAAATGCGGTCAATTCAAAAAGCAAGGGTCATTAGTTTATTGAATTAAGGTACCTTGACACAATTCTATCCAGCAACACAGAGGATGAAGCTTCTGCATTCCGTGGTGAAGTTGCGCAATTACATTTGAAAATTACACATTATTTATATGTTTTTAAAGAAATAGTACAGCCTTAATTACAAGAAAGACCAACCACATGTAATAAGGTGACATGATTTACAGCAAGTTAATCCAATGATATTTCCTGGGAAAGGGTTCTTAATTACAAGAAAGGTCCAATCAACCGTAATAAGGGGACATGATTGAAGACAGGCTAACCCAATGGTATTCTATGCTAAAAGATATCTTATTTATGTAAATTGTCATGCCATGTACTGGTTCAAAGTTAGTTCAAATCGTCAATTAATGTGTCAGTATTCAGCTTTTGAAAACTCTATTGTCCTCTTATCTTTGAATTTCAGCTTTGCTCTGCAAATCAGCAGTGCAGATTCACAGGTCATTTTATTTTGAATCGAGAAACCATTTTGAGTAAATAAAAATCTACATATAACTGTTGCCTAAATCCAAATTTTAGATCCTCAGATCAAAATCCTGTTGCACTCTGAGGTAATGTCCTTCGCTATCCACTACACCTTCGATTTTGGTGTGATCTGCAAACTTACTAACTATTCCTCCTATGTTCACATCCAAATCCTTTATATAAATGACAAAAAGCGGAGAGTTGTGGCACACCACTGGTCACAGGCCTCCAGTCTGAAAAGCAATCCTCCACCACCACCCTCTCTCTTCTACCTTCAAGCCAGTTCTGTATCCAAGTGGCTGGTACTCCCTGAATTCCATGAGATCTAGCCTTTCTAACGAGTTACCATGATGAACCTTGTTGAACGCCTTACTGAAGCCCATATAGATCACATCCACCACTCTGCCCTCATCAATCCTCTTCAATACTACTTCAAAAAATTCAATCAAGTTTGTGAGACATGATTTCCCACCTACAAAGCCATGTTGACTATCCCTAATCAGTCTTTGCCTTTGCAAATACATGTACTTTCTGACCCTCAAGATTCCCTCAAACAACTTGTGTTCCACTGATGTCAGGCTCACTGGTCTATAGTTCCCTGACTTTTCCTTACCACTTTTCTTAGATTGTGATACCACATTAGCCAACCTCCAGTCTTCTGATACGCCAGCAATCACCTCCCTAGCTTCCCACAGAGTTCCCACAGGGTACACCTAATCAGGTCCTGGGATTTATCCACCTTTATGCATTTTAAGTTGTCCAGCACCACCACCTCTGTAGTATGGACATTTTTCAAGATGTCACCACACATTTCCCCACATTCTATATCTTCCATGTCCTTCTCCACAGTAAAGACTGATGCAAAATACTCATTTAGTTTCACCCCCATCTCCTGTGCTCCCACACAAAGGCCGCCTTGCAGATCTTTGAGGGGCCCTATTCCCTCCCTAGTTATCCTTTTGTCCTTAATGTATTTGTAAAGACCCTTTGGATTCTCCTTAATTTTATTTGCCAAAGCTATCTCATGTCCCCTTTTTGCCCTCCTGATTTCCCTCTTAAGTATACTCCAACTGCCTTTATACTCTTCTAAGGATTCACTTGATCTCTGCTGTCAATACCTGACATATGCTTCCTTCTTTCTCGTGACCTAAACATCAATTTCTCTCGTCATCCAGCATTCTGTACATCTACCAGCCTTGCCTTTCACCCTAACAGGAACATATTGTCTCTGGACTCGTGTGTTCTCATTTTTGAAGGCTTCCTATTTTCCAGCTGTCCCTTTACCTGCGACCATCCACTCCAATCAGCTTTTGAGTGTTCTTGCCTAATACCGTCAAACGTGACCTTGCTCCAATTTAGAACTTCAACTTTTCGATCCGATCTATCATTTTCCATCGCTAGTTTAAAACTAATAGAATTATGGTTGCTGGCCCCAAAGTGCTCCCCCACTGACACTTGTCACTTGCCCTGCCTTATTTCCCAAGAGTAGGTCATCTCAGTATTCTTGGTGTTGCTGGTGAATTGGAATTCCTTTTGGCCTGATTCCTTTTTGAAGTGGCTGATAGCCCTCAGTGTTTGTGAATCTTTCATTTTGTTTTACCTGCAGTGCAGGAGTATTTACATGGTTGTTCTCAAGGATGTGGCCCTTGCGGTTTTCTAATTCATTTTCTTTTTCCATAGCATTATTTAAACACGCTTTGGAACTAAAGGTGAATAATATCAACAAAATCTTGGGGTTCTGATGTGTTATCATAACATTCCCTTCAATTTTAGTTTTGCAAGATTCTGCAGATCTCCCACCAAGCCCAGTAAAAACAGCCTTTTACATTTTTGGTTCAGTGACCCTTCTTCAGAACAGTTCAGAAGGGTCACTGGACCTGAAACGTTATTTATGCTTTCTTCTCACAGATGCTGCCAGACCTGCAATGTTTCTCCAGCAATTTCTGTTTTTGTTTCTGATTTCCACCATCTGCAGTTCTTTGTTATTTTTTCCTTTTATGTTTCTGCTGGATTTCTGGTGAAGTTACAATTTAGAATTAGAACCAGTACTGTAGAAATTCTCTTCCAGTGTTGTTATGTTGATTTGCCCAGTTGGACCGATGATAATACCCTATTTTGCATGTACAAGCTTAACTTCTTCAAATAATGAGTAGGTGGGTAGTCTCACATTTGTTTTTGATTTCATTAAGTGTTCATGCATGCATTTTCAAAATTTTCAAACACTTCACACAATTGTGAATGTTTATGGCTCGAGGGGTCATGACGTGCTGTGAAAGCCATGCTTCTAAAAATGTGTTTGAAAATAAATATGTATACACAGTTTGTTCTGGGCATCCTGAGCAATCATGTTCAACATCCTGAGTGATTTGTGTTGCCTTGGTGCACAGGAATCCAGTACTGGGATTACCTACTTGCGGAGCGTTTCAGAGAACACCTCTGGGACACCCGGACCAACCAACCCAACCACCCTGTGGCTCAACACTTCAACTCCCCCTCCCACTCCACCAAGGATATGCAGGTCCTTGGACTCCTCCATCGCCAGACCACAACAACACGACGGTTGGAGGAAGAGCGCCTCATCTTCCGCCTAGGAACCCTCCAACCACAAGGGATGAACTCGGATTTCACCTGTTTCCTCATTTCCCCTCCCCCCACCTTGTCTCAGTCAAATCCATCGAACTCAGCACCGCCTTCCTAACCTGCAATCTTCTTCCCGACCTCTCCGCCCCCACCCCAGTCTGACCTATCACCCTCACCTTGACCTCTTTCCACCTATCACAGTTCCGACACCCCTCCACCAAGTCCCTCCTCCCTACCTTTTATCTTAGCCTGCTGGACAAACTTTCCTCATTCCTGAAGAAGGGCTTATGCCCGAAACCCCTGTTCCCTGGATGCTGCCTGACCTGTTGCGCTTTTCCAGCAATACATTTTCAGCTCTGATCTCCAGCATCTGCAGACCTCACTTTCCCCTTTTGAAATTGGAAGTTTGGGAAGAGGTTGGGAGTGTTCTCCTTGGAGAGGACAAGGCTGAGAGGAAATTTGATAGAAGCTATAAAAATCATGAGAGGGCTGGATAGATTAGGTAGGGAGTAGCTGTTCCCACTCGTAAAAGAGAAAGTAATGAAACGACATTGATTTAAAGGGACGTGCAAATGAAGCGAGCATGTTGTGAGAAAAAACTTCTTCGCACAGCAAGTATTTAGTGTATAGAATCAACTGTCTGGAAATGTGGTGGAGCAAGTTCAATTGAAGCATTCATGAGGGCATTGGATGCTGGTTTGGATAGAAATGGTTTGGATGGATTTGAGGAAAAGGCAGGAGATCGGTACTAGGAAATAGAACTGGTGCAGTCATAATGGGCTGAATGGCCTCTTTGTGTGCTATAACAGTTCTGTGCCAGGAAGTAAATACAGTGGGAGGATGGCTGTTTCAGCTTGAGAGGCGCTTTGCAGTCCTGTCCCCCAAGGATTGCTTATGGGTCCATTAGTCTTCAATTTCTAAGAATGACCCAGACTCTGGCATTATTTATAAAGTTTGCAGATGATTTGAAACCTGGCAAAATTGAAGATGAGGAAACAAGGAATGTTACAGCTTTCTGGATGATAGGATGGTGAACTGGGTCGAAGCATGGCAGATAGAGTTTAATGGAGAGAATTGTGAAGTGATGTGACTTGAGATGACGGTAAATGAAAAATTGCAAAATTTAACACCAATATTTAAGTTGACAGGACAAGTTGATAAGGTGTTGAAAAAGCCAATGGTTTCTTGGATATTTCAGTAGTGGAATAAAATATAAAAGCAAAATTTCACACTGAAACTTTACTCCAGCTTATGCCTAACCAATGAACTATATTGTGCAAAATTCTGGGCACCATGCTTCAGGACATATGTAAAGACCATAGAGTGTGTGTGGAGGAAATTTACTGGAATATTACCAGGAGTGATGGGCTTTAATTATGAGGATAGATAGTCAAATTTAGAGACAAAAACAAAGTGCTGGTAAAGCTAGAAATTGTTGGCAATACCAGAACTGCCAGGAAATGGAACCGGTGCAGGCGTAATGGGCTGAATGGAAATTGTTGGCAGTATCAGAACTGAGGAAGGAATACTCAACCTGAAACGCTAACTCTGATTTCTCTCCTCCAGTGCTGCCAAACTGGCTTAGCTTTACTAGCAATTTCTGTTTTTAAAAGCATTCAGACCATATTGGTTTTTTCTCTAATTTTGACTATCTGACCTCATAATTAAAGGCTGGTAATATTTCAGTAAATTTCCTCCACACACACGCTATGGTCTTTATATATGTCCTGAAGCATGGTGCCCAGAATTGTCCACAATATAGATCACTGGTTAGGGCATAAGCTGGAGTAAAGTTTCAGTCTGAATGTTTTGAGAAACAGAAATTGCTGGTAAAGCTCTGACAGCATCTGTGGAGAGAAATCAGAGTTAACGTTTCGGGTCGAGTGTCCCTTAAAGCATAAAAGATGACCAAGTCGGGATTTTCAAGTTGAGAAGGTTTGATAGAAAGAGATAAATTGTTCTTTCTGGTGAGTGTGTCCATAACTCAACATTAGATTAGATTAGATTACTTACAGTGTGGAAACAGGCCCTTTGGCCCAACAAGTCCACACCGACCCGCCGAAGCGCAACCCACCCAGACCCATTCCCTTACATTTACCCCTTCACCTAACACTACAGGCAATTTAGCATGGCCAATTCACCTGACCTGCACATCTTTGGATTGTGGGAGGAAACCGGAGCACCCGGAGGAAACCCACGCAGACACGGGGAGAATGTGCAAACTCCACACAGTCAGTCACCTGAGGCGGGAACTGAACCTGGGTCTCTGGCACTGTGAGGCAGCAGTGCTAACCACTGTGCCACCGTGCCGCCCACATCAACATCATCTCAGCTCAGTTTTTTCCTCTGGTCTGGCTGTTCACTGAAAGTTGTCAGGCAGTTGTAAAACATCAACATCAACATCAACATCATCGACTTAAAATCATTGCAAAAGATTTAGAGGCCAGAGAGATTTCTTTTCACTCATTTCTAGATTGGAATGTTTTCCTTAAAATGTTGGAGGAAGCTGAATTAATAAAGATTAAGGAAAGGGAGTTATATAGATATGGAAATGTGTTGCTGGAAAAGCGCAGCAGGTCAGGTAGCATCTAGGGAACAGGAGAATCGACGTTTCGGGCATTAGCCCTTCTTCAGGAATGAGGAAAGTTGGTCCAGCAGGCTAAGATAAAAGATAGGGAGGAGGGACTTGGGGGAGATACTTGAGGATGAGACATGTGATGATGCTGCTCCTTTAACAAGGTTAAGTTGTCTTTGTGCTTTTTTAGAGGGTTGTAAAAGCAAAGGTTCCAAAACCTCTGGGGTTGACGGGTTTTAGGGCCAATTTGATTATAGCTAACAGATACTGCCTCAGACAAAAGGCTTTTAAGTTTAAAAAAACCCATTTGTACAATGAAAGGGGAGTGGCCAGGTCTCCCAGCTCAGTATTTTTTTCTGGTCTGGCTGTTCACTGAAAGCTGTCAGGCAGTTGTAAAAGCTGCTGGATGCAAAGAAGCAGGTCCAGGCTGATCCTCCTTTCTCTGTCCGACATCTCTCCTGGAAGACCCTGTGTTTGGTTTTAACTTTTGTGCTGAGGGATGTTTAGGGGATTGTTGCAAGTATTTGGAACAGCATGACTAAGATGGATAATCTGTTGGGTTTTTGGGTAGGTTAAGTGATTCCGTTTTCTCTTCTACAAAGAACATTACAGCGCAATACAGGCCCTTCGGCCCTCAATGTTGCACTGACCTGTGAAATTAATCTGTTGCCCATCTAACCTACTGTTCCATTATTATCCATATGTATGTCCAATGCCAATTTAAATGCCCTTAACATCGGCAAGTCTACTACTGTTGCAGGCAGGCCGTTCCATGCCCCTACTACTCTGAGTACAGAAACTACCTCTGACATCTGTGCTAAATCTATCACCCCTCAATTTAAAGCTATGTCCCCTCATGTTAGCCTTCACCATCCGAGGAAAAAGGCTCTCACTGTCCACCCTATATAACCCTCCGATTACATTATACATCTCGAGTAAGTCAACTCTCAACCACCTTCTCTCCAACGAAAACAACCTCAGTTCTGTCAGCCTTTCCTCGTAAGATATTCCTTCCATACCAGGCAACATCCTAGTAAATCTCTTCTGAACCCTTTCCAAAGCTTCCATATCCTTCCTATAACATGGTGACCAGAACGGCAGGCAATACTCCAGGTGTGGCCGCACCAGTGTCTTATACAGCTGAAGCATGACCTCATGGTTCTGAAACTCCATCCCCCTACCAATAACAACCAGCACACTGTATGCCGCCTTATTTCTTCCGAAGTGAACTACCTCTCACTTTTCTGCATTAAACTCAGTTTGCCACTTCTTCGCCCAGCTCTGCATCTTACCTATGTCCCTCTGTAACCCACAACATGCTTCAACACTATCCGCAACTCTGCCCAACTTAGTGTCATCTGCAAATTTACTAACCTACCCTTCTATACCCACATCCAGATCATTTATAAAAATGACAAACAGCTGTGGTCCCAAAACAGATCCTTGCGGCACACCACTGGTAACTGAACTCCAGGATGAACATTTCCCATCAATCACCACCCTCTGTCTTCTTTCAGCTAGCCAATTTCTGATCCCATTTGCTAAATCACCTTCAATCCCAAACTCCGTATTTTGTGCAATAGCTTACGATGTGGAACCTTATCAAAGGCCTTAGTGAAGTCCATATACACTACATAAACCACTTTACCCTCATCCACCTGTTTGGTCACCTTCTTGAAGAACTCAAAAAGGTTAGTTAGGCACGACCTACCCTTCACAAAATCATGTTGACTATCCCTAATCAAATTATTTTTTTTCCGGATAATTATAAATCCTATCTAATATAACCTTTTCCAAAACCTTAACCACAATTGAAGTAAGGCTCACTGGCCTATAATTATCAGAGTTGTCTCGATTTCCTCTTCTTAAACATTTGCTATCCTCCAGTCTTCTAGCACAACTCCTGTCGACAATGATGACATAAAGATCAAAGCCAAAGGCTCTGCAGTCTCCTCCCTGGCTTCCCAGAGAATCCCAGGATAAATACCATCTGGCCCAGACATCTTATCTATTTTCAGATCTTCCATAATTGCTAAAACCCACCTTGTTGTCAACCACAATCCCATCTAATCTAGTAGCCTGTATCTCCGTATTCTCATTAACATTGCCCTTTTCCAATGTGAATACAGATGAAAAGTATCATTAAGCACTTTCCCATGTCCTCAGATTCCACACACAACTTTCCACTACTATCTTTGATTGGCCCTAATCTTAGAGGAGAAAGTGAGGTCTGCAGATGCTGGAGATCAGAGCTGAAAATATGTTGCTGGAACAGCGCAGCAGGTCAGGCAGCATCCAGGGAACAGGAGAACCGACGTTTCGGGCATAAGCCCTTCTTCAGGAATGAGGAAAGCTTTCCTAACCTGCACTGCCTTCCTAACCTGCGAATTCAGCACCGCCTTCCTAACCTGCTCAGTCAAATCCATCGAATTCAGCACCGCCTTCCTAACCTGCAATCTTCTTCCTGACCTCTCCGCCCCCACCCCAGTCTGACCTATCATCCTCACCTTGACCTCTTTCCACCTATCACATTTCCGACGCCCCTCCCCCAAGTCCCTCCTCCCTACCTTTTATCTTAGCCTGCTGGACAAACTTTCCTCATTCCTGAAGAAGGGCTTATGCCCGAAACGTCGATTCTCCTGTTCCCTGGATGCTGCCTGACCTGCTGCGCTTTTCCGGCAACACATTTTCAGCATTGCTATTGTAAACATAGCTGAATTGTGGTCACTTTCACCAAAGTGCTCACCTACTTCCAAATCTAACACCTGGCCAGGTTCAGTCCCCAGTACCTAATCCAATATGGTATCATCCCTTGTTGGCCTGTCTACATACTGTGTCAGAAAACCCTCCTGCACATTGAACAAAACCTGATCCATCTAAACTACTTGAACTATATTGTTCCCAGTCAATGTTGGGGAAGTTAAAGTCCCCCCATAACAACTACCTTGTTACTCTTGCTCCTATCGAGAATCATCTTTGCTATCCTTTCTACAACATCCCTGGAACAATTCGGAGGCCCATAGAAAACTCCCAACAGGA
Organism: Chiloscyllium plagiosum; assembly: GCF_037043375.1. Classification (NCBI taxonomy): domain Eukaryota; kingdom Metazoa; phylum Chordata; class Chondrichthyes; order Orectolobiformes; family Hemiscylliidae; genus Chiloscyllium; species Chiloscyllium plagiosum. The sequence goes on from NW_028270162.1 coordinate 58,390,934, forward strand.
TGACCTCTCCTTTCCTGTTTCTAACCTCAGCCTATACTACCTCAATGGATGAGTCCTCAAACATTATCTCAGCTGATGTAATACTACCCTTAATTAACAATGTCACCCCTGTTACTGCTGAAACATGTAAATCCTGGAATCTGCAACAACCATTCCAGTCCCTCCTCTCGCCGTGTCTCTGAAATGGCCACAGCATTGAAATCCCATGCTGCAAATTCACCCAACTTATTCCGTATGCTCCTGGCATTGAAGTACAAACATTTCAAACCAACATCCTGGTTGCTGGTGCCCTCTCGCAACCTTGTAAACCTCTCCCTGACCTCACTACCCTGAACCTCCTGTACACTAGAACTACAATTCAGGTTCCCATCCCCCTGCAGCATTAGTTTAAACCCCCCTGAAAAGCATTAGCAAATCCCTTCCGCCCCCCCCCCCAGATTATTGGTACCCCTCGGGTTAGGTGAAGACCATCCTGTTTGTTGAGGTTTCACCTTCCCCAGAAAGAGCTCAAATTACCTAAGAACCTGAACCCTCCCTCCTGCACCATCCCTGCAACCATGTGTTCAGCTCTGCGCTCTCCCTGTTCCTCGCTTCACTCGCACAAGACACGGGCAACAAACCGCAGATGATAACTCTATTTGTTCGAGCTCTAAGCTTCCATTCTAGCTCCATGAATTTCTGCCTTAGATCTCCACCTTCCTTCCTTCCTTCCTTCCTTCCTATGTCGTTGGTGCCTACGTGGACCACGACTTGGAGCTGCTCCTCCTCCCCCCTCAAGGATCCCAAAAGCTCGATCAGAGACATCACGAGCCCTGGCACCTGGGAAGCAACACACCGATCATGAGTCTCTCTCGTTCCCACAAAACCACCTAACTGTCCCCCTAACTATGGAGTCCGCTATGGAGTTCTGTTGTGTTTCATTCAGTAATCTTATAAATAAATTCTGTTTTGTTTAAAACTGCATGGTTTGACCAACTGCAGCCCTCCTGGAATATCCACGTTCCACCTGCTTAAAACAAGTAGCAAAGTTAGGATCTGGACTACTTTCTTGAAATGTTCAGAGGAGGACTGGCCTGGTCCACAACAGACATTTAGAGGGTCATGGGCAAGCGCTAGGGTCATGGATGTGAACATGACTGCTCTTTCACAGAGCCTGCGCAGACTCAACTGTCTGATTGGCCCAAATAAAAGCAAAATACTGTGGATGCTGGCGATCTGAAACAAACTTGCTGAATGCTGAAGAAACAAATCTGGCATCAGTGGAGAGAGAAACAGATTTAACGTTTTGAGTCCACAGTGGTTAGTCCTGCCGCCTCTCAGCACCAGGCACCTGGGTTTGATTCCAACCTTGGGCGACTGTCTGTGTGGAGTTTGCATGTTCTCCCCATGTCTGCGTGGGTTTCCGCCAGGGTACTCTGGTTTCCTCCCACAGTCCAAAGATGTGCAAGTTAGATGGATTGTCCATAGTGTTCAGGGATGTAGGTTACGTGCAATAGCCATCGGAAATGCAGGGCTATAGAGATAGGGTGGGATGTTCTTCGGACGGTTGGTGTTGGGCTGAGTGGCCTGTCTCCACACTATGGGGATTCTATGGATTAGGCATTACTTCAGAATTGAAAGGGGTTCAGAATTGTACTTTTTGTACTTTTGACAGAGATGAAGGAGGAGCATGGGGAACAGATAACGTAGAGAAAGGGTCACTCCATCCGAAACATTAAATCTAATTTCTGTCCAGAGATGCTGCTTGACCTGCTGAGCTTTTTCCAGAAATTTCTGGGTTTTTTTAAATCTGATTTACAGCATCCTCAATTCTTTCACCTCTTAGATAAGGTAGACGCCCAGTGCAAAAGACAAAAGGGTTGTTAATGGTGGTGAACGAGGAATAGAGATCTAACGTGGGTGTAAAGTAAGGTGTGAACGGGAAATAAACAGCAGAGTACTGACAGCAAAATAAACAAGGCAAGGCTGTTTTTTGTGTGTAGGGAGAGTGAAGCAATGTATGAAAAATGGAGAATAAACACCACACCGTGAGTTTCTGAAGGTACGGAATTCAGTATTGAGTTGTAGAAGCTGTACAATGCCTAAGTGGAGAATGAGGTGGTGTTCCTCAAGTGTTAGCTGTGCTTTGTTAGAACACTGTAGCAGACCCAGGACAGCAATGTTAGCATGGGAGCAACAGCAAACAACTGGTAGGCCAGAGCCATACTAATGTACAGAGCGGAGGTGTTCCACAGAGTGGTCACCCAGTCTCTGTTTGGTCTCACCAATGTAAGAGATTGCATTGTGAGCAATGAGTATAGTAGGCAGCATTGAAAAAAGTGCATGTTTGACTGGCCTTCTGTAAGCTTCTCCAATTCTACGGTAATTCAGCTTTGTTCGCCCAGTTCTTGCTTGTTCAGTTTCTGAGCTGTACAGCTTTATGTAGCAATCAGTACAATGAGTACTTGACAAGCAACAAAGGATTCCAGGATATAAAGGGTTAATGAAAGACTGAGACTGACATTGTTGCAAAACAATACAGATAAAAGTACAGGAAATGTCTAGGTGCAGGGCTACCACATATAGTGAGAGAAGAGAAGGGACACGGCTAAATAGGTTCCTCAGCTGTGTAAACACTTCCCATTTTTTGCTTCAGAAAACAACCCGTTGGCAGTAGTATTTGTTATTTTCTTCTTGTGGAATATGTAGCTACAGTAGCCCCTACTGTATGTACTGTACAATCAGGCGGGTATGTATATTTGCGTGGGTGGATGGGTGGGCGTTTTTCAGTCGTCTTGATTGGCTGCCTCCAGCCTCAAGCTGCCTTAAAAGCAGTGAAACCGGGGTCAGGGGGGACTGTGTGGGCGTGAGATGGAAGGCTTGAAAGAGGAACAAATGCCTGACAGCAGCATGCTGCCTCCCTCAGACCTGCAGATGCTTTTGTGCCTCTGTCAGAGCTGTGCTCTCCAGGCCGCATGGTCGGCAACGACTGCTATTTTCAGGCAGGGATTTGCAGGAGGGTTTTAGGTAATAGCTACGCGATACGTGGATGAAGCTGTAGTGACAGTTGTAATGGTGAGTACCTCAAGAAGTTACCTCTGATCACTGTCTTCTGTTTGTGTGTGTGTCACCTGTGGTTCAGGGAATCCCTCCATAAACGTGCTTTGAGTCTCCATGTGTGATAACTTAATTTTGTAATTATTTACATATACGTAAATAGCAAAGCAATGCTTCAAGCAAGTGTTAGCTTTATAGCCTGTTCTCACTTTTCTTGACCCATGCAGTAAGCAGTGCTCAGCTTTTCTCCTTTTGGTTGTTTTTTGGCTATGGATGGTATTTTAAGGGGCAGAAGGTAGTAGGGAGTAGAGGGCTGATGTTATAAACTAAAGTATTCATGTTAATATTCATGGGTCCTTGTGTCTCCAGACCACATATTGAAGGAGGGGGTGTCGAAGTTGTAACCAAAAATCTGGTTGGTGTAACCTGTTTAACTCTTTCAGTTTATAAAGGTAAGGGAAGCTTCTTAGTCAGGAGCCAGATAGAGAGATTGTAATGCTATTGGATGTATTGTAGATGATCACTGAAGTGGCTGCTTATTTTCTTTTTAATTAGTACCAAATGATAAATGTGCTGCTCCACTTCTTAATGAATTGTATTTTGTTCCCTATCCTTTATTTTGTCCAAGGCTGACTGTTTGTCTGTTCCAGTGAAGGGTGTATTTCCTACAGTCTCGGAGCATATACATATCGTATTTCTGTGCGGGGAGCATTTTAATAGGGAACAATGTTTTTTCAGCGAGCAGCATTCCTAGTTGTTTTGTTGTGCTGTTAAATTCCATACCTATTTCAGATTGAACAGAAGGAGAATGGTATGGCTAACTTTCTTTGTATGGAAGGTATCCCTTATTTTGATTTCTGGTGCTGGTTGTCTGTGTGGCTTGTAATGAAGCAACTGCCATTGAAATGGAGATTATTTAGCAGCATGTGGGTGTTAACCCTTGGAATGCCAAAAACGTCCTGTAGTCTGGCAGAATATCTGACTCTATGTATTCCTATGTGGGAATGTTAAGAGTGAAATTACAGTGATGTATGTTAGACGTTTCATTCCAGGAGAGCCATTAACCAAAAATTCTGCCTGCTGTAGAATCCCTACAGGTTAGAAGTGAGCCACTGAGCCCATCGGGTCCACACCAACCCTCCAAAGAGCATCCCACCCATTACCATTCCTCTACCCCATCTCTATAACTCTACATTTCCCATGGCGAATCCACCTGACATGCACATCTTTGGATTGCGGGAGGAAACTGGAGTATCTGGAGGAAACGCACATCGATACTGGGAGAGTGTGCAAACTCCACACAGTCACCCGAGGCTGGAACTGGACCCAGGTCACTGGTGCTGTAAGGCAGCAGTGCCAACCACTGTGCCTCCCTGAGAAAATGTTAGGTTTAGTTGTCAATATTTGTGTTCCTTTGGAAGTGAAGCAGTTGGAATGAGGCTTTAGCCTTTCGACTGAATGTAACTGATTTGCAATTGGCACATGATTGTGAACTATTCCTGTTATGAAGTACCTTGTCCAAAGTGCTTGGAGGTTGTTTGCTCGGAAATCCATGGTGTTACAATGTTTTGTTAAGGGCTGACATTTGGAGATCAGCTGCTTGGAGAATAAATGAAGTCAAATTTTCCAGGAATAGCAGCCAGTTGTTGGATAGCTGTTCTGTCCTGGTGAAGGGTTAAACTGTGATTGTGCTGCTGGTAAGAAGAATGAAAGAGATTACTTAGTGCAATGAGGCTGATCCAGCAAATCTTGTGTGGTTTGTACCTGAACATGTTAGTTTTGCCTAAAGGCTAAGGACGCTGTGAAACCTCTGATTTCTGAACAAAATAATTACTTGCCTTAAGAATGAAGGGAGCAAACCTTTCACGTCATTTCCATCAAACCAAAGTAACGTTCACACTGTCAGTGATTCCAGTTTAAGATTTAATTAAGTTACTTTTTATGCCCTGTTTTGTTTTAATTTTGATTTGTTTTAAAATCACTCTTTGAAGGTATTGACCTCTGGTGGAATACATTCCTTTTGTGGCTTCATTTCCTGGGATACCACTTTCATTGTGAGAGTTGGCTATTCATCTTTATTGGGCATCATAATTGTGCCTGATCTTCTGATTGGCGCATGTGGGGATGAGATGACTTGATTGCAATGAAGACTGGGAAACTTGGCTCACCTCTTTCTCTTTGCTGAAGGGGAGATGGCACTGAAGCTGCAAGTAGTTGTTAACTGCCATCCTGACTGACCTCAACTATCTCTGATTAGGCAGCAGTTAAACCTGGGGCTTAAATACATATCAGCTTTACAATTGATCCACCCGGGGAATTCTCAATTATTTTCGAGTTTTGAAAATTAGAAGTTTTTGCATTGCCTGAGCAATTTATTTGTGTTTCTCTACTGATAGCTATGGCCTTCATTGTATGTCTGCAGTGGTGGCTGTCGTTATGTCAGGGTAATTAAGTGGCCTTGTGGTTGTGACTGCAGCAGTTATTTAGCTGTGTTAATGTGCCTAGGGCAATTATTTGGTTCTGTTGATGTGCCTGGGGCAATGAAATGACCCCTGTGTAATTAGATGATTGATGTAGTGCCCAAGGTACTGTGGAGCCCTGATGAGGGATGTGGTACATGGCTTCTGCAACCTGGACTAGTTTTCAGGCTCAGTTGTAGAATTGTAGACAGTCCTTGACCCAGAAGGTGGCCATTTGGCCCATTAAGCATATACTTTTTTTCAAAATACTATTCAACCTTACTTTACCTTCCTGCCTTAAGTCTGTAGTCCTGCAGGTTATAGCTCTTCAAGTAGATATCCAAGTTACTTATCAAAAAGTGTGACACTGGAAAGCACAGTAGGTCAGGCAGTATCCGAGGAGCAGGACAGTCAACATTTCGAGCATAAACCCTTCAGGAATAAGGGATTCTTGATGAAGGGCTTCTGCGGATATGTCGACTCCCCTGTCCTCAGATGCTGCCTGACCTGCTGTGCTTTTCCAGTGCCATACTTTTTCAATCTGACTCTTCAGTATCTGCAGACCTCACTTTATCCAAGTACCTGGTCAATGTAGTTTGGGTTTATGCCTCTCCCAATCTTACAGCAAGTGTTTTCAAGACTTCTATTAACTCTAGGTGAAAAATGTTTCCTCATCTGGCATGAACTGTGCAAAACATTCCAGCTGTGACCCTACTAGTCTAAACTCAATTCTTTGCTGTCCCCAGCAAGTAAAGGAAAGCATGCCATATGCCTTCTTGCTCAATCTGATTATCTTTAAACATTTATGAGCATAGACTTTAAAGTCCCTCTGTTCCTCTGCACTACTAAGAATCCTCCCATTTATTGGTATTTCCTTACATCTCCCATCCTGTAGATGGCATACACTGCTGCTACTGTGTGTTGGTGGTGAAAGGAGTGAATGTTTATAGATGTGGTACCAATCAAATGGGCTACTTTGTCCTAGACAGTGTCACGCTTCTTGAATGTTGTCATCCAGGTAAGTGAGAGTATTTCATCACACATCTGATTTGTAACTTGTAGATGGTGGACAGGCTTTGGGATGGCATAGTTGGTCAGTAGTTAGCACTGCTGCCTGACAGTGTTAGGGGCCCAGGTCCAATTCCAGCCTCAGGCAATTGTCTGTGTGGAGTTTCTACATTCTCCCTGCATCTACGTGGGTTTCCTCGCATGCTCCCTTTTCCTCCTCCTGTCCAGAGATGTGTAGGTTGGGTGGATTGGCCATGCTAAATTGCCCTTAGTGTTCAGGGATGTGCAGGTTGGGTGGATTGGCCATGCTAACTTGCCCTTAGTGTTCAGGGATGTGCAGGCTAGTTAGAATAGCCATGGGAAATGCTGGTTCACAGGCTATGGTAGGGGCTGGGTCTTGGTGGGATGCTCTTTGGAACGTTGGTGTGGACTTGATGGGCTGAATGGCTTGCTTCTCCACTGTAGGGATTTTATGAAACATGGAGTGAATTACTTGCCACCGAATATTTAGCTTCTGTCCTGCTGTTATGGTCACAATATTTATATGACTGGCTTAGTTCAGTTGCTGATCAGCCTTAATTTCAGTGTGTTGATCATAAGACAATAACATATAGGAGCTGATTAGGCCATTGGATCCATTGAACCTGCTCCATTATTTGATCATGGCTGACCCCATTCTCCTGCCTTCTCCTCGTAATCCTTGATCCCCTTAGTGATCTTTGTCTTAAATACAGTCAATGACTTGGTCTCCACAGCCTTGTGCGGCAATGAGTTCCACAGATGAACCACCAACTAGTTGAAGAAATTCTGCCTCATCTCAGTTCTAAAGGGTTGTCCCTTCACTCTGAGGCTGTGCTTTTGGGTCCTAGTCTTTGCTACTAGTGGAACCATCTTCTCCATGTCAACTGTATCTCGGCCATTTGACATTATGGGTTGCTCCCTGTTACTAAACCAATTTTGGATCCAACTTGCCATTCTTTGGGAAATTTGTTTGGCTTTGTATGATAGCAGTTAGATGGCACTGTGCAGGGTTAGTCTTGTGGCAATGTGTGTGGGGAGGGGAATAATTAGACATTGTCGTTGACATTGTTTGTGAGATTGGCTTGATAGATCTTAAGCCTGGTGGTTTCTTTATAGTGCTGGGCAATCGTGGCTAAAAGAGAGGCTGACTGAGCACCTCTTACAATCTCAGAATATGTCGGAAATGCGGTCAGTGTTTTAATATAAGTAATGTGGCAGACCATATGCATACACACAGTAAGCCACCACAAATAGCAGTGTGATGTGTGACCGAAGAGCCTGCTTTGGTCATTTTGATTGAGTGTGAATATTGTTCAAGGCTCTAGGGAAGTCCCTGTTCTTCAAAGCAGTGTCAGGGATTTCTGTACCCGTCAGAGTAAGCAGGTGGGATCTGGCTTTAATCTCTCAGGTGTAAGATTGCACTCTCTTGGCAGTACATTCTGCCTAGACTTTTGTATTCAAGTCTTTAAGGTGAGACTACAGAAGCCAGAATGATTGTCATATATCTTTGCCAGGCAATTAGATCTGCTATGTTTCCGATGGTGATTGTCTTCCTAGTCCTTGTGTCCGTCCATCACCTGGTCATTTAGTTGCTATGGTCAAGTAATTGGTTTTTGCACTCATTGTTCCTCACACTTCACTCTGGTTATGTTGTTGCTAGTGCTGACACACAGGCCAGGCTCTGATGGTTGTAAACCTGACTTTCAGCTCTGTAAAACGTGTTGAAATCCCATTGTAATTTAAGTGCCTGTCTGTACAAATAAGACAGTACAATCTCAAATTATTTCTTGCCTCTTTCTGAAGTTTTTCATTTTTAGGTTTTGAAGCCCGAATGCCTCTCCCTGAGGCCACATGTTCCTTCTGCAATGTAGGCAGTCAGTTGTAGAATTTCTTCATGGAAAAAAAAACTGTTTCAGCATGGGGCATCATTTGTTAAAAACATTTATACAACTATGAAGTTCAAGTTAAATTGGAGGAAAATAAGTATCTTTTTATTTTTATATGGTCAGGTTAAAGCAGTGCGTCTTCAGTGTGTCTAAGCATTAATACATACAGCCCATTTGTCAAGTATGTAGCATATTGTTTATCTCCCAAGAATCTACTACACAGAAAGTTTTCTCGAAGGCTAGTCACATGACATTAAATCTATAAACACCTTTCACAGTCAGGGATTACTTTGTTTAGTTTACTTCCTCTATAAGTACCAGTAATAGCATCAGAAACTCAAGAATTCTGCTTGCTGATAATTCTCCCTCCTCTCTGTTGTGTCACAACCTTGCTGGAATCTGACTTTCAGTTTTTTGTATCCCACATTGGGTAAGTGAGTCCTGTTGTTTCCAATCAGAGCAGTGGTGGTTGGGACATATGAGACATTTATCCTTTAGCATTGGGTTCAGAGGAGCACACAGGACTTTCACGTCAGCAGATCAACTTTCTGGATAAGGTGCTTGCCGTGTGACCTGACCTCATTCTCTGGAGAACTAAATGCAAAGAGGGCCACTTAACTTATTTGTCCCTGAATAACTGGTTGGTGCAACTTCTGTTGGCAAAAACATGAGTGTGGCAGGCAAAGTGTGTGTTTCAGTCTTCCTGGATCCCTTGGAACTATGATGAACGAGGAGAAAAGGCACTTCTGATTACATATTTCCCCCACAGCCTATTCATTTAGTACAGCAGTGCTAAAATGCTAAGCACCATGCATGGACATTATTTTCTTGCTGTTACAGGCAGATAGCTTCCCTGGTGATCACCATTGTGCCAGTTTAATTGTATCTACAGTTGCCATTATTTTTGCCAGACAATTGGAGACAAAATCTCCAGTCTTCCCACAGTTTCCTTTATTGGTCAGAGTATTGAGTACAGGAGTTGGGAGGTCATGTTGCAGCCATACAGGACATTGGTTAGGCCACTTTTGGAATATTGCATGCAATTCTGGCCTCCTCCTTATCAGAAGGATGTTGTGAAACTTGAAAAAGTTCAGAAAAGATTTACAAGGGATGTTACCAGGGTTGGAAGATTTGAGCTTATAGGGAGAGGCTGAACAGGCTGGGGTTGTTTTCCCTGGAGCATCTGAGGCTGAGGGGGGACCTTGTCAAGCCTTACAAAATTATGAGGGGCATGGACAGGATAGATAGACAAGGTCTTTTCCCTGGGGTTGTGGAGTTCAGGACTAGAGGGCATAGGTTTAGGATGAGAGGGGAAAGATATAAAAGAGACCTAAGGGGCAACTTTTTCACACAGAGGGTGGTACGTGTATGGAATGAGCTGCCTGGGGAAGTGGCGGAGGCTGGTACAATTGCAACACTTAAAAGGCATCTGGATGGGTACGTGAATAGGAAGGGTTTGGAGGTATATGGGCTAGGTGCTGGCAGGTGGGACTAGATTGCGTTGGGATATCGGCATGGACGGGTTGGATCGAAGGGTCTGTTTCCGTGCTGTACATCTCTATGACGCTGAATTTGAAATTGCAATTTTGGTGATGTAAGAGAGTTGGTCAAGCTCTTGATTGGCTTTTTCAGTTTCTGACATGGGTTTATGTTGCTGGAGTATATAAACAGTAATCAGTACAAAACTGGTCAATGGAACTCCAATGGTTCTGATTATTGGAAAGAATGTACAAGCAGTCCCTGGGTTGCAAATGGATTCCGTTCTTGAGTGCATTTGCAAGTTGGCTTGTACACCAGTTGCAACATGATGCAGGCCAATATAAAATAGCTGTTCTTAAGTACAAGGGAACATTTATGTCAGATCTTTAAAATTATTATCAGTATATCCCTGTGCAGGATCACGATTGTAAGTATGCGCATTCATAAGTTGGACTCCCTGTACAAAACAAAGCTCAGTGGTTGTATATGTCTAGGAACCAAAAGAAAAGGAAACATAATAAAAGGTGGGCTGTCTAGGTGGTATGATGGAACTAAAACTATAGTCCCTCATTGATTGGAGAGACAGCAAATAGAGAGACTAAGGCACAGATGTTTTGAACACTGAGTGTCTGCACCCATTGACATGGACCTGAGAGCACCAACATAGTCTGGAAGAACGAGCTGGTCCTGTTCCAAACAAGCTTTACGTTCATTCATATGTAACATTGTATCAAATCAAGTGTCATAGACTGAGTTTTCATCACAGAAAGATGGTGTTCAGCCTGCGCCGGTCGACATGTATACAATTATGTGTCAAGTATTCATCAAAATACTACTGAAATATTGTGAGGGATCCTCTATTATTGAATTGAATTCAATTTATTGTCACGTGTACCGAGGCACAGTGAAGTCTTGCGAGCAATACAGGCAGATCACAGAGTAAAGTAGCATAGATCGTAAATAATAGGTAAACAGCAGCAAAAACAAAAACATAGGTACAGGCAAATGTTAAGAGTTTGAGAGTCCATTCAGTATTCTAACAACAGTAGGGTAGAAACTGTTTCGAAACCGGCTGGTGCGTGTTCAGGCTTCTGTACCTTCTCCCCGATGGTAGAGGTTATAGAAAAACATTGCCAGGGTGGGATGGATCTTTGAGAATGCTAGCGGCCTTTTCCTTGACAGTGGGCCTGCTAGATGGATTCTACAGATAAGAGGTTGGCCTTTGTGATTGTCTGGGCTGAGTTCACCACTCTCTGTAATCATCGCTGATCTTGAATGGTACAGTTGTCATACCAGGTAATGATACATCCAGACAGAATGCTCTCGATGGCCCACCTGTAAAAGTTGGCAAGGGTATTCGCCGTCATGCCCAATTTCCTCAGCTGCCTTTGTAACCAGTGTGTCCACATGAAGAGTCCAAGAAAGCTTGTTGTGGATGACACTCCCAGGAGCTTGACGCTCTCCACTCGTTCCACCTTTGTGCTGTTAATGTATAGGGGGTTCATGAGTAACATCCCGCCGAAAGTCAATAATGAGTTCCTTGGTTTTGCCGGCATTGAGATCTAGGTTGTTCTCAGTGCACCATTTTTCCAGGTCTTCAACCTCCCATCTGTAGTCTGTTTCGTCGCCATCTGAGATTCAACCGACTATGGTGGTCTCATCAGCAAACTTGTAAATGGCATTAGTCTGCTTTTGGTGACGCAGTCATGGGTATACAGTGAGTACAGTAAGGGGCTGAGTACGCATCCCTGGGGTGTTCCAGTGCTGAGTGTTAGTGAGGATGAAATATTGTCCCCAGTCTCCACTGATTGTGGTGTGTGGGTCAGGAAACAGAGGATCCAGTTGCAGTATGTGGGACTTAGTCCAAGATCACCAAGTTTTGTAATCAGTCTCGAGGGGTTAATAGTGTTGAAGGCTGAACTGTCGTCAATGAGTAGGATTTTTATGTAGCTGTTCTTGGTGTCAAGATGTTCTAGGGAGGATTGAAGGGCAAGTGATATGGCATCTGACGTGGATCTGTTGGGCCGATCGGCAAATAGGAGTGGGTCAAGAGTAGCGAGGAGGCTGGAGTTGATTAATGCCATCACCAGCCTTTCAAAGCACTTCATGACCACTGAAGTTAGGGTCACTGGGCGGTAGTCATTGAGATATGCTGCATGAGTCTTCTTAGGCCCAGGGATGATGTTGGCCCTATTGAAACAGGCAGGGACAGTGGCCTGCTGCAGGGAGAGGTTGAAGATGTCCGAGAAGACCTCTGCCAGTTGACCTGTGCATGCTCTGAGTGCACAGCCTGGTACTCTGTCTGGTCCCATCGCCTTCCTTGGATTCACACGAAGGAAAACTGATCTGACCCATGATGCAGTGACTGTTGGGATAGGTTCATCCAGACTTGTCAGAATAGGTGTTACCTCTCCGCCAAAATTCTGCTCAAAGCGAGCATAGAAGGTGTTGAGATGAACTGTGAGGGATATGTCATCATCTGCTATCTTGCACTGTCTCTTTTTAGAACCTGTGATGTCATTCAGTCCTTGCCATAGTCGCCGGTGTCTGTCTCGGTCTCTACTTTGGATCAGTATTGGCCCTTGGCTGTCTTAATGCAGCATGTCTCAATGACTCAATGTGAAGGTCATTCTTGGATTCTTTATATATGAGTGGGTCTCCTGATGAAGGGCTTTTGCCCGAAACGTCGATTTTCCTGCTCTGCGGATGCTGCCTGACCTGCTGTGCTTTTCCAGCACCACTCTAATCTAGACTCTGGTTTCCAGCATCTGCAGTCCTTACTTTTGCCTCCTGATCTGAAGGCCTCACGCCTGGCTTTTAGCAGGTTCTGTATGTCCTGATTCATTCAGGGTTTCCTGTTGGGGAACACTCGGATTAACTTCCTCGATACCTGGTTCTCCACACACTTGCTGATAAAGTCTGTGACTGTGGTTGCGTACTTGTCCAAGGTACCTGCGGACTGTTTGAATGTGACCCAATCAGCCGATTCCAGACAGCACCGGAGTTGGTCCTCTGCCTCCTCTGACTAGCACTGGACCTGTATCCACGAGGGGGTCTCCTGCTTGAGTTTTTGCCTGTAAGCCAGGAGAAGAAGCATGGTATTGTGGTCGGAGTTCCCGAAATGAGGGCGGGGGATGGGACAGTAGGCATCCTTCACAGTGGTGTAGCAGTGGTCTAAAATGTTCGGGCCCCTGGTGGGGCAGGTAATGTTCTGGTGGTATTGCGACCCTATCAGACAGTGAGTTCCAGTTGGTGGGTGAAAACGTTTTCCTTGAAGTTCTGTCTAAACCCCCTGCCCCTTAGCTTAAGTCTGAGACCCTGGTTGTTGATTCCTCTGTTAAGGGGAATGGTTTGTTCCTTGCTACATTAGCTAGTCCCTTATAATTTCATACATGTCAAGAAGTTAACCCCCCCTGCCCAAGCCTTCTCTGGTCTCTCTCTTCATAGGTGAATCTCTCTAACCTAGGCAATATCCTAGTGAATCTTCTCTGTATCCTGTCTAGTGCAATCATATCTTTCCTATAGTGTGGCGACAAGCATTACACTATAGTAGGCCACTGGTGGCCTAATTAATGTTTTGTACAGCTCCATGATAACACTGTTCTTGTGTTCATTCCCTTGACTAATGAAAGCATGTATCTCATATGCTTATCTACCTTTTCCTGTTGTGCTGCCTTCAAGGATCTATGGACATGCACACCAAAGATCCCTTTGATCCTCTGTATTGGCTCGGGTCCTACCAATCTCTGTGTACTCCCTTGTCTTGCTTGTCCTTCCAAAATGCTTTACCTCTCACTTTTCGGGATTAAATTCCTTTTGCCACTGTTCAGTCCCTGTGACCAGCATTTTTGTATCATCCAGTACAGGTCATTCTGCTGTAACGCAAGTTTCATTAACGCAAATTCACAGTAATGCATTGACAAAAGAGGGGCACTGTTTTTAATTTTAAACGTGTGTTGGTTGTAACACGATTACATCACCAACACTTTAATTGCTATCTCTAAAGCATGATTTTTTTCTGTAATGCGGGGTTGCATAAGAATGCAATCATTGCATTATGTAAGAACTACCTGTAGTCTAAGGCTTTCCTCCTCACTATTTTCATCTGTAAGCCCATGCTGATCATTCTTGTTCCGTCCAAGTCTAGATCATTAAACTACACTGCAAACAGCGAGGGAGCCAGCACTGAACCCTGTGGTATGTCACTGGAAACATGCTTCCAGCCTCAGCTTCCTGCTACTAGGCTAATTTTAGATCAAAATTACCAAATTGTCCTGCATCCCATGGGTTCATACTTCTTTAACCAGTTTCCTATGTGATATCTTGTCAAAAGCCTTTCTAGAGTTCATGTAGACTACATCAACTGCACTACCCTCATCTACCCACACAAACAGCTCCTTGAAAAATTCAATGCAATTTAATAGACCTAATCTCCATAAAGGAGAAAGTGAGGTCTGCAGATGCTGGAGATCAGAGCTGAAAATGTGTTGCTGGAAAAGCGCAGCAGGTCAGGCAGCATCCAGGGAACAGGAGAATCGACGTTTCGGGCATAAGCCCTTCTTCAGGAAGGGCTTTCCTGAAGAAGGGCTTCTGCCCGAAACGTCGATTCTCCTGTTCTCTGGATGCTGCCTGACCTGCTGCGCTTTTCCAGCAACACATTTTTAGCTCTAATCTCCATAAAGCCATGCTGACTGAACTTGATTAATTCTTGACTCTCCAAGAGGTGATTAACCTGCAATAGTTTCCCTCCCATAGTTTCCGATAGTTTTCCCCATCACAGATATTAGACTCATCGGCCTACAGTTTCCTGGTTTATCCCTGCCACATTTCTTGAATAATGGTAACACATGAGCTGTCCTCCAGTTCTCTAGGACCTTTCCTGTGGATAGAGAGGATTTAAAAGTGAATGTCAGAGCCGCAGCACACACCTCCCTTGCCTCCCACAGCAGCCTGGAATGCATCTCATTTGGGTGAGGGGATTTAGAACAAAGAACAAAGAAAATTACAGCCAGGAACATGCTCTTCAGCCCTCCAAACCTGCGCCGATCCAGACCCTCTGTCTAAACCTGTCACCTATTTTCTCAGGATCTGTATCCTGCAGCTCCCTGCCTGTTCATGTATCTGTCTAGATACAACTGGGCGGCACGGTGGCTCAGTGGTTAGCACTGCTGCCTCACAGCGCCAGGGACGCGGGATCAATTCCCGCCCCGGGCAACTATCTGTCTGGAGTTTGCACATTCTCCCTGTGTCTGCGTGGGATTCCTCCGGGTGCTCTGATTTCCTCCCACAGTCCAAAGATGTGTAGGTCAAGGTGAATTGGCCATTCTAAATTGCCCGTAGTGTTAGGTGCATTAGCCAGGGGGGAATGGGTCTGGGTGGGTTGCTCTTCGGAGTGTCGGTGTGGACTTGTTGGGTCGAAGGGCCTGTTTCCACACTGTAGGGAATCTAATCTAATCTAATCATCTAAAACAACGCTATCATACCTGCCTCTACCACCTCCGTTGGCAATGCGTTCCAGGCAACCACCACCCTCTATGTAAAAAAAAAAACTTTCCATGCTTATCTCCCTTAAACTTTTCCCCTCTCACTTTGAACTTGTGACTCCTAGTAATTGAGTTCCCCACTCTGCGGAAAAAGCTTCTTGCTATCCATCCTGTCTAAACCGCTCATGATTTTGTAGATATCAATCAGGTCCCCTCTCAGCCTCCCTCTTTCTAATTTATTCACCTTTAAAACTCCTGAAACCACTAATCCCTCATTCCTCTCAAAGCTAATTTGTTCAAGTATATCACAGTCCTCCTGCCAATTTCTCTCCCTACATCATCCTTTACTGTAGTGAATACAGATACGAGGCACCCATTTAAACCTCACCGACATCTTCTGCCTTCAGATGCAGATTGCACTTTGGTCCCTCCTGTTCCCAATCTTTCCCTGATGACCTTGCTCCGCTTGGAAAAAAAGCCTGTGAAATTTCCTCTATTTTACCTACTGGTGTTTTCTCACGGTTTCTCTTCGCTCTCCTAATTTCTTTTTGAAATTACGCCCTGCACTTCTCTCAGGATTTCTCTTGTTTTGAGCTCCCAGTATTGCCATAACCTTCCCTTTTTTTTCATTATCCAACCCTCTGCATCCTTGATATCCAGGGTTTTCTGACCTTGTCGGTCTCACCCTTCACCTTTATGGGAACATGTTGGCCCTACACACTCTCTATTCCCCTTTTGAAGGGCTCTCACTGCTCTGATCTAGATCTTTCTGCAAGAAGCTGCTCCATCCTCTTTGACGAAATCTCATTTACGTTCAAATTTGCCTTGCCTGAAATCAGAACCTTTATTTCCATTCCATCTTCACCCATTTCTATTACTCTACTTTAAATCTGACTCAGTCACTCGCATCAAAATGTCTCCCCATTGACACTTGTACCATATGACCTGAAATGAGGTCCAACACTGTGCCTGTTTTATAGAATTTTCTGATGAGCGAAAATTCTCACCTGAAGGTTCTATATCCTGGAGTATTGAGCTGCCATTAAAATAAATGGCATCCAGCTTTGCCATTCTTGCTTGTGCCTTAACCTGACTAAATGTATTCTGCTTGTCAAACTGGCTTAGCTTTTCTTCTCCATTGTCTGTGCATCACCCCTGACTGTACCACCAAATTTCCCTGCCAAATTAGTTTAAACCAACATCAGCAGTGTTCCTGTAATTTGCTCAGTCTAAAATCTTTTAATATTCTGCAGAATTAATTATTTCACCATTAATTTTTAATAAAATGTTTGCTGTCTGAAGATCTTGCTTGCTGTATTATTTGGAGAATGAAGGCAACTCAAACAGGTTACTAATTATCTTATCGATATACTAATATTAAGTGGCGTCCAAGTGCTCTGCACTGTCTTAAGAAACAATTCCTATCAGTCCAGCCCTCTATCTAATCATATTTGGTTCATGTTGCTGTTGTATTGTTACTTGTGTATTCTCCCAATCAGATTGTCTTTACAGTCTCACCTTGTCCGTTTACGGTGTAACTATGAGGTTGTGTTACAAATATTAATCAGAAATTCAAGTATGAGTTGCCCAAGATTTAGGAGAGTAGACAGTGTTGAATCAAAAACCACATTTGCTGACAATGTCTTCTCTTAAAATGTGATCATTCACACCTAACCTGCATGACTTTGTTGTTGAGGTCTAACTGTAAAAAACACAAGAAACAGGAGCAAGAGTAAACCATAAAACCCATCAGTAATTCAATACTGATCTTCACCTGATCTTGGTCTGATCTGTTCCACTTTCCTAACCATATCCCTCAGTTTGCTGAGAAACCACAACTCTATCAGTTCATAAGCAAACCTTAACAATTCCTACACTAAGATTAAATTTGCCGGAGTTTCCGATATTCCTGGAGTTTAAAGCTGAACAGAACTTCAGACCCAAAAACAGGAAATGATGGAGAAACTCAGCAGGTCTGGCAGCATTTCAGTGAGGGAAGCAGAGTTAATGTTTTGAGTCCAGTGACTCTTAGAACTAGATTACTTACAGTGTTAGAAGAATGAGTTCTGAAGAAGTCATCAGATTTCAAACATTTAACTCTGCTGTCTTCCCACAGATGCTGCCAGACCTGATGAAATTCACCAACAATTTCTACTTTTGTTTCAAATCTCAAGCATCTGCAGTTCTTTGTTTTATTTAAGTTGTGTATTTGTTGCTTTCTTTGTTATACTGGGGGTGCAAAGCTAGACCTTTCAGTACAATGTTGCTGTGAGGGGAGATGGTGGTATAACAACGCTATCACTGGACTAGTTATCCAGAGGCCCAGGCTCAAAGCAACCTGGCCATTGGAATTTAAGTTCAACCAATAAAAATTCAGATTAGGTAAAACTAGTCCCTGTAATGGTCAACCATCATAGTGTAATGCTGTCATCAATTATTTATATCTTCTCTGGTTCATTCACATCCTTTAGGGAGGGAAAACTCTCCTCCTTACCCTAGTCTGACCTGCGTTGATTTCAAGCCCGCAGCAATGTGGTTGACTATTAACTGCTCTCTGAAGTAGCCTAGCAAGCCACTCAATTTAAGAGATGGGCAAGTTGCCCTTTCAGCTGCACCCATAATCATGAAAGATTTCCTACATGGATCACTGCTCTTTGCTAAGGGAATTCTGCCTCTGATGGAGTTCTCTACAGTAATATAGCATTTATTTCTGCTGAGAGGGTATTTTCCATGAAATTGCAGAATGTCCAATGCCGGAGTCTTGAGTGTTTTAATGTAGACTTGCCTAATTTTGTTGTATGTGCCTCCTATCTCCCTTGTGTCTGAAAGATTCTGGGAAGCTGCTTGAATTTCATGGTAACTTTTTACTGTGCACCTGCCTGTGTTTGAAATGAGTAGCAGCCATCAAAATTGTATTTCCCACTGAAGTTCTTCACAGTTTAATTTATCCCTGGAAGCCATTAATTGCAAATGAGATTTGTGAAGGCTCTGGGAAATCAGTCTGTGCTGTTTTGTGTGTGTGTGTGTGGTGCTAGGTTGTTCAGCATTTCACTGTCCTATTTACAGAGCATTTCCATATGAGTACCATGATGATGAATGCACACAAGAAAGTCCTGGTTGGTTTAATAACAATTTCCTTATCTTTCAACTGGTATCAGGCAAGCGTGTCAAAATTGAAACCGTTGGTAATTGGGATCTCCCCAAATGATGAGAGGGGATTTCCATTGGTGAATTTTTCTGTTAACCTAGGGAGATTTCAGAGCACAGCATAATCCAACACTCCCCTCCTATCTCTCCCACAATCAAACAGCACACAGCCAGTATCCCCAGCCCCCCCCCACACTCTTTATGTCTGTGTCTGTCTGTCTGTCTGCCTGCCTCTCTCCTTCCTCCTCCTTCTTCTCTCCTCCTCCTCCTCCTCCTCCCCACCCAAGCCAATTCCCAACCCGACATGCACATGGCAACATCACACCGAGCAGCACAGACTGACTTCCTGGAGCCTGCATCCATTTAATTTGTGGCTAATGGGCTTCCAGGAACAAATTAACCTGTGAAGTACTTCAGTGGGAAATACAATGACTTGTCTTGTTTGATGACTGCTCGTCATTTCAGTCATACACAAGTGCACTGTAAAAGGTTACCAAGTCCACAGCAGAGTAGAAATGAAATTTTAAGCATTTGAATGTGGGAGCTCACCAGGAAAAAAGCTGACTTGAATTTATTCATTTATAATTTATTAATACCCCAAAAAGCCGCTAAGTTTCCTTTAGGAATCAGTTATTGGTGATATTTAGGTGTTGCAACATGCCTTTTCTCCTGGATTACTCATTACAAATCGCTATAACTATCTGAATTTTAACAATGTATAAACTCCTGGCACAGGTACATTACTGAGCATGAAGTTCATTAATGGCTTGTTCGAAGGGATCTGCATAACGTTTGTCTGGGGCTTTCCCTGAGCATTGATGTGACCTGTAACTTAAGTTTTATCTTCTTGTAAACTGTGAGGTAACCCTACAGCTCAGAAACCAGTTGTTAAATATTTCATTACATCCCTACTCTTCATCGACTAGGATTAGACTTGATGACTCGTATGGGGAGATGAAGATGACGAGGAATTTCCTCTGAATTATTAAACTTTGTAATTCTTGTCCAAAGCGAAAGTGGAGGCTAGGTCATTGAATATCTTCAAGTCTGAAATAGGTGTTAAGGCCACAATCCAATGAGCCATGATTGTACTGAAAGGTAGAGAAGACTCTGTGAGATGTGTGACCTATTCCTGCTCTTAACTCCTGTGTTCTTGGATGGCATACTCCTGTTTCTTATATTCTTTGTTGAGAATGTAGACACTGTGACATGTGTAATGCGGGATTCAGGTATTTTTCCTTGAACTCTGCCATTGCCCAGCTGTGTATTCAGTGACTGAAGCTCAGCCTGATAATCATTCCAGGTCTCTGGACAAGGTTGACCTGAGATTCTCGCAGTGTGTCCCGAGGTTTCCTGTCCCATCTCTCTGTTTGTTTGTGATCTCATGAAATGGACAAGAAACCAGATTCCTGAGCTGCCTTAGCTCCAGTACCCTCCCACTGGTTGCTCGTCAGTGGTCACTTCAGACGTCAGACATCAAATAGCCTGGTAGGAGAGTTCTGTTGTACCATCTGAATGGACAGAGGAAATCAGAATAGAGATGAACAGCATATAATGACCTGCGCCATTGCAGCAACAGTAACTTATTCCACAAGCTGTTGGAAAGTCTGCGCAGACCCCAGTTTGAGAATCAATGATTAGGCAAACAGCAGTTCACAAGCTCTCAGCAAATGTCTGACTTTTCTTTGGAGAAGTGGTTATTACTCCTCTTCAATTAATGACCTGGGGGAATCTTTTATGTCCACTTGAACAAACAGGATCAACTTCACCTTAAGAACTTGTGAAAGATGATGCTTGTTACTTTGCAGCATTCCCTCAGTACTGTATGGAATACCAACCACAGTTACATGTTCAAGTCTGGAATGAAGATTTTTTTCCTGAAATTTTGTTTACAATGAGTGCTGAATTGAGCACTGTGCTGCACCAGCATCAGACCGATGATACAAAGGAATTATGAAACAGAACAAATAGAAGCTTTGTAGTGCTCACACCACTCCACTGGACTAAGATAGATAAATCATCTCAGGCTCAGCTCTCTTTGGCAATATGTCTGCATTTGGGCCAGAACCGATTCTTTTATGGGATATAGGATTCACTATAGCTCTTGAGAAGCTGGTGATGCACTGCTGCCTTGAACCACGTTAAAAATCACACAACACCAGGTTATAGTCCAACAGGTTTATTTGGAAGCAGTAGCTTTCGGAACGCTGCTCCTTCATCAGGTGGTTGTGAAGAATAAGATTGTTAAGACACGGAATTTGCTATAAATTCTGTGTCTTGCAATCTTATTCTTCACAATCACCTGATGAAGAAGCAGCACTCAAAAAGCTAGTGCTTCCTGTTGGTCTATAACCTGGTGTTGTGTGATTTTTAACTGTGTACACCCCAGTCCAACACCGGCATCTCCAAATCAAGCCTTGAACCACTGCAGTCTGTGTAGTACATTATAGGCAAACCTACTGTACTGTCAGGGAGTTGCACAGTTACTTTCCATATATTTGAAGCTTTGTTATGAACAGTGTGTTCACCACAGAGTAGCATAGAAATGCTGATTTCAAGTTTAATAGCTGTATTGATACCCTTCTGATGAATTTACCAGGTTAAATGTATACAAGACACTGGACTACAAGTGATTCTGTTTAGTTTTTAAATTTAACAGTGACATTTGCCTGTGAACTAAAGCAATCAACAAATATTTGTAATCCAGTTTAACATGAAGATAATATATATTATTTCATAGTTGTTGAATATGATTGTTTTCCTGTTTAATGTATTTTGCCTGGGTGAGTGGGGGTTGCTCTGTGTTCTGTATTTTCTTCCTTTGATATTTCCAATGACCCCTGGCTTGCTGACCCCTGGCGGTTTGCTGGGCTGGGATATGCATCAGTCCAAAGTAGCCCCCAGCCTCTGTCCCCGTCCCCCATCCCCCACTGTCTCCACACCCATGCAGACACACCCAGCCACAGCTCAATAACGTGGCTTTGGAGCAGTATCACTTTGTGTAAATTAGGGCAGTGAAGGCAAGATCTTTGAATTGTTTCAGCCACAAACTGCAAGGTGACCTAAGGGAAATATTTAGAATTATGTGATCGAGCATTTTCATGTATGAGTGCATGGGATTGTAGGTTCACTCTGGATAGATGAGCTTGTACCAATGTAAATGCCTCTTGTCCACATCAATCCAGTTGATCTTATTAATGTTACAGAGGAGTATAATTAAGTTCAAATGCACTGCACCTGTTGCTTTGATTCTGATTTGAGATTCTGACTGTATGGGTTGGAGATGGTGAGAACTATCTGAAATTTCAAAACTACATCATCTACAGGTTACTCGACCCAATTATTCTGTGTTGGTGTTTATGCTTCTCGTGAGAATGTAATCCTATCAATATCCTTCTATTTCTTAATCCTTTTATGTATTTGTATCGCTTTCCTTAAAATCCATCTGGTATTTGCCTGAGCATATACTCGTCGCATCAAGTGTCATATCCTCACCACTCTCTGGGTTAAAATGTTTGTCTTCAATTCCTCATCCCTAGTTTTAAACCCCTCTATATCTGCCCTAGAGGTTCATAAACTTGTGTTTTGCAGAATAGTGGAGACATTTTGGGATCTGTAAAATAATGTGAAATACAAACTAGGAGCCATCTGGGGGGACATTGTGGGTTGCAGAACTGAGACTTAAAAGGAGAGCATGCGGGGTTAGATAATCTACACGATGAGAAGCAGCTACAGTAAGAAGCTGGTTTGTTTTAAAATGTTATTAAAATACTGTTTTCATGTAACATTTTCATAATGGGTGTTGTCATGTAGATAGAGTCACATGATCACCAAGTGATTTAGAAAAAGGACCTTTCCATTGAAAGGCTTAAATGTAAATTGTGGAAGGGCGTTGCTGGAAAAGCGCAGCAGGTCAGGCAGCATCCAAGGAACAGGAGAATCGACGTTTCGGGCATAAGCCCTTCTTCAGGAAGCCCTTCTTCAGGAAGCTTATGCCTGAAACGTCGATTCTCCTGTTCCTTGGATGCTGCCTGACCTGCTGCGCTTTTCCAGCAACACATTTTCAGCTCTGATCTCCAGCATCTGCAGGCCTCACTTTCTCCTGTGGAAGGGCATTCCAAGAGGACACCAGGCTGACCTCAAAATGAGGCGTCAACATGGTGATGCTACAAAACGTTACGTGTGTGCCATGCAGCAAGTGATGGATTGACCTAAGCGATTCCACAACCAACGGATCAGATCGAAACTCTACAGTCTTTCTACATGTAGTTATAAACAACGGTGGTCGACAGTTAGACACTTCATTGGACACCACAAATATCCCCATTATCAACGATGGAAGAGCCCAACACATTAGTACAAAAAGTGAGACTGAAGCATTTGCAAAAATCTTCTGCCAGAAGGGCTGAGTAAGTGGTCCATTTCAGCCTCTTCCTGAGGCCCCCAGTATCAGTCAGTCAGTCAATTTGATTCACTCCATGGGATTTCAAGAAATGGAGGCTCAGGTTAGTGCAAAAGCTATGGACCTTAACAACCTTTCAGCAGTAACATCTGTGCTGCTGCAGTACACCCACAACACCAGTGTGTACCCGGCAATGTGGAAAATTACCCAGGTAGATCCTGTGCATAAAACGCAGGACAAATTTCACCTGGCTAATTACTGCCCCATCGGTCTACTCTCTGTCTTCAGTAAAGTGATAGGAGTTGTCATCAACAATGCTATCACGCAGCACATGTGCAGCAATAACCTACACTGTGACACCCAGTTTTGAGTTCTGCCAGGGCTTCTCAACAGCTGACTTCCTTACAGTTTTGGATGAAACGTGGATAACAGGGTTGAATTACGCAGGAGAGGTGAGAGTGACAGCACTTGACATTCAACTGAGTGTGGTGTCATGGGGTCCTAACAAAACTGGAGCCCATAGGAGTGAGGGGGATGTCTCCACTGGCAGGAATCGTACCTGGCCCAGAGGAAGATGGTTTTGGTTGTTGGAGATCAGACGTCTCGCCTCCAGGGCATCTCTGCATGAGTTCCTCACGGTGGTGTCCTTGGCTCAACCATCTTTAGCTGCTCCATCATAAGGTCAGATGTGGGAATGTTTGCTGATGACTGCACAATATTTAGCAGCATTGGACGACGGCATTTGTAGAAGCAGTCTGTGTTCAAATGCAACAAGATCTGGACAATACTCAGGCTTGGGCTGACAAGTGGCAAGTAATATTCATGCCACACAAATGCCAGGCAATGACCATTTCTAATAAGAGTCAATCTAGCCACCACTTCTTTACCACCAATTCAATGTTGATGCCATCACTGAATACCTGGAGGCTACTGCTGAGCAGAAACTGAACTGGATTACCGATATAAACGTAGTGGCTACAAGAGCAGATCTGAGGCAAGAAATCTTGTAGTGAGTAACTTCCCTTCTGACTCCCCAAAGCCTGTTCATCTACAAGGTGCAAGTCAGGAGTGTGTTGGAATACTCCCCACTTGCCTGGATCAGTGCGGCTCCAACAACACACAAGCAGCTTGACACAATCCAATACAAAGCAGTCTGTTCGACTGGCACAAGCACTCATCCCCTCCACCACCAACACTCAGGTGCAGCAGTGTGTATTATCTACACGTTGCACTTCAGAAAGTCATCATGGCTCCTAAGACAACAACTTTCAAACCCAAGAGCCCACTAATATCTAGAGGACAAGGGCTTCAGATACGTAGGTACTCCTCACCTGCAAGTTCCCCTCTAAGCCACTCCCCATCTGACATTGAAATATATTGTCATTCTTTCACCGTCACTGGGTCAAAACTCTGGAATTCCCTCTCTAGCAATGTTGTAAGTCAACGTAGTGGTTTGAGAAGGCAGCTGACCACCACCTTCTCCAGGATACCAAGGGTTGAACTGTAAATGCTGTCCCAATCAGTGCCTACAGCCCATGAATGTATAAAAAAGATCACTGTTATATTAGGTCAGCTGTCAGCTTACTAGTTTTCTTGAGAAAACCACTACAGTCCGTTCAACCTCTCAGTTCCTGATATTCTTATTAATTTGTTTTTCATCATCTTCAGTGTGTGTGTATACATTTTGTAATCTAAAACACAATAACTAGGCACAGGAATAGGCAATTCAGCCCCTTGAGCTTGGTCCATTATATAATATGATAGTAGTTGATCTTAGAATGGAATCCCTACAGTGTGGAAACAGCCCATCAAGTCCACAATAACACTCCAAAGAGCACCCCACCCAGACCTACCTCCCTACTCTATCCCTGTAACCCCGTGTTTCACATGCCTAACCCACCTAGCCTGCACATCCCTGGACATAATGGGTGATTTAGCATGGCCAATCCACCTAATCTGCACATCTTTGGACTGTAGGAGGAAACCAGAGCAAACCCATACAAATATGGGGAGAAAGTGAAAGCTCCACACAATCACCCAAGACTGGAAAGGAGCCTGGATCCCTGGTGCTGTGAGGCAGCAGTGCTAACCACTGATCCACTTGCTGCCCATCTCCATTTCAACTCCATTTTACTGCCTGACTTCCATAACCCTTCAACTCATTGCTAGTTAAAAATCTGCCTATCTCCTCCTCAGATTTTAGATTAGATTACATTACATTAGATTAGATTACATTACAGTGTGGAAACAGGCCCTTCGGCCCAACAAGTCCACACCGACCCGCCGAAGCGTAACCCACCCATACGTTTACCCCTTACCTAACACTACGGGCAATTTAGCATGGCCAATTCACCTGACCCTGCACATCTTTGGACTGTGGGAGGAAACCGGAGCACCCGGAGGAAACCCACACAGACACGGGGAGAACATGCAAACTCCACACAGTCAGTCCCCTGAGGTGGGAATTGAACCCGGGTCTCTGGTGCTGTGAGGCAGCAGTGCTAACCACTGTGCCGCCCATTTATTCAGTGACTCGGCAACCACTGGACTCTGGGATACCTACAGATTCATGACCCTTTTGAGAGAGACAAATTCTCCTTAAATCTGCTGTTTCATATCCTGAAACTATGACCTGTAAGACCATAAGACACAGGAGCTGAAATTAGGACATTTGGCCCACTGAATCTGCTCCACCATTCAATCATGGCTGATAGGTTTTTCAACCCCATTTTTCTGCTTTCTCCCCGTAACCTTTGATCCAGTTGGCAGTCAAGATCTTACCTATCTCTGTTTTAAATGTCTTCAATGACCTGGGCTCCACAGCCCTCTGTGGCAATGAATTCCACAGATTTACCACTGCCTGGCTAAAGACATTTCTCCTTATCTCCATTCTAAAAGGTCTTCCTTTTTTTTCTGAGGCTGTGTCCTTGGGTCCTCATCTCTCGTGCCAATGGAAATGTCTTCCCAACATCCACTCTGTCCAGGGCATTCAATATTCTGTAAGTTTCAATCCGATCCCCCCACTGTATCCATTGAGTATAATCCCACAGAGTCAAAGAACAAGAACCAAGAAACTTACAGCACAGCAACAGTTCCTTCAGCCCTCCAAGCCTGTGCTGATCCAGATCCTCTATCTAAACCTGTTGTCAACTTTTGAAGGCCCTGTATCCCTCTGCTCCCTGCCCATTCGTCTACCTGTCTAGATACATCCTAAATGATGCTATTGTGTCCATCTCTACCACCTCTGCTGACAACACATTCCAGGCACCCACCAACCTCTGTGTAAAGAACTCTCCTCATATATCTCCCTTAAACTTTTCCCCTCTCACCTTGAGCTCATGACCTCTAGTAATTGAGTCCCCCACTCTGGAGAAAAAGCTGCTTGCTATCCACCCTGTCTATACCACTCATTATTTTGTAGACCTCAATCAGGATCCCCCCTCAACCTCATCCTTTCTAGCGAAAATAATCTTAACCTACTCGAGCTCTCTTCCTAGCTAGCACCCTCCATACCAGGCAACATCCTGGTGAACCTCCTCTGCATCCTCTCCAAAGCATCCACATCCTCTTGGTAATGTTGCGACCAGAATTGTACGCAGTATTCCAAATGTAGCCGAACCAAAGTCCTATACAACTGTGATATGTCCTGCCAACTCTTAAAACTTTGCCTAATGAAGGAAAGCATGCTATATGTTTTCTTGACCACTCTATCGACCTGTATTACCACCTTCAGGATACAATGGACCTGAACACCCAGATCTCTGTGGATATCAATTTCCCAAGGTTTTTCCATTTACCGTATAGGTCATTCTTGAACTGGATCTTCCAAAATGCATCACCTTGCATTTGCCCGGATTGAACTCCATCTGCCATTTCTCTGCCCAACTCTCCAATCTATCTGTATTCTGCTGCTTCTCTGACAGTCCCCTTCACTATCTGCTACTCCACCAATCTTAGAGTCATCTGCAAACTTGCTAACCAGACCACCCATACCTGCCTCCAGATCATTGATGTATATCACAAACAACAGTGGTCCCAACACGGATCCCTGTGGGACGCCAGTGGTCACAGTTCTCCATTTTTAGAAAGTCTCTTCCACTACTACTCTGTCTCCTGCTACCCAGCCAGTTCTCTATCCATCTAGATAGAATGCCCTGGACCCCATGCGACTTCACTTTCTCCATCAGCCTACCATGGAGAACCTTATCAAGCACTTTACTGAAGTTCATTTATATGACATCTACAGCTCTTCCTTTGTCAACCAACTTTGTCACTTTCTCAAACGTTCCTCAAATGTTAAAGCTTTCACTTCTGGATTCTTTCTTGTGAATCTCCTGTGGACCCATTCCAGGCCAATGCATCCTTCCTGAAGTATGGGGCCCAAAATTGCTCATATTACTCTAAATGTGGTCTGTACAGAGCCTGAAAAGCCTCAAGTACATCCCTGTTCTTATATTCTCGTCCTCTTGAGATGAATGACAATATTGTGTTTGCCTTCGGAACTACCGACTCAACCTGCAAGTTTACCTGAAGAGAAACCTGGACTAGGACTCCCAATTCTTTTGCACTTCAAATTTCTGAATTTTCTCCTCATTTAGAAAATAGTCCATGCCTCTATTCTTCCTAACAAAGTGCATGATCTCACACTTTTCCACATTGTATTTCATCTGCCATTTCTTTGTCCACTCTCCTAACCAATCTAAATCTTTCTGCAGCCTCCCTGCCTCCTCAATACTGCCTGCCTCTCCCCTTATCTTTACATCATCTGCAAACTTCATCAGAATGCCCTCAATTCCTTCATCTAGATCATTAATGAATAAAGTGAAAAGTTGTGGTCCCAACACTGACTCTTGTGGAACACCACTAGTCACTGGCTTCCATCCTGAGAAGGACCCTTTAATCCTCACTCTCTGCCTTCTAATTCTAGTTTGTCGTATGCAAAAACATCCTCTTTTTGGCTACCTTGTCAATTGACTTTAGCATCTTGTATACCAACACCACTTGTATAAACCTTATACATATGGAGAGCAGAATTGGGCAAAGTATTTTGATTGTGGTTCAACCAAGTTTCTTTACACATTTAACACAACCCTCAGCTTTACAATTCTGTTCCTCCAAAAAGGAAATCCAGTGCATGAAGCAATTTTCTCGTCACCTTAGTGAATTTTGAGAAGATTTGTAGCTCAGGTTGAAGTTCTGGATGTAAGTTTGCTCGCAGAGCTGGAAGGTTCATTTTCAGACATTCATCACCATACTAGGTACCATCACCAGTGAGCCTCTGGTGAAACACTGGTGTTATGACCCGCTTTCTATTTATGTATTTAGGTTTCCTTGGGTTGGTGACATCACCAGTGCTTCACTGGAGGCTCACTGATCGTGATGAAACATCTGAAAACAAAACTTCTTCTGACCTTATTAGCCTGCATTTTTACTTTGTGATTTATGAATCTGTACCCCTTCATTCCTTTGTTGCTCCATTTTTTTTAGATAATTAGGCCCTGGCATTTAAAACAAGGGACTGAGAACACAGCACAATGTATTGATGGAATTATAAAATTAGAACGGTGTATTAGTCGATTAATTGAATGGGTGAAGTTAAGGAAATTGGATTTCGATATTGACAAATATGAAGTCAATCACTTGATTCCGAAAATTAATAAAACAATATATTTGGTAATTAGCCAAAAATGGTAGATGTCAGAGGGGACTTCAGGGTCCAGATACATAGATCATTAAAATGTCACAAATAGCTGTCAAAGCTAATTGCATTGACTAAAGGAACAAAAACAGTGTTGGAGAAACTCAGCAGGTCTGGCAGCATCTGTGAAGGCAGAAAGCAGAGTGATGGTTTGGACTTGAAGGATTCAATTACAAAGAGAGACTATACAAAGATGGATTGTATTCTCTGGAATTTAGAAAGTTAAGGAGTGAGTTAATTAAGTTTTAAAGACATTAAGGTAAAGTGGTAAGGTAGATGGGGGGAGACTGTTTTTGTTGCTGGGCATCCAGGATTAGGGGGTATGGCCCAAAAATTGGTTCCAGACTCTTTAGGAGTGAAGTTAGAAAATGTTTTTTATGTAAAAGGTAATAGCAGTTTGGAACTCTATTCCACAAATAGCAATTGATGAGACTAATAGATATTTTCATTCATTATATTTTATTAAATATGTTCTTATTTCTTAAGTTAGAACATAAGTTTGTACTTAACCTATCTCATTGAATGGCAGGATGAATAGGTTCAAGGGGCTCAATAGCATTCTCCTACTCTTATGTTTGTGGAGAGGTCTGGGATACCTGTATATTCCAGGAATGGGGAGTTCCTACTGCATTTAATGGGAGGACATGATTGTAATTGTTTTCATTTATCCTAGCTGTCGGGCTGTACACTTGCTGAGCTGGAAACACTGTAATAGCAGGTCACAGCCAAAAACCATTCAGGCAGTCTGAGACAGTTTAGTGGGAGAGTCATCGATGGAGAGGGAGGAAGGGATTTGGCTGATAACTGAAGAGGATTTGCTCAAGGAACCACAGAACTCACTTCTCGGTGCCCACAAGTGTTGCTGTGAAAAACACTGCTGTCAAAATGCATGCATGTTTCCTGAGGCATGTAAAACTCAGCCAGCCAGCAGTGTTTGTAATTTTCTATTTAAATAGCAGAAACAATGGACGTAAGTTAGCTCGCTGAGCTGGAAGGTTTGTTTACAAACATTTTGTCACCATACTAGGTAACATCATCCGTGAGCCTCAGGTGAAGCACTAGTGTTATGTCCCACTTTCTAATTGTGTTTCGGTTTCCTTGGGTTGGTGAGGTCATTCAAATGAACCTTCCAGCTCAGTGAGCAAGCTTACATCCCGAACCTCAACCTGAGCGACAAATCTTCTCAAAACTTGCTAGCAGAAACAATCTCATTTAAGTATGAGTATGATCATCCTGCCTGTCCAGATTGTGTCACTCACACTCCTCCAAACTCACTGTGGTTAAAGCAAACATAGGGTCAGTCAGCAGTTAGGAATACTTGCTGATCTAACCACTTTACCAGTCCTCTGCAGCTCATCTAAACTGAAGTTATTTTACCATTTACAATCATCTTCTGTGAGTTATTAACATTGTCTTCTTTTTCGTTGCCATCTTCCTATCAACTACATCTCCCTATTTGATGTCATCCACAAATTTGGAATTGTACCTTGGATTTGAGGACCCAGATCATTTTTGTAAATTGCGAATGACTC
The DNA here is from genome assembly GCF_037043375.1 of Chiloscyllium plagiosum. Taxonomy (NCBI): domain Eukaryota; kingdom Metazoa; phylum Chordata; class Chondrichthyes; order Orectolobiformes; family Hemiscylliidae; genus Chiloscyllium; species Chiloscyllium plagiosum. The sequence continues at coordinate 58,421,085 of NW_028270162.1, forward strand.
TGGTCTCAGCCCGTTCTTCTGGTCCTCAGTTCCCACTTTCAGTCAGTATAAATACTTTGAACCCATCCTCTTTCTGGTTTGTAAGCAGCTAGCTTCCATTCGGCTATTTCTCTCCTGACTCTACACATTCCAATGTGTTTACTTTGTACTGTCTTATTGAAAGCCTTTTTAAAAAAAATACAGAGGTATTGCACTACCTTTTATCTGCTCATTTTGTTAGTTCAAATAATTCAGTAAGGTTAGTCAAGAATGACCTTTGCTTTTCAAATCCCTGCTTTCGCCACCTCATTACTTGTTTTGATTTCTTGATACTATTCTATCTGATCTTTGAATAAGGATTACATTATCTTTCCAACTGCTGATGTTAACTGTTCTATAATTCCCTGAACTTGTTTATCTCCCATTTTAAATGGAAGAATAGCATTTCATCGTCTGGCCCTGTTCCCTTTCCAAATGGATCTTTATATGTTTAAACCTTCTCTGCTATCTTTATTCGATTTGCAGTGTGTGGTTGCAGTGTTTCCAAACTGAGGATGTATCCTGCTGGTTTGAATTGTTTTTGTACGTTATTTCCCCCTTCAATATCTTGACATTGTTGATCTCTTTTAATGTTATATCCATGTGGTTTTCCTTGGTGAATAATGAAACAAACTAATTTTCAATATTTCTGTTGTTTCACTGTCATTACAAGTATGTTGTGTATTCCAGTTGCTATCCTGATTTTCCTTTTGTTGTTTGTATCGCTAGAATGCTTCAATTTATTTTGTTGAAAATTTAATTTGTAGTTCCCCTCTGCTCTTTGATTGGTTTTCGACTTTATTCCTCACCACTTCCTATTTCTCCAGTCTTGCTGTTTTGTATCGTCTTTATGTTTAGTTTCAGCCTTACTCCTTTTATTCAGCCATGTCATCATTATTGCCTTGTTTGATCTTGAGTTTTAGCAGTGTATTTCTTTTCCTAATTTTAGTTTATCATTCTAAAAATATTTTTAATGCTCTGTAACCTCATTCCTTTTTTTGCCCCACCCCCTAGTTTACCTTTCATAACTGTCTTTATCTCTTAATTATATTTTTCTTATCTATTCCTTTGGTGTTTATCTTGCATCCTGATCTTTCGGTTAAATTTGCTCCCATACTTTTTTCCGCCAGTCCATAGTTACAGAAATCAGCAGGATATCAAGAGTTGCTAATTGCTGATTGTTCTCTTTTCAACCATCCAGTTCTGTACTCATGGTCATTTAGATCAACTTGCACTGCCTTGGAACTTCTTCAGGGGCCAGCCAGTTGCTGAACTGACCCAATAGAAAGGGTGAGTCAGACGCCCAACTGTAGAGGTTTTGTACTGTGGAAAGCATGCAAGTCCATTCAGTCAAGAGACTCCATGTTCAATGGGTTTAACCTGACAGTGTAGAAAGAAGCAAATCAGTTCCTGGCACCTATATCCACTCTAGATCTCTGAGCCAACTCCCTTGGCTCCAATTACCCATGTTTTCCTTGTTCTCTTTTAAGTTGTTTGTTTTTAAAATATTTATTGACTTGTCTTTTAAAAGCTAAAATAAGGAGTAAGAAAGTTTCTTTCAGAACCCCTCATAGTTTATCAGCACTTATAATTATTCTCTGCCTTGACTTTAAAATTCTTGCATTTGGATTTTCCTTATAATTAATATCAGTCATCCCTTGTATCATATGAATAAATGTCTCCTTTCCCCTGTCCAACATTCCAAAACTAGGGCACCTAAAACCTGATATAATATTTTAGCTGTAGCTTAATGATTTGCATAGGCTTATCATTACCTCATTGCTTCTGTACTTGCTGTCCTCATTAATAAAATTAAGCATTCATATGCTTTGTTATTGCTCTGCTGGTATCAACACTGTAGAGACAGGAGGACTTGAGATGGGTGAGTACACAACTGATAAGGGTTCCCTGTTTGAATTGTGAACTCAGGAGAAATTCCAGCCCTGGGTTAAACTTTGGCTCAATTTATTTTGGCAGTCACTGGCCAAGAACAAGTGTATTGTTTAAGTGGTACCTTGGGTTGACAGGTTTAATTACATTCTCGCTCTCAAAGCCCTGTATTCCGATATTAGATTAGATTACAGTGTGGAAACAGGCCCTTCGGCCCAACAAGTCCACACCGACCCGCCGAAGCGAAACCCACCCATACCCCTCCATTTACCCCTTACCTAACACTACGGGCAATTTAGCATGGCCAATTCACCTGACCCTGCACATCTTTGGACTGTGGGAGGAAACCGGAGCATCCGGAGGAAACCCATGCAGACACGGGGAGAATGTGCAAACTCCACACAGTCAGTCGCCTGAGGCAGGAATTGAACCCAGGTCTCAGGCGCTGTGAGGCAGCAGTGCTAACCACTGTGCCACCGTGCCGCCCACCGTCCCGTTCCCTTCCATTATTTTAGAAGATTGATGTTGCAGCCATGCCTAGTATCTAAGGAAACACAAAATGTGAACTGAATATGGAATCCAATGCAAGTGTACAGCAGAATAGTCAGCATTTCAAGTAACTTTTCAATCTCGACTCTTTCTTTTATGATAGATGCAGTCAACCAGAATTTTTGAGCGCTTCAAATTGTTAATGCTGGGAAATAAACTCTTGACATCCCATTGTCAGTAACGAGTGCATCCACAATAAGCTCAATCAGGCGCAGAGTAAAGCTGTTCAGCCCCAACTCAGTACAGCTATTTTATCTCCTTGAGCCCATATCCTTTGGGAAGATTGTGATTCACCAAATCTGTTTGAATGTATTCATGGTGATTTCCTGCATGTTTTACCATTTGGCGACCTGTTTTCACACTCCTGTTATTGATCATTCGTCATGTGCGTCCGTAACATGTCCATCTTACCTTGCCATAGAAAAGTGAAGCCTCTCCAAACACCCGGTTGGAAGATGCTTGAGTGGGCTTTTCTGCATCGTTTTTCTTTTAGTATCTACCGAACAAATATGTTCCAAGAAACAGGGAGAGGGTGCTTCCTATTTTCAAATGGCGTTAAATGTCAGTGTTCACGAGATGAATCTGGATTTAACCCCCAGGTGATGAGGGTAAAAGGTCAGAGTTTATTCAGCAATACTATCCCCAACTCTGACTTTTTTGGGTTATTTGTTCATGAAATTGTTAAAACAACCTATTGGCTTTAAAATGAAAATACAGATGCACTTTCAAAATGCTTTTGGGTATTTGTATGAGAATGATGCACTACAGGTGCTGGAAATCTGCCACAAAAACCAAAAGTGATGGAAATAGTCAGCAAGTCTGGTGGCATCTGTAGGCAGGTCTATGGTTGTTCATTAGAACTGCATTATCTCTGTTTCTCTCCACAGATCTGCCAGAGCTGCTGAGTATCTCCAGCATTATCTTCAGATATTTGTAATTAGATATACAAAGCAGTACAATAAAATTGACATCAACCACCTTCTCCTACACAAACACCATCAAATTGACAATCTGATGACAGCACTTGTTTCAAATTTCAGCCTCTGGAAAAGTTCTCAATTAGGAAAATTGCTTTGCTGTTTTAAGTAGTTAAAATACCTCTAATGAAAATTTGAGCAGCTCAGTGGTTAGCATTGCTACCTCACAGCACCAGGGACCCAGGTTCGATTCCAGCCTCGGGCTTTGTGGAGTTTGCACATTCTCCCCGTGTCTGCGTGGGTTTCCTCCAGGTGCTCCAGTTTCCTCCACAATCCAAAGATATGCAGGTTAAGTGAATTGGCCATGCTAAATTGTCCGTAGTGCTCAGGTATGTGTAGACTAGGTGCATTAGTTACGGGAAGTGTAGAGTAGTAGGGGAATGGGTCTGGATAAGATACTCTTTGGAGGATCGATGTGGACTTGTTGGGCCAAATGGCCTGTTTCTATACTGTAGAAATTCTATGAAAATTGGCAACTTGTTAAAAATGTTTCACCTTGTAGTAAAGATCCTTTGTTGATTTTTCTTTTGCTCAATAAAGTGACCTGTAGCAGGAAGGAGGATGTGAAATTAATAGGGTTGTAGAAATCTGGATTTGGAGTGTTTGGAAATGAGTAAAGATTCCACATGATTCAGTCTCGTGCTCATATATGATTTGACTGTTGACTAAGAGAACACCCTGTTAATGGTTTAGACAGTATATAAATAGAAGGTTTTGTTAATTCTTCGACAATATTTTGTTTGATTTATTTATTGTTAGGTGTATTTTGTTACAAAATACATTAAAAGGTATTGTAGAGTGTTGCCAGTCTCCAGCACCATCTAAAAACAGAAAAATAAACCAAACTATAGAATATGAAGGCAGAAGAATAGAGAAAGTGTTTAGCTTTATAGTCGTTCTTGTAAAGTGCTCTGCCCTGGGCCTGATGGCCAGGCACAAGTCCCCTTCGCTGCGCTGCTGCCACTGGAATAAAAGTTGCCATTCTTCGGCACCACCTCAGCTTCACCGATGCCCACATCACTATGAATCATTGCTAGACCTCACCAATGCTGATGCCACTGATGCTGACAGGTACTGCACTGGCCCTAACCCGATTCTATCACCGCCATGTGTCCGCTTTGGGCCCACCTCACCAATGATACTATCGATGCTGAGTGTTGTACTGGGTGCAAGCGTGCGTCCGTCACCACCTCCATGAATCTGCGCTGGTGGGAACTCAAACTTGCCTCAGCCACAGCAGCCATGAATCGGTGCTAGGACAGCCTTGTCCATGCAGAAGCCACTGGGAACCCAAACTTGCCTCCGACGCTGCCATGAGTCTGCTCTGTGTCTGTTTGCAGAGAGACATTAATAAAATGAAAGAACAGATCAAGAATTAGCAAATAAAATGTAATGTTAGTACAAGTGAGGCAGCGTTTTTTGGTTTAAAACAAGTAGCAGTAAGTGTAAATAGAAACAGAAATTGTCGAGAAATTCAGCAGGTCTGGCAGCATCTGCAATGAGAGAAACAAAGTTAACGTTTCAAGTCTGATATGACTTATCTTCACAACCACTTTTATTTAGGAGTAAGTATACCCTGAAGGAAAGTGGGCCTAATGCTCAACAAGAGCTGAGAGATCCTGGTACAGCTCATAACATGAACAGCAACATTTAAAGTTGCAGTGACTGTTCGTTTTTAAAAAAAAGTCACAAGAATGTGATAGCCAAGATAAAAGCTTATATCTAAACCATTTCAATGGGCAGTGTGGGCTCTATCAGAAATGTATTGAGTGTCCAGTATAGATTCACTAGGATATTGCCTAATATGTAGAGGGAAAAATACAGCGGAAAAACTGGTGTCTTTTTGTTGGGCACTATAGGTTACAGGTTTTTTTATTACTTGTATGTGGAATTTGAGCCTTGCTGGCAAGGTGAGCACTTGAAGGCTGACTTTAATTGCTGTTGTGAAGGTGGTGATTTGATGGAAGTGTTGAGTCTGGGAAGCTGGGACAGAGTGTCTGCTGAACCAGACTGCTGAGGAATTATAGAACAAATGTAAAAGGTATAAAGGAGAAGGTGGGAGGTGCTGTACATGGCATTGATTAGGCCACTTTTGGAATATTGCGTGCAATTCTGATCTTCCTATAGGAAGGATCTTGTAAAACTTGAAAGGGTTCAAAAAAGATTTACAAGGCTTGGAGGGTTTAAGCCAAAGGAGAGGCTGAATAGGCTGGTGCTGTTTTTCCTGGAGCCTCCGAGGCGGAGGAGTGACCTTATAGAGGTTTATAAAATCATGAGGGATATGGATAGGATAAATAGACAAAGTCTTTTCACCTGGGTGGGGGAAGTCCGGAACTAGAGGGGATAGGTTTAGGGTGAGAAGGAAAGATTTAAAAGGGACCTTGGGGGCAACTTTTTCATCAAAGGATGGTGTGTGTATGAAATGAGCTGCCGAGGGACTGGTGGAGGCTGGTACAATTACAACATTTAAGAGGCATCTGGATGGGTGTATGAATAAGAAAGATTTCAAGGGATGTAGGCTAAGTGCTGGCAAATGGGACTAGATTGATTTAAGGTATCTGGTCCACATGGACAAGTTGGACCGAAGGGTCTGTTTCCATACAATACATTTCTATGACTCTAAATGCCTTTTAGATATGGTTGAGAGACTGTGAAATTTACTCGAAGGATTAGAGAGTGACATGAAAATGGTTGGATAAAAGTGAAGATTTGGGAACAAAGTGTTTTGAGCTGTTTGTTAACGTGAAGGGTGAACCCTGGTTGGGCTGAATGGCCTGTTTCACATAACACAAATAACTTGTGTTATGACCATTTAGTATTTATAAGAACAGGTCAGAGGCTAGGGATACTATGGTGAGTAACTCACCTCCCAAAAGCTTGACCACCATCTATAAGGCACAAGTCAGGAGTATGATGGCATATTTCCCCACTTGTTTGGATGGGAGCAGCTCCAACAATTTTCAAGAAGCTCAACACCATCCAGGACAAAGCGGCTCACTTGATCCATTCCCTCCACTCCCTACGGTTAGTGGAAGAAATCTGTGCTATCTACAAGATACACAGCAGAAATTCACCAAAGATCATTAGACAGTACCTTCCCAATCCACTACTACACGTCCATCTAGTAGGGCAAGGGCAGAAGATGCATGGAAATATCACCATCTGCAAGCTCCTTTCCAAGCCACTCACGATCCTGACTTGGGAATATATTGTTATTCCTTCACTGCTGCTGGGTCAAACTTATGGAACTGTCTCCCTAAGGACATTGTAGGTCAACCTACGGCATTTGGACTGCAGCGGTTCAAGAGGGCAGCTCACCGCTACTTTCTCAAGGGCAGGGCAATAAGATGCTAGACAGCGATGTCCACATCCCATGGGTGAATGAAAAAAGTTATTGAAAAGATGGTTAGATTAGAATCTCTATCATAATTCATTGAAATCAATTCTGTTCTGGGATTGATCAGTTTTTCTGAAATGCTACATAAAAGAAATAGGGCTGAATCCTCTCTAGTCTGTTTAAAATGTGGTAATTTTACCTAATGTTTAGAAATCATGAACTTTGAATGTTTGTTTTACATTAATTCTTCATTTTAAAACCTGAAAACCAGGCAAATGAAACTTTACATTCCTTCCCTCTGCAGGGAATCTGGCGTATTCCTGTGGATGAAATTGACCGTCCTGGCAGCTTTGCCTCACATATGAACCGTTCGATTGTTATCTTACTTGACGTTCTGTCACAGCTGAAGGACCATAATACACTGCTGAGAGTATCTTCCATGCTTCAAAGGACACCTGACCAGGGAAAGTAAGTGTGCGGTTTCAGAGCTTTCTGAATCAACAGCTGCTTGTGACTTGGGTCTTGTAATTGATTTTGGTTTCAGAAACTCTTTATAACTCAGGGTGTTAGTTCAGACGCTAATCACTCTGTCCAGCATTTCAGCCTTCAATTTTTGGAATAGTGAGAGGCATCTTTGTTTACCTTATAATAAATTGTGTTCTGTGATGTGCATGAAATTTAACTAGTTATCATGCTTAATGATGTTTTTTTACCCATTAATATATTTGGTTCTGTTAACTAAAAGAAAGTGATGATGTTGTTTATTTTTGTTTCACGTCAATGAATTTGTTCAGTATGATTGTTAACCATTTGTGCTTTATCCTCTCTCCTCTTCTCCTTTTTCAATGATCTTTCTTGCTCCTTTTGTCGCCTTTACCACACTTATGAAGTTCCCCAGTTTGAACATTTTCATGTAAACATGAGGGTTAAACTTCCTCCCTCCAATTTTTGTTAATGTATTGAATTTTCTTTGGTGCAAGTTATTTTCTGAATTCTGAGGTGAAGCTGTCATTTCTTACAGCTTTTAAAATCAATGGATTTTGAAGGAACAGGTATTTATTAAACGCTTCACCAGTATTGTGATACTGTTCTTTTAATCCAAATTATCATCAACATTATATATTTGCATAGCACCTTGAACATATCTAGGTATCCAGGTACTTTGCAGGAACAAGTTATCAAAGACAATTTAGTAACAAGTTACATCAGGGGACATTAGCAGAAGCTATTGAAAGCTTGGTCAAAAAAGTACGGTTTAAGGAACATCTTAAAGGAGGGTAGAGAGGCAAAAAAGTTGACAGAGGGAAGTCTAGAATAAGACACCAAAATAGAGGAAAGAGAGTGGGGAATCAAGGTCAAAATTGGAGGAGCACATATCTTGAATGGTTGCACAGAGAAAGTTACGGATTTTGAGAAGGAGTTCAGAACATTGCTGATAATTTTAAAGTCATAGCGATGCTCGACTGGGAATTAACAAAACTAATCAAAGGGTGCAAGGTGAATGGGCAACAAGATTTTGGTTATGGGCAGTGCAAGTGAGAGACCAGCCAGAAGAGCATTGGAATAATCGAGTTTCGAAGCCACAAAGACAGGGTGGAGGTGATTGATGTTAGAGATGGAAGTTGGCGATCTTGGTGACAAACAGCAACAGAGGGAGTGCAGGAAAGGTTACCAAACTGATTCCTGGGATGGCAAGACTGACATATGATGAGATGTTGGATTGATTAGGATTTTATTCACCAGAGTTCAGAAGAACAAGGGGGATCTCCTAGAAACCTATAAAACTCTAACAGCACTAGACAGTGTAGATGCAGGAACTAAGTTCCAAATGGCAACGGAGTCCACAACCAAAGGTTACATTCTAAGGATACTGGGTGTAGGACTGAAATGAGGAGAAATGTCTTCAGCTGGAGAGTGATGACCTTGTGGAATTCACTGCTGTGGAAGGTGGTGGTTATGCATTTTCAAGAAGGAAGTAGATATAGCTCTTGGTGCTAAAGGGACCAAAGGGTATGGGGAAAAGCAGGAATGGGTTGCTAAGTTGGAAGACCCACCATGATCATAATGAAGGGTGGGTCAGGCTTGAAGGGCCAAATGGCCTACTCCTCCTATTTTCTCTGTTGCTATTTTTTCTAGTAGGATGCCAAAGTGGGACATTGTAGAATGAAGTGGAGGTGGCTGACACCAGTGTTCTCTTTTGGTGTCTTTATAACATGAGTCCTGATATCAAGCAGAGTCTGACTGAACACTGAGGTTAGCTTTGTGACTTGAAACAAGTGACCATTTGGTCAGAAAGGTTTTAGGAATTAACCTGCAGTAGTTAACCAACCTAATAATTTATGTAAACAGCAAGAAGGTAGTTTGTCCATTTAGCCTGATTTATTGTGCTGGTTTCTCAGCCTTCGCTCATCTGCTTTTTCACAGTCAGCGTTTTCTGTATTAAGGGCCTTAACAAGCAAATTATATCTCTTCAAATTTCCATTACTGTTTGTGTAAATTTTCAACAATGGACAAAAAAGGTTGGGATTGTGGAAATGGCACAGTTGCCAGTTTTCACTTATCTTTTGTGACCTTTAACTTTCTCTATGTAATCATTGCTGCTATGCTTTCTTCACCTTTTCTAACAGATATTTTACTGGTATTCATGCCTCAAACTACTCTCTAATTCTAAGTGTCAGAAAGTGTTTGCTGTTGCCACAGAGGTAAATTGAGGTAAATTAATATTGGGCTCAGAAAACAGACAAAAACATTCTTTAGTTTATTTCAGCTAGGGGTATTATTATGTGCCCTCCCATGACCTTCTTTGCTTTCAGAAGCTGGCACAATAATATTACACTAGGCTTTGCCTTAGGCTGCCAATAAAATTACTGACCCTGTAAAAGCAGGCAAATCATAACACTGATAAAACATATATGTTTACAGTAGTTGTTAGACTAACTTGTTTACTGGTTTAAAAAGGATGGTTTCAAACTGCAGCATTATGTTACGATACAGGGCATCTGATTGAATGTTGACACCTTGTTTAGCGCTGTTAAATTAAAACTGGAAGTGTAATTGAGTATTGCTGGATTTGTGTTAATGTTGCTTACTGCTGTAACTTAGCTGACCTGGTGGGCACTATCTTGGTGTGACTGCTGCTGTCAGATCTGAGGCCATTACCAACCTTCTGATGTGCAGCTTGTTCCAGTGCCACCTCACTGCTGTGTGACCTAACCAAAACATCCCCACCATGAAGCCCCAGATCATCAGCAGGAGGCACCACCTACACTGGCCATACTGACTCCAGAAGTGTCTCTCTATGCCATTTCTGTGACCAGAGGACCATAATCATCTAATCCCTAAGAGAGGCAAGACCCAGAAACCTAGCAGCTCCCCAACAGACTGTAAACCAAGATTTGCTGCTGGAACCTGGCCACCATCACAGAGAGAGGGAGAAGGAGAAGTCAGCAAACTCAGCCATGGCCAATTCCTCACCAGCCCACAGGAGGAAGTCCAAGGGTTAATCATCACCGCAAAGTGACTTGAGCTGATCCCTTTTGGGTCTAACGGCTCCTCTTCAGAACCAGTAGTCACCAGGATGCAAAACATTAATTCTGCTTTCGCCCCACAGATGTTACCAGATCTTCAGGAGTTTGCCAGCAATTTCTGTTTTTGTTTCAGATCTCCAGCATCTGCAGTTCTTTATATTATTTTAGAGGGCTAATACTGACCAGTCGACCTCCGAGAATATTGAAAAAGGGGAAAACAAAGTGTGAACTGGCACTGACTGGGTTTTGGGCAGAGGCAGCCTTTTGCTTTAGAAGCTGCTGGACTGGGAAGCTGTTATAAAGAGTTATAAGAGTCCTACAGCATGGAGACAGACCCTTCGGCTCAAACTGGTCCATGCTGATCGAAATGTCCATCTATGCTAACCCCATTTCCCTGCACTTGGCTCATGTCCTTCTAAACCTTTCCTATCCATGTGTTTGTCCTTTTAACTGTTGTCAATGTACCCGCCTGAACCAATTCCACTGGCAGCTCATTCCATATGCGTACCACCCTCTGTGTAAAAAAAAAACCAAAATGTTGCCCCTCAGGTTACCTTTTATTCTAACCTCTAACCTTAAACCAATGCCCTCTAGTCCTTGATTCCCCAACCCTGGGGAAAAGGACTGAGTGCATTCACCCTATCCATGCCCCTCAAGACCTTATACACGTCTATACGATCCCCCCCCAGAGGCTCCTGCACTCTAAAGAAAAAAATAAAGCTGTTTTCGATTTTGCATCTCTCTGGTAGTTCTCTAGTTATCGACTTGTTGAAAGTTTTGAGAGAAGAATCCCATATGTAAGAAATAAGTAAAAAGTCTCCAGAGCTATACAGAAGATGTTTATATTGATCAGTGACTTTGGAATTCAAGCAAGATATCCAGTCTGGTTGTGCCTGAAGTATAACTCATTGTCCACTGACTTCATGGTAGCCTGGTATTCAACATTGAAACAGTTATCGACTGGTGGCTTATAATTCTTGTATTTTTCACTTGCCCCTTTGAAATTTAAAATTTGTCCCTGCATTTAAACATTTTCTGATACCTACATTCCTAGGCATTTTACATTGGTTAGTGTTCAGAAGTTTTACTTGCGTGCTGCTGCTTCAGCCTGGTTTCCATCCATATCTCTGTCTTTTCAGTGAAGAAGTCACTTTACGTTAATTTTTTTTGCAATTTAAGAACTGTAAATGGGGAATTGTTCTTTGTTGCAAAGGTGAAACAAATAAAACAAAAGAGTTTAGGGATTCCATTGACCAATTGGATGTAAACATTAATTGCTGTCTACACAGCTATTCATATCTGCAGTGTGTCATCTCAGTTCTGGCCTTTGATACTTCGTTTTATACATGTACTTTACTGAAGGCTGAAATTGTTGCCGAGAGAGCTATCTTTTGGTGTTGTATAACTAACCTTTCAATTAACACCAGGCATTGTTAGAATACTAGTCCCATTGTCAGAAGAATTGTTAGTCTTGTGTTATATCATCCTAGCGACAGAATTGGTATTGTTTGATGAATGCCAACTTCCCAGCATCGCCACCTACGTCTGGAGCACAACCCCGTCACTGAATGTCAACTGATTGTTTCTTGGGCCATCATTAACCTCAGCACCTCTGAAGATTTCTCTCATATCTCATCATCTACCTGCTTTTACCTCCTTCCAAAACTGTATAAGCCTTGACTTGGTGGATGCATTGTTTCAACTTGTTCATCTTTCTCAACTATGGTTTTCTCTCGTTATCGAATATCCTCTGATCTACATCCATGACCCTTCACCTTTCTTTGTTTTAGCAGTTTCTTGGCTATAACCACCATCTTTTCATTGTGGGCATTTCACCTGTGTATCCAATCCTCAACAGGACCTTGGGCCCTCTCTGATTTTTCTTTGTCTCCATGCAGCACCACCCTGTTGGCTGAGCTTGTTCTCACAATGAATAGCTTTTTCTTTCACTTGTTGTATTTTCTCTAAACTAACAGTATTTCACTGGAACCTATATGGCTCCAAGCTTTTCTGGCCCTTTGAAGTAGTCCATAGAATCCCTACAGTGTGGAACCAGGCCATCCAGCCCAACAAATCACACCGACTCTCCGAAGAGCATCTCATCCAGACTCATCCCCCTACCCTCTCCCTGCAACTTTGCATTTCCATGACTACTGTACCTAACCTACACATCCCTGGACACTATGGACAATTTAGCATGGCCAATTCGCCTAAACTGCACATCTTTGGACTATGGGAGGAAACTGGAGCACCCAGAGGAAACCCATACAAAGACGTAGAGAATGTGCAAGCTTCATGCAGACAGTCGCCCGAGAGTAGAATTGAAGTGGGGTCCCTGGTGCTGTGAGGCAGCAGTGCTAACCACTGAACCACCATGCCAGCCCGAATTTGTGGAATATATTGAACATTTTTTGTTTCAGTTCTACTTGGGCTACTTTTGATATATAGGGGATGCCAAACCCACTTCCTGCTCTCACCGGGTGTTAGAAGATTTTATCAGCTTTGCTTCTAGTTTCTTTGCTCTCATGTGTTTTATTTGTGATGCTTTCTTCCTTTCCTTAATGGTCCTATCTCCATTCCCAGGGATTGGATGTCAACCACTCCTTTGTTATGGACTAGGCCAGACAGCCTCAAAATGTTCCAAGAAGGTAGCCTAGACCCTTACTTTTTCTTGTTTTCAAGGCAGATGTGAAGTGGATATTCCAGGTGTGACACAACCAGTCAAACCACTCCGCTTTAAGCAAAACAGAATTTATTTAAACACTACGGTTGAAACCTAAACAAAAGAAAACAGAATTTAGAATAACAATTATTTGAAAACCCAACCGATTCGATATAGCAACTTAACTAAGGAGCTGTTCCAATTCCCGTAACATTCCAAAACACACCCCTTGGCAAAAGATAAATTCAAACACAGATTCTTCAAGGCAGGAGAGAATTCAGCGAGAAAGCCAATCAGGAACCATCTGCTGAAGACATTCTTCGAATTAAATTGAAATGAGGAAGTTGTCGACAATTGGGATAAATTATTGAGTTACCTTCCAGCGGAAAACTGAAATGACCTGAAAGAGTTATTGCTATCGCATGGGGAGCTACGTGGAAATAAGTTGGGAAGTACTAATCTAATTGAGGAACCAGAAAACAACCTGAACTGGGAGAATCTGCCATTGTTTAATTCTGGTCTTTTCAGATATTTCAGCACCTGTCTTGTAAAAAAAAAAACCCAAGAACAAAATACCCTTGTTAAAGTGACACTTCCCCCCTTCAAAAAAAAAACCCATTAATATACAAAGATGGCTTCATTTTAAAACCCCATAGTCTTAACTCTGTTAGTACATTACAATAGATATACATTACATTGACTATAACTATGCAAACATGCACTATTACATTCTATTTCAGTCAGTTTACTCCTGCCACTGAACGCCTCAGTTTTTTCATCCAAGTCTTGACAATGCGTCGGCAATTATGTTTTCTCGTCCTGCCACATGTGCAATTTTCAAATTGATTGGTTGCAATAATAAGTTCCATTTAAACAATCAGGAATTTTTGTCCTTAAATTTCTCTAAAAACTTTAATGGATTATGATCTATATATGATTGTCTCAGACATTCTGATAAATGCAAATATTCCTTCCATGTATGACTAAAAATCATGAGGTCCTTGATGTGTACCACACAATTGGGTATTCCAGAAATGATTTTATTTGTTAATCTTTGAAATGTGGCTGGTGCATTTTTCATACCAAATGGCATGACTTTAAACAGGTACAGTCCATTCAGTGCTATGAAAGCCAAAATTATCTTTGCTCTTTTGGATAAAGATACCTGCCAGTATCCTTTGAGTAAGTTTGACTTAGAAATATAAGTTGCTTGTCCCACCTTTTCCATACAGTCTTTCAAACGTGGAATTGGATATGAATTAGACTTTGTAACTACATTGACTATGTGATAGTCTACACATAACCATTGGTTACCATCTGGTTTTGGCACCATTATTATTCGTGAGCTCCATTCACTGCAACTCACTTCAATTATGGATTATGGAGTATGGATTCAATCTCTTTTTGAACCTGTGCCAACTTTAGAGGATTAAGTCTACAAAAATGTTGCTTAATTGGAACAGAATTCCCAAATCTTCATCTTGCACAATTAGATTAGTACTTCCCAACTTATTTCCACGTAGCTCCCCATGTGATAGCAATAACTCTTTCAGGTCATTTCAGTTTTCCGCTGGATGGTAACTCAATAATTTATCCCAATTGTTGACAACTTCTTCATTTAAATTTAATTTGAGGAATGTCTAATTCAGAATCCTCTGAACTTGGTTCTTCACTCTGTGTTGTAACCAGTAACACATTCTTCTTTTGCTTTCCTTCCCTATCAAAATACCTTTTGAGCATATTCACATGACAACTCTGAGATTTCTTTCTGTCTGGAGTCCTTATCAAATAGTTCATCTCACTCAATTTTCTTTTGATTTGATAAGGTCCAATAAACCTTGCTTTGAAAGATACACCTAGCACTTTATCTCCGTTAGTAAAATTGCGAATTTTTGCTTTCTTGGCTGCTTCCTGTTTCTTCATCTGCTGTGATATTTGTAAATGCTGTCTAGCCAACTGCCCCGCTCTTTTTAATTGTTCCCTAAAATTTGACAGAGTCCAAATATGTGGTGTCTGAATTTTGGCTCACTAATTAATTTCTCAATCAATTTTAGATTAGATTACATTACAGTGTGGAACCAGGCCCTTCGGCCCAAGTCCACACCGAACCGCCGAAGCGCAACCCACCCATACCCCTACATTTAACCCTTACCTAACACTACGGACAATTTAGCATGGCCAATTCACCTGACCTGCACATCTTTGGATTGTGGGAGGAAACCGGAGCACCCAGAGGAAACCCACGCAGACACGGGGAGAATGTGCAAACTCCACACAGTCAGTCGCCTGAGGCGGGAATTGAACCCGGGTCTCAGGCGCTGTGAGGCAGCAGTGCTAATTCAAATGGACTGAATTTGGTTAACTAATTTGGTGCATCTCTGATAGCAACAAGTACAAATTGAATTCCTTTATCCTAATCATCTGGATAATCTTGACTATAAGCCCTTAACATGGTCTTTAACGTCTGATGCCACCTTCCTAGTGCTCCCTGCGATTCTTGATGGTAAGTAGTGGATTCAAATTGTTTTATTCCGAAGCTGTCCATAGCTTTCTTGAATAATTTTGATATAAAATTTCCCCTTTAATCGATTGTATCTCTGTGGGTAGTCAATATCTAGTGAAAAGGTTTAGCAACTCTTCAACAATCTTTTTAGCTGTGAAATTGCATAAAGGAATGGCCTCTGGAAATCTAGTGGATACATCCATTATTGTTAATAAGTACTGATTACCACTTTTTCTTTTAGGTAGGGGTCCTACGCAATTAATTAAGACTCTTGTAAACAGTTCTTCAAATGCAGGAATTATTACTGCCTGCAGTTTTCCAATTACCTGACATGTCTGGCAAAAATTCAACTGCATTCTTGTGCAACTCAGGCCAGTAAAAATGTTTTTATATTTTAGCTTGAGATTTTCTTGCCCCTAAATGACCACCTACTGGTAGTTCATGTGCTATCGCAACACTTCCTTTCTGTAACCCACAGGTATTACGACTTGATGAACGTCTGCCCATTTCTCATCAACCTGAATATGTGATGGTGTCTCTTTCCTCATTAAGATATCATTTTTAAGACAGTAGCACTCAGAGATACACTCAGATTCTTCTTCCATGTACGGTTTTTGATACAATTGCTTAAGTTGGTAATCTTTCTGTTGTAACTCAGTTAATTTCTCTGAGTTAAAGATATCCACTTTGTCCTTCACCTGCACCTGTTTTGTCTCATCCATTCAATCAAACATGATCTCCGATAATTCTACTTCAACTTCCTTATCTTTATTCTTTGATTTCTCCTCCTGTTTCAATTAGTGACTGTGTGATGTCATTACCACACAGTCAGGAAAAGTCCAAGGATATACTTCCTGTAATACCTCAGTTGCCTGATTTTCCACTGGCTTTTCAACCACAGTAGGCAGTACTCCTACCTGTGACTCGGCTATATCGTTAGCAAGGACAAATTGTATTCCTGGTGCTGAGTGTTCTTCCAGTATTCCTATCACCACTTCTCCACTTTTCACTGAACATTCTAACCGCACTTCTCATCTTACCATGAATTCCACACACTAGCACTTTTTCTGGCAATAGTCCTTCTGAGTTATATATCTCTTCATCTCTCAACATCAAAGATTGGTGTGATCCCGTCACTCTTAATACTGTAACCTCTTTACCTGCTGTTCTTGGCCTATGTGAGTAAACCTTACCTTCGAAGTAAATGGTTTAAGAAGATCTGGCACTTTTTCCTTAATCAATCTCCGACCAGGTTGTACATTCTGCTGCAGCTTTTTAGCTTCCACTATGCTTTCCTTTACCACTTCAACTAAATTCACTGACTTATCCTGTTTTCCTCCATCCATCTTCCCAGTGCATTTTCTAACCCACAAACGCTGTGATTTCATGTGACCTACTTTATTGCAGAGAAAACCTGGAGATTATTAACTTCTGTTTCCCCTGCATGGGTTTCCTTTTTACCCTTTGGTAAGCTATCTTCATGATCTTCACTGGGATCTGCATTTCCCTTGCCATGCAAGGATTTCTCTTTTCCCAAATTTCTGACCCCTATGGATTGAAATTGGTTTTGGAAGCCAACCTTTGATTTATGGACCAACTCAACGATCAGCCATTTCAACTGCCAATGTTGCCGTTTTAACTCTCTGCTCTTCCACATGAGTTCTCACTACTTCAGGAAGTGAATTTTTGAACTCCTCCAAAATAGTCTTCTCTCTGAGTGCCATATGTTTGCATTATTTTTAATGTCCTTATCCACCTATCAAAACTACTTTGTTTGATCCTTTCAAACGCAATGTATGTTAGACCCGGGTCCCTCCTTAGATTCCTGAAACGTTGTCTGTAGGCTTCTGACACAAGTTCATATGCATTTAAGATGGCTTTCTTCATCACCTCCTACACCCCAAATACCTCTTCTGATAGTGATGCAAATACCTCACCTGCCAAGTTTGTTTGGATCAACAAAACCCACATGCTTGAAATTTCTTGCCCATTCTGTGTTCATCAGCAGCTCTGTTTGGGATGGCTAATTTCGTTTTAAATGAGTCTCTAAAACATGCAGCAATTTAAAACCCTGTAAAATGAGGGCTAAGAAATGGGAAAGGACGGGAACAAGATTATCTGAATGCAAGCTAGTGAAGAACATAAAAACAACGCAAGAGCCACTTGTTTGTTTAGCCAGTTTCTCAAATGAAATGACAAAGGCTTCTTCATCTTTCTCAGCAAATTTAGGCAATGCTTGGATATATTTAACCAGATCCTCACCAGGCCTTTGACTAAATGGGTTTGTTCATCCTCACTATCCTCCTTACTAAGCCTATCCTCTACCTTCACCGCCATCCTTTTCGATTGACTTTCCTGTCCAAGTGCCAATTTACAAAGTTCAAACTGTGGGGGTCAGGTGTAATTGAAATAGAGGACAGAATTCATGATCTGAAGTTGTTGAAATTGATGTTAAATCCTGAAGGCTGATGATGCTTGTGTTTTTTTTTGGGTCTCTTTATTTAAGAAGGTCATTATGGCATTAGCACAGTAAGTTTCATAGGTTGGGCCTGTATCCATTGGAGTTAACCAAAATTAGGGTTAGCCTTATTGAAACAAAAGATGCCGAGGGGACTTTATTGAGTGGATGCTGAAAAGATGTTGTCCCTCATGGGAGGGAATACAGTTTAATAATGATGGGTCTCCCATTTTCAGACCAAGTTGAGAGTATTTCTCCCTCAGAAGGTTGTGAAATTTTCATCCTAAAAGGCAAGGCCATTGAATATTTCTAAGGCTGAGTTGATTAATGTGAAAATCGAAGGCTACAACAGGTAGACAGGAAGGTGGGTTTGAAGCCACCATCAGAGTGGCTCTGATCTTATTGATTGGTGGAACAGGCTCGAGGAACTAGGCAACCTACTCCTGGTTCTAATTTGTACATTTTGAGGACAGTTGACATGAATACAGATGATGCCGAAGGGGTGAAGAAAACAAATAATAAGGAACAATGCAAATGGATTTAAGGATTTTCAGTAACTAGGCCATCAGGTGATCAGTGCAATTCAATGTGACTATGAGAATTAATAAGGGGCTGTTGTGTTGCAGTGATTGTATCCCTATCTCTAAACCAGGAGGACTGTGTTCAAGTCCCAAAACATTCCTGAACAAGTTAATTAAACATATCTATAAGAATTAATATGCAAGCAAGGAACTCCGAAGACACATTCTGTTATTTGAAATCGTTACAGCCTGTGCTGATAAAAGACACATGGGATTATTGTGAAGTGACAATTGCATCTCATTAAGTTACCAAAACAAATATAATGCTGCGTAGGAATTGCACTTCTGTTTTTTTTTAACTGTTTTCCTATATCATGGACTGAGATATAACTTGTGCTTCTAAGTCAAAGCCTCCTTTAACACCGTTATTTATTATGCAAAGCCTAAACTTGGAATTGAAATCAAAATGAATAGTCTTGGATTAAATAGACAAAGTCTTTTCCCTGGGGTCAGGGAGTCCAGAACTAGAGGGCATAGGTTTAGGGTGAGAGGGGAAAGATATAAAAGAGACCTAAGGGGCAACGTTTTCACACAGAGGGTGGTACGTGTATAGAATGAGCTGCCAGAGGAAGTGGTGGAGGCTGGTACAATTGCAACATTTAAGAGGCACCTGGATGGGTATATGAATAGGAAGGGTTTGGAGGGATATTGGCCAGGTCCTGGCAGGTGGGACTAGATTGGGTTGGGATATCTGGTTGGCATGGACGGTTTGGACCGAAGGGTCTGTTTCCATGCTGTACATCTCTATGACTCTAATAAGTGTCATGTAGAATCGCAAGACCTCTGAATTATTTTGCAGCTAGAATCATAGAACGTTGCAGTGCAGAAAGCCCATTTTGCACCAACCTTCTGAAAAGCATCCTACCTAGACCCACCCCTCCCATCCCCATCCCCCACATGGGGTTTTTAACCACCTAACCTGCACATCCCTGGACACTATGGGCAATTTACCATGGCCAGTCCACCTAACCTGCACATCTTTCAACTGTGGGAGGAAACTAGAGCACCTGGAGCAAACGCACGCAGACACAGGGAGAATTGCAAACTCCACACAGTCGCCGGAGAGTGGAACTTGTGTCTCTGGCACTGAGAGGCAACAGTGCTAACTAGTGAGAAGTATTGTATACAAAGTATAGACATTTTTGTAATTTGGAAATGTAGCAGCAATTTACCTACATGAAGGTCCCACAGACAGTGATGAGATAAATAGCCAGTTGGTTGAACCATATTGCTTACGGATTAACTCGTGACCAAGGCATTGAGAGACCTTTACTACTTGTTTTTTTAATGTAATATTTCAACTGAAAGATAGACGTAGTCCAGAAGCTCCTTGGTGTCAGCCTGAATCATGCGCTCAACTTTGTGGGGTTAAACATTAGCTCCCATGGCCGCCTGATTCAGACATGAGAATGTTAATACTGTACTGCCTCCAAAACATGCTTCAATGGTTGCCTTTATTCAGAATTGGCTGAGGTAGACATCTTGATTCAAGACAAACTCGTGTGGTCAAAGAAGCCGGGTGCTGGCAGATGGGACCAGATTGGCTTGGGATATCTGGTCAGCATGGACGAGTTGGACCGAAGGGTCTGTTTCTGTGCTGAACATCCCTATGACTGTATGACTGTAATAGACCACTTGTCTACTATTCCTTTGTGTTGACGTGGCTATGTGTGTCCACATGGGAGGTGACATTGAGACGTGATGAGTTCGTTTTTGTCCTGTGTTTTGCTTGAAATTTCTTGCCCATTCTGTGTTCATCAGCAGCTCTGTTTGGGATGGTTAATTTCGTTTTAAATGAGTCTCTAAAACATACAGCAATTTAAAATCCTGTAAAATGAGGGCTAAGAAATGGGAAAGGACAGGAACAAGATTATCTGAATGCAAGCTAGTGAAGAACATAAAAACAACGCAAGAGCTTTTTTCGATATGTGAAAGGGAAAAAATGAGCAAGGACAAATGTGGGCCCATTACAGGAGGGAACAGGAATTTATAGTGGAGAACATTGAAGTGGCAGAAAAACTGACTAATTTGTGTCCGTCTTCACAGAGAATCTCCCAGAAATAATATGTGACTGAGGAATAAAAAATAATTAGCATGAGTAAAGAATAATGCTTGGAAAATTAGCTGGACTGAGGGTTGATAAAGCTCATCAACAGGCTGAGCTTCATTATAGAGTTTTGAAGGAAGTAGCAAAAAAAATAGGGATGCATTGGGGATTATCTTCCTAGAGATTCTGGAAAGTTTCTTGCTGACAGGATGGTTGTAAATGTAGCCACACTTCTTAAAAAGAGAGGAAGAGGAAGAGCTGCAGCTTTAAAATCAGAAAATGCTGGAGTACCTCATCTGGTGTGTCAGCATCTGGTAGAGAAGAAAACAAAGTTTGTGTTTCAAGTCCAATGTGATGATTCTTCAGAACTGAAAGGAACTGGAAAATAGTTTTTATGTTGTTGACAGAGGGGGAGGAAGAGTGAATGGAACAAATGGCAAGGCCACACTCCTGACATGTTAGCTTGATGTCTGTAAGTCAGAAAAATGTTAGAATCTTTGAGTGAATGCGATAACTGAACATTTTAAAAAGAATGGCAATATTGGGCAATATAAGCATAGATTAATAAAAGGAAATCCTGTTTTATCAACATCCTGGAGGGGTTAGCGTGGTCCATAAACTGAGCTGGAGAAGTCAAATGAACACAGTGGCTACAAAAACAAGTGAGATACCAGGAATCATGGACTGAGTAACTTATTTCCTGTCTCCAGGAGGTCTCACCACCATCAACAAGGCACAAGTCATGGAACACTCCATACTTACCTGGATGAGTGCAGCTCAAACAACACTCAAGAAGCTTTACTCCATCCAGGATAAAGCTGCTGCCTGATTCACAAGCATTCATTCCCCCCACTACCGATGCTCAGTAGCAGCAGTGTGTATTATGTACAAGATGCCCTGCAGAAATTCACTAATGCTGCTTTGGCAGCACCTTCCACACCCACAACCACTTCCATCAAGAAGCACAAGGGCAGCAGGTACATGGGAACATCACCACCTGCAAGTTCCCCTTCAAACCACTCACCATCTTGACTTGGAAATATATCACGATTCCTTCAGTCGTTATATAAAATCCTGGAACTTCTTCCTTAACCTCATTGTAGGACTAGGCAAGATGGTGGCGATTCTGTAGAACTGCTGTGGACAGCTCTACCTAACAACCAAGGCATACTGGTGTTTTTTGCCATCCCTGGCCAACTTATGTGGTGGAATTATTAGTTTAAAACCTTACAGAACACATATTTGTTAATATTTGGGAGTGGGAAGGGTGCCAAAGGGAAAAGGATTGAGCAAACAGCAACAGGAAGGACACTCCCCTGCAGCACCTACCACACCAGAGGACCTGATAGACTCTCAAGAATTGGCTACGGCGATGGAGAGACTTACCTTGAAAGTTGTGGCTGTGATTGAGGAGATCTGTGGTGAGATTCGTGCCCAGGTCCAACCTATCACATCTATGCTGCAGAAGCATGAGCAGGAGATCCAGGGCCTTAGGGAGTGGCTGGAGGAGGTGGAGGGTCGAACTAAGGCCTCGGAAGCTGCGATGGAGTCCTCATCCAGTCGGATCCAGGCGCTGGAGCGAGAGGTGTGGGCCTTGCAAAACCATATCGATGACCTCGAAAGTCGAGGTCGGAGGATAAATCTCCGAATTGTCGGGCTCCCTGAAGGTGAGGAAGGTGAGCAGCCAGTCAGCTTCTTTGAAAGCTGGCTGCCGAAGGTTTTGGGCCTTCGCATTGAGTCCAGCAGGCTGCAGATTGAAAAGGCTTATCAGGTTACAGTGCACAGGTCAGGGCCGGTGCAGCGCCCCCGCCCAGTCCTAGAGCACTTCCACTCATATAAGGACGAACAAAAAGTCATGGAAGCTTCGAGATTACTGGGAAATGATCCACGGGCACTACTGTACAAGGGGTCAAAAATCATGTTTTTCCAGGATTTCTCGGCAGTTTTAATTCAAAAGAGAAAGTCCTTCGATGAAGTTAAAAAGAGGCTGAGGAACCTGGGCATCCAGTATCCCACAGTGCTCCATTTCAGCCACGAAGACTCAGTTTATACATTTGACTCAGCGCATAAAGCTAAAAACTTTGCAGACACTTTAAAATAGACGAATTAGCCTGAAGAATATGGTTAATGTTTGTTCTTTTTTCCTTCATTCCCCATGTTTTCCCTTGTTTTTTTTATTCCTTTCTTTTTCTCTTATAATTTTGTTTTTTTGGAAAGGAGGGAAACAACCTTGGAATAAGTTGTTCCTATTTTTCTTTAATAACTGGATTTTCTGATGGGAAATTTTGTGGATGTTCTTTGTTGTCTCCCCTTTTTTTTTGTTTGCTCATTTTCTCTTTTAGTCACAAGTAGGAGTGACATGAAGCCAGGGATGGGTGGAGTGCTCATACTGACTTTGTCTTTTTTCTGTTGATTTAAGGATCGTCTCCTTGTTTTTTTTCTGGCTTAAGGCTGGGGCACAGTCTGGGTTTGAAGAAGCTCTGAAGGATGGGATGGGTAGGGTGAGTGCCTCCTATGGGCAGGGGGAAGAGTCTTCCATTCAAGGTTTTATAGTTTTTATTTGTAGTGTTTTGGTAGTAACAGTTGTTTATAGTTATGATAGAGTAGTTTTTGCATATATAGTTCTTCGACTCTGTGAGTCTTTATTTACTTGTGCTCGGTGCTTCGTAAGCAGGGTCCTCCCTCTGAGGGGTTCAAGTGTCTCTGAAAGGGGATATGGCTAAGTGTCTTATTAAATGGTGCACCTGGAGTATTAAGGGAAGTCATTCGCCTGTTAAAAGGAAAAAAAATACTTTCTAGTCTTAAGAGGGAAAGGGTTGATAGCACTTTGCTACAGGAAACCTATCTTAATGATGGGGAACACCTGAAATTATAACAGGGGGGTTATGACTGGGTATTCTTTTCAATCTTTACTACTAATAGTAGGGGAGTGGTGGTACTTATTCAGAAAAATCTTCCATTCACATTATTAGAGCAGGTGAAAGATGAGAAGGGACGGTTTATGCTACTTAAAGCCATGATACATGGGGAGAAATATGGCATTTTAAATGTCTACTGTCCTCCGGCACATCCCCTAAACTTTTTGATTAGTGCTTTCTCTAAGTTGAGTGCTTTTGGAACAGGGCACACTATTATAGGGGGGGGGGGGTGGATTTTAATTATCTTTTGGATCTGACAGTGGACAGGATGCCTTGTGGGCCCCCAACTATTTCTTCGCAGGCCAAGCAGGTGGTTGACTTATGCGAGGAGTTGGGGCTGATGGATATTTGGAGATGTCTCCACCCTACCGGCAGGGGCTTCACCTTTTTTTCAAACCCACATAAATGTCACACGAGGATTGACCTCTTTCTGGCTCCCTCGGCCCTTCTGGATTCAGTTATGGGTTGTAAAATTGGGAATATAGCTATCTCTGATCACGCTGCGGTATATTTGGAAGTTAAGGCCAAGAGTGAAGGGCTAGGTTTGTGGCATTGGCATTTGGACTCTTTTTGTCCTTAAGGATTCCAAATTTGTGGAATCTTTTTAATGGAGTTTCAGGAATTCTTGACTATCAACTCAGGCTCAGCTAGTAGTCCATCTATTCTATGGGAGACTGCTAAGGCCTTTGCTAGGGTATTAGCTATTTCCTATTCGACTAGCCAGAAACGACAGAAGGAGGAACAGCAGTGTCTAATTGATACGCGGTTTAAAGCCACCGAGGCGGCACATTTTGCGTGGCCTTCGGTGACTAAGCTACAGCGGATAACGGCCCTCTGGGCTGTCTTGAATTCAATACAGGCACAAAACGCAAAGAAGGAACTTGCTTTTGCTAGACAAAGACTGTTCGAATATGGGGATAGGCCAGGGAAGTATTTAGCATACCTGACTAGGAAAACGTGTGCTCCCCAATCCATTACTGCAATCAGAGACAGCGCTGGGGTCCTTACATACAATACTAAAAAGATTAATGAGGCTTTCCGGAGCTTTTACTCTGAATTGTATCGGTCTGAAGGTTGCGAGGACAGGCGTGCTAAATTGGAGACCTTTTTTAAGAACCTGGACCTCCCAGGAGTAACCTTGTAACAGGCCTCTCTCCTTAATGCCCCCTTGACAGTTCAGGAAATACAGGAGGCAGTTAGGCAACTTCAGAGTGGGAAAGCGCCTGGCCCTGATGGTCTTCCGGGTGAGTTTTATAAGGGGTTTATAGGGATTCTGTCAGGGCCGATGTTGGAGATGTACAATCACTCCTATAGGCATGAATGCCTATCGCCATCTTTGAGAGAAGCTAATATTTCCTTAATTCTTAAGAAGAGGAAGGTTCCTGAGGATTGTGCCTCATACAGGCCCATCTCTCTATTAAATTCAGATTTCAAGATTCTGTCCAAGATCCTGGCGCTGAGATTGGAAAGGGTGTTGCCCATATTATTAAAGAGGACCAGACAGGCTTGATAAGGGGCCGTAGGTCCTCTAATAATATTAGAAGGTTGCTGAATGTGGTCCAAGTTTGTCAGCAATGATTGATTCATGGGTTGGCGATTTCCTTAGATGCAGAGAAAGCGTTTGACCAGGTGGAATGGCCGTATCTTTTTTATGTCTTAGAACAGTTTGGGTTGGGTGGAGTCTTTGCTAGGTTGGTGGAGGCTTTATATCACCACCCTCTGGCCGCAGTCATCACCAACGGGGTGAAGTCTGGGAATTTTAGGATTGGTAGGGGTAGTCGGCAAGGCTGTCCCCTCTCACCGTTGTTGTTTACGTTGGTGATAGAGCCGCTGGCAGAGGCCATTCGTCAGAACGTCCACATAACCGCTCCGGAAGTGGGATCGAGGGCACACAAGATTACACTGTATGCGGATGATGTCCTTCTGTTTTTATCGAACCCGATCACCTCCGTACCCATTTGATACAATGCATCAATTCATTTGGGGCTATTTCAGGATATAAGATTAACTTTGCAAAATCGGAGGCTATGCCTTTGGGGAAATCTGAAGGATGTGCCAGAAGTTGAAGGTGGCCCTAAGTTCCCTTTTAAGTGGTCACGGAGAGAGTTCCAATACCTAGGCATTTTTATTACCCCCACGTTTGATCTGTTATTTCGGACTAACTTTGCTCACTTGCTCAACAATATTAGGCGAGATCTCCAAAGATGGGAGGCTCTTCCAATTTCATGGCTGGGCCGAATATCTCTCTTTAAGAAGAATGTACTTCCTCGTTTGCTTTATCCCGTGCGTATGCTCCCTATAATGTTTCCCAGGTCAACGCTATGGAAGCTTATGGGATGGTTTGGTTCCTTTGTCTGGCATCATGGCGGCCCCTCATCAAACTTACTAAATTGCAGTTGCCTCATGGAGGGGGAGGAGTTGATTTCCCAGACATCAGGAGGTATCAATTGAGTTCCCTGCTGTCCTTTGTCTGAGATTGGGTTGGTAACGATCCAAACTCAATATGGCTAGATATTGAGGCCTCCCAGGCAAAGTGCCCTCTTTATTAACCTGTTGTTCATGGATAAGATGAGAACAGTTATGGACCACTGCCGGAACCCCATTGTCATGAGTACAGTCAAGGCATGGAGGGCGATGCGTCAGAGTGAGGGTTGTTTATCCAAGACTTCGCCCCTTACGATCAGGGATGATGGACTCGAGGTTCGAACTATGGGCAGCGAGAGGAGTTTCTAATTTGGGAGACTTGTTTGAGGGGGAGGTTATGATGCCGCAAATATAGGTTGCCCAGCAGAGACCTTTTCTGTTTTTTTCAGGTTAGGGATTTCATCCAGAAGAAGACTACGCTTCTCACTAAGCCCTATAAGCCCCGACACAGAGAGGCTGTTGCTACGTTCCACAAGCACCCTTTCGGTTAGTGCCCTCTATCGCCTGCTGGGTGGCAGGGCTTGGCAGGATATTAACCGGTTATGTGAGGTCTGGGAGCAAGAGCTAGGAGTTGAGAACTCTTCTGAAACATGGGAGAACATATGGGAGAATGCTCGAATGATCTCAATCGGTAATAGGACATGTGCTACGCAGTTAAAAGTTCTGCACAGGGCTCATTTGGCACCAGACCGTCTGGCAAAGTTTAAAAAAGGGGCAACTTCAGTGTGTCCCAAATGTAAAATAAATGTAGGTACTCTTACCCATTGCTTCTGGACATGCCACAGGCTCCGTGTTTATTGGAGCGCTGTGGTGGGAGAGATAGGGAGGGTATTGAGGACTGAAGTTAAAGTAGACCCGATATCTCTCCTCTTAGGTCTACCGAATTTACCATCTTTAGACAGGCATGGGAAGAAACTGTTTAATATTCTTGCATACTGTGCACGGAAGAATATTCTGATGAACTGGGTTGCTGGGATGGCAGAAATTAATTATGGAGCACATTCCCTTGGACTTTTTTACAAACATAGCGCACCACACAACAGAATGGCAGCCCTACTTGAATTTTTTTGATATAGATTTGTCAGTTATCTTAACTAGGGCGTTTGTTTAACCAGGAATGTTAGGTTTGTCAAGCCCTGGGCCCTGGAGGGGGTCTCCTGAGTTAATACGGGTATATATACAATGTTCCCGTTCCTTTGTTTGGGATCTCTGTGCCGAGCATAGCTGTTCTGTATTTTGTAGATTTTTTGGGGGGTTTTTTTGCTTTTCTTTTCTTTTTTGATCTATTAGTTATTTACTTATTGGTGTTGCTTTGGTGTTTTTTTTTATTTTAGGGTAGGTTGGTAGTTAGCAGACAGTAGTTGTATTGTAACTTGTGTTTTATTTTCTTGTAGTGATATTTGTTATTGTTTGTATTTTTCAATAATTTTATAAGTTAAAAAAATTTGCTAATAAATATATTTACAAAAAAAAACCTCATTGTAGGTGTATCTGTAACAAATGAAGATGTTCAGGAAGGCAGTTTGCCACCACCTTCTCAATGGCATTTGGGGATGGGAAGCAAGAGCTGGCCTTGTCAGCGAAGCCAACATCGCCTGAATGAATTTTTAAAAAGATTGATAAATCTGGAGTTTTCTTTATGGATGTTACTTGTAGTGTAGACAAAGGAGAGCTAGTGGAGAAGGTATATTTAGATTTCTGGAAAACTTTGGATGAGGTTAATAATAAAATTAGAGTGCATGAGATTGAGGGGAATACATTAGTATGGATTGAGAGTTGGTTAACAGACAGAAAGGAGAGAATAGGAATAAACGGAACATTCTCAGGATAGTGGGCTGTCACTGATAAGGTACCTCAAAGAATCAGTGCTATGTCCATGACTGCTCACAATCCATATAAATGATTTGGATATGGAGACAAATTGTAATAGTTCCATATTTGCTGGTGACACAAATTGGGTGGAAATGCAAAGCAAACTAAGTGAATGGGCCAGATCACGGCAAATGTTATATAATCTGAATAAGTGTGAAGTTATCCACTTTGGTAGAAAACACAGGAAGGCAGAAGTTCTGTTAAATGGGAAGGGTTTGGGAACTGCACATGTCCAGAGGGGCAGTAGATGTGTTGTATTTGGACTTCATGAAGGTGTTTAACAAGGTTCCTCACAAATGGTTAAATCAAGAGATAAGAGCTCACATTGTTGGAGCTAGTATATTGGCATAGATAGAAAATTAACACATGGGTAGGAAAGAGCGAGTGGGAGTAAGGGGCACTTTTTCAGGTTCGTCACCTGTAATCAGCAGGGTTCCATAGGGATCAGTACTGAAACAGCAACTGTTTACAATATATATTACAGAGATTACAGAGTTTACAGAGATATTAAAAAGTTAAGTAGGTGGGCAAAGAGTTGACAAATGGAGTATAATATAAGAAAATGTGATTTTTTTTAATTTTGGAAGGGGGAACAAAAGAAGAGTAATATTTAAATTGAGAAAAACTTCAGAAAGGCACACCACAAAAGGACTTGGGGAACTTGAATATGAAACACAGGAAGTTAGCACACAGGGGCAGCAGGGAATCAGCAATATTAATGGAATATTGGCCTTTATTTCAAGAGGGTTGGAGGATAAGAGTGGGGAAGTCTTACTGAAAATGTACAAGGTGTTATTGAGATGACAGTTGGATGTCTGTGAGCTGATTTGGGACCCTTATTTAAGAAAATGTATTTCAGTGGAAGCAGTTCAGAGAAGGTTCACTGGATGTTTGAGTCCACACTGACCCTCCAAAGAGGATCCCACCCAGACTCACCCCCCTAGCCTAACCATGCATTGCCCATGTCTAACCCACTTAGCTAGCACATCCTGGACATCCTGGACATAATGGTCAATCCACCTAATCTGCATATCTTTGGACCGTGAGAAGAAATTGCAGCACTTGGAGGAAAGCCACACAGACACTGAGCGAATGTGTAAACTCCACACAGACAATTGCCCGAAGTTGGAATTAAACCTGGGTAACCTGGTGGTGTGAGGCAGCAGTGCTAACCGCTAAGCATGCTGCCCCTAAATGTTTGGAGGGATTGTCTTATGAGCAAAGGTTAAACAGATTGGGATACTACTTACTGGAGTTTAGAAGAATGAAAGGTGATCTCATTGAAACATATAAGACTCTAAAGAGGCTTGACAGGGTAAATGCTGACAGGATGTTTCCCTTCATGGGACAGTCTACAACTGGAGGGCATAGTCTCAGAATTGAAGACTGAGATGAGGAGGAATGTTTTCTCTGAGGGTTGAGTGTCTTTGGAACTCCTTGCCATAAAATTGTGGGGGCAGAGTCTTTATGTATATTTGAGACCAAGATAGTTTGATTCTTGATCAGGAGAGGAATGAAGGATCATGGGGAAATTGAATGAGAGAAGTGTCAGATCAGCCATGTTCTTATTGAATGAAGGCACAGACCAAAGGGCTGAATGCCTTACTCCTGTTGCAGTTTCTTATGGTCTGTGGTCTAGAGTGTATTTGATCTGTACCCTCTTTATTTTTCCTCCATATTTCATCTGAAGACTTTATGACCATTCTTGCCCTTGCTTGAGCCACATCTCCCTCTTTATTGATTGTAAATTCATGAGGCAATTTTGGCCAATAATTCACCAATCTATATGGGCTTTATATTTCTTTTCTATTTGATCCCCCTCATTTCTGAGCTTCTCCATATTCAATACTATTGCATGTTGCATTCCTCTGTGCACTCTGTTTCTCCTGGACGCCTTATTCAAATCTCCTTCCCCTCACCAAATTACTTTCAACCCTCCTCCACAATACTAGTTAACCTTCTTGTGACAGCTCTGGTTCCAGGCTGTGCAGCTGTAACCCATAATGGTTGCTAGGTTTTCTGTGTTTCCAGGCTGTTCCTGGGAAAAAGCGATGTGCTGACTTGGCATTAATGTGTTTTTTTTACACTTGCTAAGTAGCAATAAATAGAAACTATGCAAATGTTACTGGATTCACACAATGTTAATTTCACACGAATGAAACTGGTGTAAAAGCACCAGAGGGAGTAGAGTTTAGGGGATAAACAGAACAGGATATTGCTTACATAACTTGTCAGAGGGAGGTTTCAGTGAACAGTGAAGCTTGAGTGTAACGTTCAAGCATGTTTTGAAGCAATAGGAGCAGGTACAGTAAGACAACCCATAACAAGAGGTTTGAGGGCATCTATGGTAGGTTTGCTGGTATTACTATTCTCTGATGGTGTGGATACTGCTGAAATGCAGCCTAGTTGGACTTCACTGATCAATGGAATTTAAGGAAACTATTTTTATTTGAAGGGGATGTTCTTTCAGATCTGTATCAGCTCTTGAAATTATTCGTGTATCCAATGCATAAAATTATTTTATTTCTCCGCATGTCTGCTTCGATTAAGTAAGGGAGAAAACGATCACTTTCTAACACTGAGCAAGCAGAAATAAGGAATTCTGAACTGGAGTGGTTGAAATTCGCATTCCTCTAAATTGATGTTGTACCGATTCTGTTGCCTTATGTAATGCTTCTGAACACTTTCTGATCCTTTGAATCTCATTAATGAAGACCTGCCTCATTTGACTCAACAGTTTGTCTTGGTCGCTGTTCCAACCTGACAATCAGCCTTCTGTACTGAAGTGATCTTGGTACTTCATATGATAGCTATTTCTGTGACATCTGTACAAGTCTGTACAGCTCATTCTGTGTTGCTTAGCAGTGATCTTGAGATTATTTAAATGTATTTATCTTAATAAATTTGAACTGAATATTTCAGAAAATACTTTCTTACAGATTAATTTCCAGCTGAAATCTTGGGGATTAAAGGGCAGTGTGCCATGTACCATTTTACTTTAGCAATGTACTGTTTGGTGCAAGTATCCTTACTAATCCTTGTACAATCTCCCTGCTTTGGTGCTGCTCTGGGGTAGAACATTGCCATTTTGAGTTGAATGCGAGTCCTGTTTGAAGCTGTGTTACTGCTGTGTCTTTCCTCATTTGATATGTGTGTATTTACATACCCAGCACGTACCTGTGCTTTTGAAGTCACAATCTAAAGACCAAATGTGGGAGATCCTCTTTTGGTTTTTCTGTTCTTTCTCACAGCAAGAGAGAAAAAAAATCACGATTTCACAGAGAGTGATCTTTTTTGACTTTCTAATTTCTATTCATCTGTCTAGCTTGAGCCACAGAGCCTGGAGTGTTCTTACTCCAGTGTGTCAGTTTACAAGACTGAATAGATATTTTAAGCTGGGTATTTTTATTTTAAAAGTTATTCCATTTGACTGATCAGTCTCTAAAGGTCAGCACATTTTCCCCCAGTACAATGTAAATGCACTGATGCTCATGTAGTTTCTGTCCAGTCAACCATCTTGGGCGGCACGGTGGCACAGTGGTTAGCACTATTGCCTCACAGCGTCTGAGACCTGGGTTCAATTCCCACCTCAGGCGACTGACTGTGTGGAGTTTGCACGTTCTCCCTGTGTCTGCGTGGGTTTCCTCCGGGTGCTCCGGTTTCCTCCCACAGTCCAAAGATGTGCAGGTCAGGTGAATTGGCCATGGTAAATTGCCCGTAGTGTTAGGTAAGGGGTAAATGTAGGGGTATGGGTGGGTTGCGCTTCGGCGGGTCGGTGTGGACTTGTTGGGCCGAAGGGCCTGTTTCCACGCTGTAACGTAATGTAATCTAATCTAATCTTGTTAGAGTGGATCTGTTGCTTTTGAGAGTTTTAAAAAGGAAGTGATGTAGTGTCCAACTTCCATCTACAGACCTACCTCACTAACTGTCTAAAGAGGAGTGAATCCAATGGACCAGGATCTTGCAAAGTTGTCCTAGTTAACATCTGGGTGCTGGTGCCAAAATGGGAGAATGGTCTCACACACTAGTTAATGACCTACTCGTATTCACTGATTCATATCTCAGTGACAACATCCCAGGCATCATCATTAATTCTGGATATGTCCAGTCCCACTTGCAGGACATACACAATGCAGAACACACTGGTCTGCAGTCAGGAATGAGTTGTCTTGGAGCTCTCAACATTGACTCTAGATGTCATCAAAACTCATGGCATCAGGTCAAATATGGGTAAGGAAACAAACTGATTTCCAATCCCCAAATCTGATGAATCAGTAGTTCTCCGTGTCAAGGTTCACTTGGAGGAAGCACCAAGTGAAAATGTACTCTGGGTGGGGACTTTAGTGTCCATCACCAAGAACAGCTCATTGGAACCACTATTGACTGAACAGGCCAAGTCCTAAATGACATGGCTGTTAGTCAAGGTGGTAAGGGAATCAACAAGAGAGAAAAAAAAATTGGTCTCATCCTCACTAACTTTATCTTTGGCAGTAATGGTAGGAGCGACCATTGTAGAGATGAAGTCCCATCTTCACAAAGAGGTTGTCCTCTATCACTGTTGGATGGCATGACTATTCTACTAAATTCAATAAAAACGGGTTTAGCAACTCAAACATGGGCATCCATGAGGTGGTGTAGCCACCAGCAGTAGCAGAAATGGGCGGCACGGTGGCACAGTGGTTAGCACTGCTGCCTCACAGCGCCAGAGACCCGGGTTCAATTCCCGCCTCAGGCGACTCTCTGTGTGGAGTTTGCACATTCTCCCCGTGTCTGCGTGGGTTTCCTCCGGGTGCTCCGGTTTCCTCCCACAATCCAAAAACGTGCAGGTCAGGTGAATTGGCCATAGTGTAAATTGCCCGTAGTGTTAGGTGAAGGGGTAAATGTAGGAGTATGGGTCTGGGTGGTATACGCTTTGGCGGTTCGGTGTGGACTTGTTGGGTCGAAGGGCCTGTTTCCACACTGTAAGTAATCTAATTGTATTTAACTACAACCTCTAAGTTCATACATTGATGTAGTCCCCTCTGCCACCAAGCTGTAGTATTAGCTCTTGGTCAATGAGGTGTGCAGGAAGGTATGTTGGGGACGATATCAGATGTATATATGTTTAAAAAAAAAGTAATCTTGGTGAAACTACAACACAGGACTCCAAACTGCAGAAGATACCATGTAATAGATGGAGCTAAATAATCTCACAAACAATGGATCAGATCTAAACTCTGTCATCCTGCCACACCCTATCAAGGAATAGGCAATTCAAAAGAGTTGCTACACTTGACTATTCCACAGTAGTAGTTGCATTCAATTTTGCCTAGAAACAAAGTGGGACTCGTTTCAAGGTTTTTAAAGATCACTCACAACAGTCTATGGTCACTGAAGACCGATTCTATGGTTATAAGGAGTTGGAGAGGTCAGCAGCATGTATCAGAGAGAAGCAAGCATCATGGTCAGCAGTGCTACTGTTTAGTTAGCCTGTTAAAGCAACTGAACTCCACTGGTTCGGAGTCTTGGGCTTGGGAAGAGGTCACATGAATTGTTGGACAGTTCAGTGCTGTTAGGATAAAGGAAGTAGTTCTGGGAGCTGCATGATGAAGCTGAGAAAGATCAATGCTTTGGGAAAATCCCAGTGCCGATATCAGCTTGGTGAAGCTATCTATTGGTAAGATGCTGGAGTTGAGGTCTTGAGTTAAGTGTTGGATTTCAGTTTACAGATTCCAGGAAAGCAGTAACTGACCAGAACATAAGCAGTTGTTGAGGCAGTCCATAATTGAGTGCTGCTGAGGGGGTTTCGAAGGCAGATTATCCAAACTGAACACTTGTGAAGTTATAATGAGATTGGATGGCCATTGTGTCATTTGACTCTGAGGCGGGGGGTGGGGGGAGGGCGGAGGGGAGAGTGCTGCAAAATCCACAGGATCTGCCTTAATTTTATTTGCTATTTGATGTAGAATGTTTGACCATGACTTGTTACCCTATTTCCCTCGTGTTAATTCCGGATATAACTTGTATACAGTTATGTAGAGATTGTATATCTTTTCCAGTTTAATTCTGAAAATGTGTGTGTTTTTTTCTGTTTGTAAGTACCTAGATCTCATTCGGTTTTTTTTGAAAAAGGTAACCAGTCAGTAACAAGAGTGTCACGCAAATTTGAAGGTCTGATCTGGAGTTATAACAAATAGACAATTAACAGGAGGCTCCACAAATATCCCATTCTTTGATGGGGGAGCTGAATGTATTCGTGTAAAAATCATGGCTGAAGCATTTTCAAACATCTTTAACCAGAAGTGCCAAGTAGATGATCCATCTCACCCTCTTCCAGAGATCCCCAATACCATAGTCGCCTCTGCTGGTTAGAGTCATACCTGGAATAGAAGAGAAAGTGGTTTTTTGGAGGTCATTCACCTCATTCACAAGACCCCACTGAAGGAGTTCCTCAGGATAACTTCCAAGTCTTCAGCCAAATTGATTCAACCTGTGTGGTATCAAGAAACAGCATTTGATAGTGTAGAGAATCTGCGTTCTGATAACGTTATGGCAATAGTACTGAAAATTTGTGTCCAAGAGTTAGCTGTAACCTAGCCAAGCTGTTCCAGAACCGTTACAACACTGTTAACCCAGCAAGGCAGAAAATTGCTGAGGTATGCCCTGCACAGGCAGTTCTTCTATAACGCAATGGTTGCGTTCTTGTGCAGCCTCGCATTATAGAAGAATCACGCTTTAGAAACAGTGCTTAAAGTGTTGTTGATGTAATCATGTTACAGCCAATGCAGATTTTAAAAGTTCGTGCTTTAGAAACCATCCCCGATTTGTCAATCACTTTACAGTGAATTTGTGTTAATGAAACGCATTACGACCTGTACATAAAAAGCAGGACAAATCCAACAGGCCAGTTACCACCACATCAGTACACACTTGAGCAACAAAGTGATAGAACCAATTGTCAGAAGTTCCATGCTGTTAAGCAATAAGCAGTGACACTCAGTTTGGGTTCAAACAGAACAATTCAGCTCCTGATCTCGCTACAGCCTTGCCTTGGCCTAAACTTGAGCAAAAGAGCGAATTCCAGAGGTGAGGAAAGTGTGATTGCCCTTGACATCAAGGCTGCATTTGACCAAGCACCATGTCCGGGAGCCCTATCAAAACTGGAGGCGATGAGAATTGGTGGTGGTGGGGGAGCACTCTGCTGTTGGAGTCATACCTGGCGTAAAAGTAGAAACCTGGTTTTTGGAGGTCATTCACCTCATCTACGAGATGCCACTAGAGGAGTTCCTCAGGGTAGCTTCCGAGGTCCACCTATCTTCAGTTTTTCCATCAGAGACCTTCCTTCTATTGTAAGGTCACCAGTGGGGTGTTTGCTGCTGATTGCACGACGTCAGGCATCGTTGGTGACTTTTTGATTCTGAAGTCCATGTGCACATGCAGTGTGACCTGGACAACATCCAAGATTGGGCTAATAAGCAGCAAAAAATACTCCTGCCACATAAGTACCAGACAATGACCATCTCCAATAAGATAGATACTTCCCTTTGAAGTCATTAGCATTGCTATCTCTGAATCTTCCACTGCCAACTGGACTGGCAATTAGAATACTGTGGCTTTAAAAGCATGTCAAAAGCTAGGAATCCTGCAGGGAGTAACTTGACACATGACTCCCCAGAACCTGTCCATCATCGACAAGGCAGAAGTCAGGAATGTGATGGAATACTCCCAATTTGCCTGGATGGGTGCAGCTCTAACAACACTCAAGAGGTCTAAGACTATCCAGGACAAAGCAGCCCACTTGATTAGTACTTTATCCATCACCTTAAAATAAACCTTCCTCCATACTGATGCATGGTGGCAACAGTATTTGCCACTTACAGGATGAACTACAGTAACTCACCAAGTTTCCTTTGCCAGCATCTTCCAAAACCCATGACCTCTATCATCTAGAAGGGCAAGGGCAGCCTGCAAATTTCATTCAAAGCCACATATTCAAAAATGTATCGCTGTTCCTTTAGTGTCACTGAGTCAACATCCTGGTACTCCCTCACAAACAGTGTTGGGGGCCTACCTACGCTACAGACAGCAGATCAAGAACATGGCTTCTTACCCATCTTCCAAAGGGCAATTAACGATGGGCACTAAATGGACCAGTGACACCCACAACCCATGAATGAATAAAAACATGTTTTACTGGCCAAGCATCAATTTACAAAATGTTGTAGCATCAGTAAATATGAAATATATAAATATATAAAATATAAAGCTAAAGTCTGTGAACACCTCTAGATCTGTTGCAATTGATCATTTATTTGCATCAGATTATTTCTGTGAGAAGTCATATAATTCAAGTAACCTGGTCTTGGCCTGTTACCTTTTAACAATACTAGTTGCACATTGAAGAATCAGCTTTCATATTTTTTGAAGTTGGTTAAACTTTTGCCGCTATGCAGTCATTGAGACCATACAGATTTAATTGTGTTGTGTTAAGACTATAAGAAACAGGAGCAAAAGTAGGCCATTCAACCCTTTGAGCCTGTTCTGCCTCTCAATGAGATCATGGCTGATCTGTTAATCCTCAACTCTACTTTCCTGACTTTTCCCCGTAATCCTTGATTCCTTTATTGATTTAAAAAATCTGTCGATATCAGTCTTGAATATACTCAACAACTTTTTAATATAAAGAATTCCACAGACTCACTGTTGTTACGAAGTATAGTGGAGTAATTGTAGATTGGGAGGCAGAATTTGGTGTTTTAGTGCTTGGAGAGAGAAGCATTGTGTGGTCTCTTTAAAAGGTGGTGCTTTTTTTCTGTGTTTAGTGATTTAAAATGGATGTCTATGAGCAATCATTTGAAAATTTGCAAGTTTACAGAGAGCCCAAACTGAAACATTTATGTGGAGAGGCCATACAGTTAGCAGGCCAAGCAGCAGTTTTTACCAAGACTGAATTTAGCCAATCAATTTGACACTTAGATACCAAAGCCTATTAAATTTAAATCTGATGATTTTGACAACATGGGACTATTGTAAGATATACTGAACAAGGAACAAAATGGAGACAGATGTTCTGATCTAAAGTTCATCCGAAACTTAGATTAAAATTTTTGAGCTCAATGTTGTGTCCAGAAGAGTGTAGAATTCAAGTTATTTTTAATTTCCTCATTGATGTTGACATCACTGGCTGGGCTAACATTTATAGCCTGTCCTGAGATCTCCTTGAGAAGGTGGTAGTGAGCTGTCATTTTGAACTTCTGCATTGCATGTGCTTTGGGTAGACCCATAATGCCATTAGGGAGAAAGTTCCATGATGTTAGGGAGGAAGTTGACATAAGTAGGAAAGATGTGTTGGGTAGGCTAGAGGTTATTAAGGTGGACAGATCCCCAGGACCGGATGGGATCTATCCCAGGTTGCTGAGGGAGGCGAGAGAGGAAATAGCTGGGGCCCTGATCGATATCTTTGTGGCATCCTTAAACACAGGTGAGGTGCCAGAGGACTGGAGGGTTGCTCATGTTGTTCCCCTGTACAAGAAGGGTAGTAGGGATATTCCGGGTAACTACAGACCAGTGAGCCTGACGTCAGTGGTGGGAAAGTTGTTGGAGAAGGTATTGAGGGATAGGATCTATTTATATTTAGAAATGAATGGGCTTATCAGTGATAGGCAACATGGTTTTATGCGAGGGAGATCGTACCTTACCAACTTAATAGAGTTCTTCGAGGAAGTGACCAAGTTGATAGATGAAGGAAGGGCAGTTGATATCATATACATGGACTTTAGTAAGGCGTTTGATAAGGTTCCCCATGGTAGACTAATGGAGAAAGTGAAGTCACATGGTGTGCAGGATGTTCTAGCTGGGTGGATAAAGAACTGGTTGAGCAACAGGGGACAGAGAGTAGTAGTTGAAGGGAGTTTCTCGAAGTGGAGAAGGGTGACCAGTGGTGTTCCACAGGGGTCAGTGTTGGGGCCACTGTTGTTTGTAATATACATAAATGATCTGGAAGAGGGCACTGTTGGTATGATCAGCAAGTTTGGAGATTACACAAAGATTGGTGGAGTAGCAGAAAGCATAAGGGACTGTCAGAGAATACAGGAGGATATAGATAGACTGGAGAATTGAGCGGAAAAGTGACAGATGATTTTCAATCCAGACAAATGTGAAGTGATGCATTTAGGAAAGACTAATTCTAGAGCGAATTATACAATGAATGAAAGAGCCTTGGGAAAAGTTGATGGGCAGAGAGATCTGGGAGTGCAGGTCCATTGTACCCTGAAGGTGGCTGCACAGGTGGATAGAGTGGTCAAGAAGGTATATCGTATGCTTGCCTTCATTGGATGGGGTATTGAGTATAAGAGCTGGCAAGTCATGTTAACATTGTATAATACATTGGTTTGGCTGCATTTAGAATACTGTGTACAGTTCTGGTCGCCACATTACCAAAAGGATGTGGACGCTTTGGAGACAGTGCAGACAAGGTTTACGAGGATGTTGCTTGGTATGGAAGGTGCCAGCTATGAAGAGAGGTTGAGTAGGTTAGGTTTATTTTCATTAGAAAAAAGGAGATTGAGGGGGGACCTGATTGAGGTTTACAAAATCATAGACAGGGTGGATAGAGACAAGCTTTTTCCCAGGGTGAAGGATTCAATAACGAGAGGTCACGCTTTCAAGGTGGGAGGTGGAAAGTGTAAGGGGGATGCACACCGTAAGTACTTCACACACAGGGTGGTGGGCGTTTGGAACGTGTTGCCAGCAGAGATGGTAGAGGCAGGCACAGTATACTCATTTAAGATGTGTCTGGACAGATGCATGAGTAGGTGAGGAGCAGAGGAAATGCTTAGGAATTGACCGACAGGTTTAGACAGTGGATTTGGATCGGCTCAGGCTTGGAGGGCCGAAGGGCCTGTTCCTGGGCTGTAAATGTTCTTTGTTATTTTGACCTATAGATACTAAGGAATGGTGATGTATTTCCAAGTTTTGATATTGAGGGGTTCTTGCAAGTGGTGGGTTTCCCATGTTTTGCTGCCCTTCTCCTTCTACATGGAACTGGTTGTTTTGGAAGGTACACTTTGAGGATTCCTTAATGTTAGGTCCCTCTCACGAGTTCCCCTGTACATCTAACATTGATCATCCTTCGCAAACCACTTCAGACCTCTCTCTCTTTCCCCTTATACTTGCTACAGTCTGTTTGGACTGCACTGATTATCAAGAATTGCTACCTTTAGCACAAAATAGCTTGTGAGCCAGTTTCAAATTTCTTGTTAAGTAGTTGCTGGTTCCAAGGTACCAGAGCGACACAGGGAATGTGAATGCTCTTGTGAACACTGTTGTGAGCAGTGCACTATTTGCTGTTATTTATCTAGTTAGGTAATCTCTTGGGGAGGTGATGGCCTCGTGGTATTTATCACTGGCCTGTTAATCCAGAGACCCAGATACTGTTCTGGGGACCAGGGTTCAAATCCTGCCATGGCAGATGGTGCAATTTGAATTCAGTTTAAAAAAAAATCTAAAATTAAAAATGTCCATGTATCCATTGTTGATTGTCAGAAAAACCCATCTGGTTCACTAATGTCCTTTAGGGCAGGAAACTGCCATCCCTACCTGGTCTGGCCTACATGTGATTCCAGACCAACAGCAATGTGTCTCTGGGCAATATGCAGAAACACCGTTTTTATACAGCTGTAACCCTCCAGTGTTGGAATCTAACTGCATCATATCCTGTTGGCAACTAACACATGAGCTGAGTGATTAAATTTCTGATAAGATTGCACAGACATCAGTTTGCTCTGGATTGAATCTGTATCGATTTAATGTGCTAATTTCAATTTTATTATTTTGGAATGCTCTTTGTATACCTAGTAATTGTGTCACCAAAGAAATGTACAGAATTGATATGCCTGTAATTATTATGTTACTGGCCAAGTTATCCAAAGGTGCTCATTCCTCATCCAATTATGGTATTTTGAGAAATTAAACTCTTCCATTGGAAGCCAAAATTGGTCATTGCTCTGATAAACATTATCTTTAACTTGTTTATTTTGTTTTGCTGGTAATCCTGGGTTTTCTCTGTAGAGATATTGATAAGTAATTGTGAGTTACTATTGAGGACACTTTAGTGTTCTTCTGTTTCTTTAGCTTTCCTAATAGTTAACAGCCTATGTGGCTGAGACACAAAAGAACAGGAAATGACCATTTTGATTTCAGAAAAATCCGTTTTCAATGCTCAGCAAATGTGCTTCATCCTAATTTGTTCATCCTACGTTTGTTAGGAATTGGCTATTGTTTCAAGGTGGAAAATCATCTGAAACACTTGTCCTTTTGGAAAACTATGGATAGCAATGCTGGCTCAATGGTTAGCACTGTTGCCTCACACCCTTGGGCGACTGTCTGTGTGGAGTTTGCATGGTCTCCCTATGTCTGCATGAGTTTCCTCCAGGTGTTGCAGTTTCCTCCCTCAGTCCAAAAATGTGCATGTTAGGTGGATTGGCCATTCTAAATTGCCCCAAATGTCCAGGGAACGTGTGCACTGGGTGGATTAGTCATGGGAAATGCAGGGTTACAGGGATAGATTGGTGGGGAGTCTGGGTAGGATGCTGTCCGAAAGGTCGGTGTGGACTCAATGGGCTGAATGGCCTGCTTCCACGCTGTAAGGATTCTTTGAATCTATGACTGTATCTAATCTTGCAAACTAGATTTGAAACAGGCCTTCTGGAATTTCTTCCATCGGAGGCAAAAGATATATGCAAGGGAAACAGTTTCAGAATTTATTAGTTTTTTTTAAGTATCTCAGTATCTTATAGTGTAGTTTTTTTCCCCCAAAGATTTACCATGTTTTTCACACTATGCATTTAGTGAATGTCATAAAATAAAGCTGGGGCCATTGACCACTGCCTTGGATGGTGGCCTCCTTATCCTTTTCAATCTGGCAATGGTTGTTTCAAGCTTTCTAACAGCTTGCCACTTCTATTGGCAGGCTTCAGAATTAATACCAAACAGCGAGAGTCTTTCCTGTAAACAACTGCCTTTCTCTATTGTCTTCTATGGTGGTATTTTTCTGCATGTAATTCTTACAGACTTGGAAGGAAGGAAATTCTGGCCTTTTGTTACAATGCAGCCTAAACAAGTTGTACAATCTGGCAACCACAATTGTTACACTGCAGAAAGAGGCAATCTGACCCAGCTCTCCAAGTATCTTAATCTAGTGCCAATCTCCTGCCTTTTCCCCCATCCCCTTGCATTGTATTTAATTAATCTTCTCAAGCTCTCTTCAATGACTCAATTGAACCTGCCTCCACCATATTTCCAGGCAATGCATTCCAGACCCTAACCGCTGTAAACTGAGAAAAGTGATGTGTTTTTCTCGCTTCTCATTTGGTTCTTCAGCAAACCCTTCAAAAACTGTGCAGTCTGGTTTTCAATCCATTTGACTAGATATGGTGATTTCCCTATCCACTCTTTCTAGACCCCTCATGATTTTGGAAATTTCTATCAAATCTCCTTCCCCACTCCAAGGAAAACTGCCCCAGCCTGCCCTAAAACTGAGGTATCTTATCCCTGGACCCATTCTTGTCAGCATCTTCCACACTTTTGCCAGTGCAGTCACATCCATTTCTCAGTGTGGTATCCAGAACTGTACACACACCCAGCTCAGGTCTGGCCAGTGACTTTTATACAGTTCATCATAATGTTCCACTCTTGTACAAAAGTCTCCTGTTTATGAAACTTAGAATACTTATTGTTTTACTAATAGCTCTCTCAGAGTATCTTGTCACTTTTAATAACCTATATATTGTTGTGAAGATGTGGGTGTACTGTACCTTTAAGAGAGTTAAAAGCTAGCAGAACTGCCTGACAGCACCAAGTGTTCTGATCAAGATATAATGTAACCTTTTGGTCGAATAGCTCGATTAGCTGGGTTGCCTGGACCTGACAAAACAAATTCGAATTTGGCCAATCAGTTTAAATTATATCCCAAAAAATACCAAACTCCAATCTAAAGAGCCAAGGAAACAATCCGATGCTTTGGGGATATAAGACCGAGAAAACCTGAACAGTTGAGAGAGAACTGCCAGAAGGCCAACAGATGTAGGCTCTCTGAGAGGTATCTGCCCAGAGAAGGAGTTGCACAGAGAAAAACATTAGCACCAACCTGGAGAGCAACTCTACAGAGGAAGAGAAAGAGAAGATTCAGCCGCTAGCTGGTTTTGAAATTTGAATTTTTCAGTAAATCTTAATTGGGGGTTTTATCAGACTAGTATTATAGAATGGAAAGTAAATAGTTGTTAGTTAATTATTCACTGTTATACTTTAAGAAATAAAGTTGTTAATTTTTACTTTAAATAATTGTTGGCCTCTCGAATTTTCACCGATTACTGCACGGGATATATCCTTTCTGTGTTGCTGGTTTAAATTAAGCGGAAGGGTTCACCACATGTCATAACGGTTTGGGGGCTCATCTGGGATTTGAACAGTTTGGGGGGCTTTTGTTTGTGGTTTGAACAGTTTGGGTCTGGGATTTGTGATTTGAACTGGTTTAGATAGATTTGGTACATTTAGAAACCCTTAGGTTAGTGTCCTAGATCTTTAAATAAAATGTAGGTGAGGCAATTTGTTTAATTTCAGTGATTTGTGGTTGATTAAATTAAAAGTGAGAGAAATGGCTCTTAAAATTGCTAAAGAGGTTCTGGGATTTGAAGATGATTCTCAAATTTGCCAAGAAACTTTAAAAGGAAAGAAAAAGGCCATACGGCACGGTGGCACAGTGGTTAGCACTGCTGCCTCACTGCGCCAGAGACCCGGGTTCAATTCCCGCCTCAGGCGACTGACTGTGTGGAGTTTGCACGTTCTCCTCGTGTCTGTGTAGGTTTCCTCCCACAGTCTAAAGATGTGCAGGTCAGGTGAATTGGCCGTGCTAAATTGCCCGTAGTGTTAGGTGAAGGAGTAAATGTAGGGGAATGGATCTGGGTGGGTTGCGCTTCGGCAGGTCAGTGTGGACTTGTTGGGCCGAAGGGCCTGTTTCCACACTGTAAGTAATCTAATCTAATCTAATCTACTTTTAGAATTAGCAAGTAAGTTAAATTTGGGTTTAAACAAGGATCAAAGTAAACATCAAATTATAAGGGAATTACTCAAACATATATGTGTGTCAGCGAAACAAACATGTGCAGTAGAAGTAGAAAAACTTGAATAACAATTGAAGAAAATGGAGTTAGAAGATAAACAAAGGGAGAGTGAAAGAGAGAAAAAAAAGAGAGAAGGTTCTTAACTGAGAAAAGAGAGAAAATTTGAACTTGAGAAATTGTGACTTAGCAAAGTCAAGTTAGCAGGATGGAGATTAAAAGAGAAGGTAGTGATATATACAAATATGTCAAAACTTTGCCACGTTTTGATGAGAAAGATGTTGAAGCCACCTTTGTTTTATTTGAAAAATTGGCTATGCAGGTGGAGTGATCTGAGGGTTTATGGGTAATGTTAATTCAGACTAAACTGGTTCGCAGAGCTAGTGAGGTATTTGCCATGCTGTCAGATGAGGGGTCAAGAGATTATGAAGAGGTTAAACAGACTATTTTAAGTGCTTCTGAATTGGTACCAGAAGCATATAGACAGCGGTTCAGAAACACAAAGGAACCAGGTCAGAATTATGTTGAGTTTGAAAGAGTTAAACATAGTCATTTTGGTAGATGGGTGCGTGCTTTGAAAATAGATAGAACCTTTGAGTCTCTACGAAAGATTACTCTGTTGAAGGAGTTTAAAAACTGAGTTCCAGAGATGATAAGAATTCATGTGAAGGAACAGAAAGTTCAGGAAGTGAGAAGGGCAGCAGAATTAGCACATTAATACATGTTGTGCATAAGACAAGCTTCTGGCCAGAATTTTATCCTGTGAGGGATAGAAGTTGGGAGAAGGGGAGATCTTACACTATAAAACCAAGAGTAGCATTAAAGAAGCCCAAGAGGGTGGACAGGAGGTGAAAGGCCTCAGGTGTTTTCACTGTAATGGAGTGGGACACAGAAAATTATAGTGCCGGTGGTTTCAGAGGGGCTCTGGGAAAAGATGTTTTCACCGCCAGAAGGTGGGACACTGTATTGTACACCATGCGGAATAGAATTCTTTTAAAATTGTTTTTCCATATTCTT
Source organism: Chiloscyllium plagiosum (assembly GCF_037043375.1). NCBI lineage: Eukaryota > Metazoa > Chordata > Chondrichthyes > Orectolobiformes > Hemiscylliidae > Chiloscyllium > Chiloscyllium plagiosum. Next base: position 58,464,960 of record NW_028270162.1, read on the forward strand.
TGTACCAAAGTGCATCACTTCTCATTTCTCTGCACTGAACTTCCTCTGTCACCTATCAGTACAATCCACCAAAGTGTCGAATGTCTTTTTTGAAGTTCTACGAAGCCATCCTCAATTTAAAATTCTTCCAAGTCTTACATAAGAAATGGGAGCAGGAGTAGGTCATCTGGCCCCTTCAGCCTGCACAGCCATTCAGTACGATCAAGGCCTCCGGTCCACTCACCCACCAGCACACCATAACCCTTAATTCCTTTACTGGTTCAAAAAAATCTATGTATCTTTGCCTTAAAAACATTCAACATGGTAGCCTGAACTGCTTCACTGGGCAGGGAATTCCATAGATTTGCAACCCTTTGGGAGAAGAACTTTAAGATTGTCCTGTGTGTACCAAGATCTAGATCATTTAGATATATTACATATATAATGAAAAGCAAGGGTCCAATACTTAGCCTGGGGAAGCCACCAATCATCTTTCAGTGTGAAAACTACCCATTAACCATTACACTCTATTTCCTATCCCTCAGCCAATTTTGTGAGCGGTTACTACTGTCCCTTTTATTCCACGACCTACAATTTTCCTCAAGTCTGTTGTGTGGCACTGTATCGACGGCCTTTGGAGGTCTATGCCTAACACATCAACCCTCTCTGTTGCCTCTTCTAAAAAATCCTGCTAGTCAGTAGAAAAGAATTTTTCTTTAAATCCATGTTGACCCTTACAAATCAATCCACACTTTTCCATGTGAGTTAATCATTGTTTTGCTTAAGAAGTTTATGCACCACTGAAGTTAAACTGACTGGTCTGTAATTGCTGAGTCAATCCTTACAACCTTTTTTGAACAAGACAGTAACGTTTGTAATTCTTCAGTCATGTGGCACCACCTACATTTAGGGAAGATTGAATGAAATTGGCCATTGCCTCTGCAAATTGCACTCTCATCCCTTCAATGCATCTCATCTGGTCCTGATGTCTTAAGAACTCTAGGTACCAATAGCCAATGCAATATCTACTTCTTAATCAATCTTAAACTATTCTAATGACTGAGTTTCCTCCTCTATAATGCCTGGCAGCATCTACTTTGTTGGTTAAGACAGACGCAAAATAGTCATTTAACACCTCATGCGTGGGCTTGGCTCCAAGTGCAATTCCCCCTTTTAGTTCCGAGTCAGCCCTATTCCTCCTCATACCACCATTTAACTATTGAGGTGCTTCTTGAAGACTTTGGGATTTATTTTTAAAAGTAGAACGACTTCAACATCAAATTATTTAAAGATATTGATAGAAAGAAATTTTGCTCCGAGTAACTATTGCATCCCTGGGGATTAATCTCAAACCTAGAGATGAGATATATAATTCAAAAAAGATTCACCAAAGACCAATATGACAGTTTGAAGTTAATTCCTCATGTAATCTGTCACATGTAACTTAGGTGCACTGAATATCTTCAGTGCATCCCTGTACAACTCTTAGAGCCTTAGAAATGTACAGCAGAAACAGACTCTTCAATCCAACTCGTCCATGCCAACCAGATATCTTAAATAAATCTAGTCACATTTGCCAGCATTTGGCACGTATCCCTCTAAACCCTTCCTATTCATGTACCCATCCCGATGTCTTTTGAATGTTGCAATTGTACCAGCCTCCACCACTTCCTCTGGCAGTCCATTCCATACACGTACCACCCTCTGTGTGAAAAAGTTGCTCGTTAGGTATCTTTTAAATCGTTTCCCTCTCACCTTAAACCTATGCCCTATAGTTTTGGATTCTTCTCTCCCGATCCCCCCACCTTCGTCCACCCCGTTGGGCCAAGACAGCAATTAAATTACATAGTTCTCAAGTGGATTCATTAAAGGTGAAATTGATTGATTTTATTTATTGTCACATGTACCAAGGTGCTGTGAAAAGCTTTGTTTGCAAGCAGTACAAGCAGATCATAGTAAGCAAGGATGTACAAATCAAAAAGACTTTGTAAACTGTATGCCTCTTTGAACAGGGCATGTGCTAGGTGAGATCAGCGTTAGCAAGATCAGCATTATTTGAGGCTAGAGTTCATTCATCAGTCTAATAACGGCTGGGAACAAGCTGTTCCTGAACCTGCTGCTACGTGTGTTCAGGCTTCTGTATCTTTTGCCTGATGGAAGACGTGGTAGGAAATGACTCTGGATCAGTGGTGCTGGAAGAGCACAGCAATTCAGGCAGTATCCAACGAGCAGCGAAATCGACGTTTCGGGCAAAAGCCCTTCATCAGGAATAAAAGGAAGAAAAAGCTTTTATTCCTGATGAAGGGCTTTTGCTCGAAACGTCGATTTCGCTGCTCGTTGGATGCTGCCTGAATTGCTGTGCTCTTCCAGCACCACTGATCCAGAATCTGGTTTCCAGCATCTGCAGTTATTGTTTTTGCCTGGTAGGAAATGACTGCCAGGGTGTGATGGGTCTTTGATGTTGGCAGCCTTTCTGTGACAACAAGCCATGTAAACGGAGTCCTTGGATAGAAGGTTGGCTTCCACGATGGTCTAGACCGTGCAAACCATTTTCTGTAATTTCTTACACCCCTGGGCAGAGCATTTGCCATACCCAGCTATTGTGCACCCGAGTCAAGAATGTGGTGCTGGAAAAGCACAGCCAGCCAGGCAGTATCCAAGGAGCAAGAGAACCGACATTCCAGGTGTAAGCCATGCACCCGGACAGTATCCTCTCAAAGGTGCATCTATAGACGTTGGTGAGGATGCTTATGGATGTGCCAAATTTCCTGAGGAAGAAGAGGCATTGTTGTGCCTTCTTGACTGTTGCATCTATGTTGTTGGTTATTGTCACTCCTGGGAACTGGACGCTGTCCATCCTCTAACCTCAATTCCATTGATGTAGATGGGGGCATGTTTTCCTCCTTTGTTTCTAAAGTCAATGATCAGTTCTTTAGTTTTGCGAATGTTGACAGAGAGGTCGTTCTCATTGCACTACTTCACCAAACCATCTATCTCCCTTCTGTATTTTGACTCGCCATTGTTGGATATCCGTCTCACTGCTATGGTTCATCACTGAACTTGTAGATGGCATTTGTTTGAAATTTGACAACATGTGGGTGTACAGGGATTACAGTAGGGGCTGAGGATGCATCCTTGGGGGGCTCCAGTATTGAGTGTTATTTTGGAGGAGCTGCAGTTACCTATCTTTTCTGATTGTGGTCTGTTGGTCAGAAAGCTGAGGATCCAACTGCAGAGGGTGGAACTTAGACCAAAGTCATGGAGTTTTGAGATCAGTCTGGAGGGGGTAATGGTGTTGAAGGCAGAGCTGTAGTCAATGTAGTCTGACTTAGGTATCCTTGTTGTTCAGATGTTCCAGGGATGAGTGCAGGGCTAGGGGTATAGTATTCACTGTGGAAGTGTTATGTCAGTATGCAAGTTGTAGGGACTCGAGACAGGCTGGGAACTAGAATAGATATGGACCATGACCAGCCCCTCGAAGCACTTCATAATTATTGAGATCAGAGCCACTGGGGCGGTAGTCATCAAGGCACATTCCATGTGCTTCCATGTACAGGAATGATGGCGGTCTTCTTGAACCAGGTGTAGGAAGGAGAGGCTGAAGATGTCAGTGAATACCTTCATGAGTTGGTCCACACAGAATCTGAGTGCTTGGCTGGGGACACCATCCGGCCCATCGCTTTCCTTGAGTTAACTCCCAGGAAGGCTGATCTGATGTCTACAGCAGTGACTGAGGGAGCGGGTGTGTCCAGGGCTGGCTGGGCAGGTGTCATCACCCTGCTGGCATTCTGCTCAAACTCATAAAGCATTGAGTACATCAGGGTGGGATGTGTTTACAGATGGTTTCTACACTGATGTCTAAAATTGAAGAAAAAGTACCAGGCTGGGGGTGAATCTGGCAACAACCATAAACTATCCACAGCTTGTTTTCATAGGTGAGACTGTTGGTAGTTGATTGGAGTTGTGCACACTCCATCTCCCCAACGTATCCAGCAGGAATGCACGTTGCCCACCCACCTGGTGTTTTAAATGCAAGCCACCTACAGTAAGTTTTTAAAAATGGAATGCTTATCCAAGAATGGCCTGAGCCACTGGAATAGATATTAATTGTATTTATTTGGTTTTATGTATCTGGCTTCAAGCAGTTTGTTTAGTTCTACAATCATATTGACCAGTCTCAGGATGTAAGCAGCATTATAGGTGTGGTCAGTATTCTGACCCCTCCCAACCAGATTGAAGAAGTAGCCCTGTAACAGCACACTGTGGATAACTTCAAGTAAACAAGCCATCTTGTTACAGTACAGTTACAGTGCTCTTATTTTATCTTGAAGTAAAAGTTAAGGGAATGAAACTAGTATCCTTACATACAGATAAGGAAGGACTCTTTGACTGGGATAACACATCCATCCTAGGATAAGCCAAACAGAGGTATGCATAAGAATTCCTAGAAGCATGGCATTCCAACCGGAACTTTATCAACAAACACATTGACTTGGATCCCATTTACCACCCACTGAGAAAAAGAACAGGAAATGATATCACCATAGAAATGATGTCACCACAGGAAATGACATCACCAACCCAAGTAAACCCAAACATATAAATAGAAAGCAGGCTACACCACCAGTGCTTCATCTGGAGGCTCACTGAAGATGTTATCTAGTATGGTGATGAAATGTCTGAAAACGAACCTTCCAGTTCGGCGAGCATACCTGCATCCAGAAATGAAACTGTTAATTAGTTTAGATGCTTGCTCAGTCTCAGTTTTCCTCATCTTAAGGTAGTCCTTCTTGCTGAATTACAATTCATAAGATCTAAATGATCACTTTTCTGAAGTCTGTCCTATCAGATGTATTTGGACAGGGGATGTTGGTGAGGCTATGTTTGGAGTACAGTTCTGGTTGCCCTGCTACAGGAAGGATATTATTAAATCTGAGAGGGTTCAGGAAAGACTTACCAGGATGTTGCTGGGAATGGAAGGTTTGGTTATAAGAAGAGGCTGGATTGGCTGGGACTTGTTTCACTGAAGCATAGGAGGCTGTAAGGTGACCGTATTGAGGTTTATAAAATCATGAGGAACATAGATAAGGTGAATAGCATTATTCTTTTCCCTAGGGTGGATGAGTTCAAAACTAGGGGGCATATTTTTGAGGTGAGAGGGGAAAGGTTTAAAAGGGACCTGAGGGACAACATTTTCTCAGACACAGTGGTTCATGTATGAAATGAACTGCCAGAGGAAGTGGTAGTTGCAGGTACAGTTACAACATCTAAAAGACATTTGAATTGGTACATGAATAGGACAGTTTCAGAGGGCTATGAGCTAGTTCCAGGTAAATGGGACTTCGTTTAGTTTGGGGAAATTTGGTGAGTACGGATGGGTTGGACTGAAGGGTCTGTTTATATTCTGCGTGACTCTGACTGTAGAAGGGCGAAGGCCCGAGCAACTAATTCTCCGCTATTCCCATTCTATCCACATACTTGTATCCCTACTCGAAATTGTATACCAAAAGTTAGATATTTCCCTTTTCGCTAGTTCAGGGACACTGCACTTTTTAATCTTTTGTCCCACAATCTAACTGAGCCCAGTTATTGAGCCATTTGCTGGATTTTCTCCATGAGGCAGCAATGGGATGAATTGTTTTGAGGTATTTAATTTAAATTTAAATAATGTCTTTGTGTAACTTAATGGAAATAACTCTTGGTGCTGAGGAGAAGAATGTTTCCCATGTATTGTCATATGGCGTGTGCAATATTGTAGTCACTACAGAGTAACAAAGAGTTCATTCCCTCGACATTGTGTTAAGACTCCATTTGAAGCTTGAGTGAGACATAACTGTTACCCAATTTGTGTTGAATTGTGCAATTTAGTCAAATACAAAGGAGACAAGATTGAAGCTGTTGAAATTGTTTTTAAATAAATGTATTTAAAAAAGTCAGCATCAAGTACTTGCATTCATTTAAAACATTTAATGTAGCATCATGTCCTAAGATGCTTGACAGGAGCTTAATCACCCAATAAATAGGATATTAGGACAAGAGACTAAAGGCTTCGTCAAAACACCGAAATTTCAAGGATCCTCTAAAGGAGTAGAAAAAGGTGGATAAATGTAGGGAGAAAGTCTAGAGGTTAATGCCTCAACAGAGGACATCACTACCGATGGCAGTGCAAGAGCATCATAGAATTTACAGTACACAAGAAAGAGGAGATGCAAAAGAGATTGGAGTTGATGACTAGTGTTGTTGGAGACTTGGAGGGCAAAGACATGCAGCCAGTGGACGGATTTGAAAATAAGAAAAAGGGCTCTGATCTTCAGTGTCAGTGAACTGAGCACCATTATAGGTCAGTGAGCATCAGGATGGTTGATGAACAGGACTTGCAGTGAAAATAATCTTTCACCAATTGCTGGGTCCCAAAGGTTAAAACTATGTTATAATTCATTAAATCCAGTCTCCATGCCCTGAATAAAATATCCATGGCCTATCAATCTCTGTAGATGACGTCTAGCTGGTCTTCCAAACTTCGAAATCTCAGTGGTCCATTTGTGAGTATGTTCACACTGGCATGTAAGCACAATCTGAATAATTTGGAGACATTTAGGTGAAAGAAGTGATTTTATTTCTTTTCTAAAATTAATTAAGGTTTGACTTCAGCAGTTATAGAGGAAGTGGTTCGTGTAGAAGTTAATTGGTTGTGGTTCCATTAACTGGATGCATTGCATTCTGTTGTCATAGTGTTTCTGTTTGGTTTTTCTCACAGGAAGTATTTGCGTGATGTGGATCGTCAAGTGCTCGCCAAGCGGGCATTAATTTTCACAGTCAAAGTGCTTGAGGACAACTTGAAGGAACTATCTGGGGTAATTCTGCCTATTATTACACTACTAATTGACGGCCCTTTCATCTAGTGGTTAATAGGAGAGGCTGGCCAGCAATGGGCTCCATGCCTCCTTTCCCCAATCTGCAGAAACATTGGTTGGGAATTTGCCGTAGATGATCGTTTTTCTGATCATTTTAAGTCTGTTCAGAGCAGATGTGGTTCTGATGGACTCGAGTTAGCTGTTTTTTCACAATTGTTTGGATTCATGTGCTATCACAAGCCAGCTTCAATTAGATCACAAAGAAAATAATGGTTTCTAGTTGGGTTAGGTACGTTGAAACTGACAACCACGTAATTAAGAATAAAATTATTTAATATCCGGAAAGAGGGTAAAGAGAAGGGGTGTCTTTCTTAGGCTTCAGAAACCTGAGGTAATGGGTGCCTGCAGGTTTAAATAAAGAATATGGATTTGTTGATGGGAAGTAGGATTATTTGCCATCCAAAGAAAGGGAACAGTGTCAAGGGAAAGTCACGTGGGTTAACCATGTAACAAATGTTTTCCTCCATTGTTCTTCCTGCTTAGATTTCTGAAGACCAGATTCCTAAATCTTCAGGCTCTCCAATGGGGGAGATGACAACAGATGTTTCAAACAAGCCCACTGCTGAGGAGCACAAGGGCGTTGTGACCAAGAAACTCACCAACTCTGATGGGCATTTGAGAAACACAGAGAATGGGGTAAAGGATATCCCAAGAGGCCAGTCACCCCAGGTTATGAACATGGAACAAGGGGATAAAAATGATCCAGTATTGGGTGACATTAGCAAAGCATGCATCGGCACAGAGGAGCCAATGGAACTGGATAGCTCTGTTGAACAGGGAAAATTGGAATTTTCATTCAAACCTCCCAGTGGTTTGGATACAGAGCACAGCAAAACTGTTGGGGTTACTGAGGGGAAGAGTGCTGAGTGTAAACCTACCGAACTGTCTTTGGAGGATTTGAGCATAAGCTCAAAGCAGCAAGTCTCAACAGGAGTGTCCCATGTCGTGGCCAGTCAGGTGGTCAGGAAAACGAGCAGGAAGAGAAAATTGATAGATGACACAGAATCTGGGAAAACATTGCTGTTGGATGCATACAGGGTCTGGCAGCAAGGTCAGAAAGTTATGACTGTTGATCTGGGAAAGATTGAAAAGATCATGTCGGAGACCTACATGCTGATTAAACAGGTATAGTACCGTTTTTATGTTTTACAACTTAGTTCTTAAGAGAAATATTTAATCAATCGTTTTGAAATGATGTTCCATTAAGCGCTGCACTAAACAGTTTTAACCTCAAAACTGAAATCTACAGATTGTTCCTCGTAAAGTATCCCAGTTTTAAGCTGCTGGCACAAATACACTTGACGGCGAATTCTGCTGTGAATCATTGTAAATAACAGCTCAGTTTATCATGTTGCTTTGCCGTGTGGTTTCGCACTATGGTGGCACAGTGCAAGAATGTATCTGTGTACGTGTAACTTCTTAAACAATCTTCATGTTGCATCAAGATGAAAGAAAGGTGGAGCAGGGAGCCTGGGCTCCTGCTGAGGGTGCCTGATGATGTTGAAAAAGGAGAGTCGGGGTTGATATGCTGACTATTTCCCCATCAGGCAGAATAGCAGGAGATTTTGCCCTCTGCAGCTAGGATGGCAGGATGACTATGCTGTGTATTTGTGCAGAAATATTCCAGGAAGTAAGTACATTTCATGTTGGTTTTATGTGAAGAATACATATTCTGGGACATTAGCATATATGAAAATGGACTAATCTCACTGAAAGCAATCTGCCTCTGTGGGGAAAATGCTACTGCTTTGTCACCTTGAGAGAATTTAAAAACTGTTTTTCCTAAGCTTGTTTATAAACATATTGGCAAGATATTGTTGTATAATGTGTATGCTTTCCCTCAGTTTTTACTAAGTACTCACTATGAAAATGTAAACCTCAGCTGTTTCGGAACTACTCTGGGACCACAACATTGCACCATATTTGTTAGTAGTGAGTGTTACAACTAAGTTTGCAGATGATGTGAAATTAGGAAAGATAGGGGTGGCATGGTGTCTCAGTGGTTAGCACTGCTGACTTACTGTGCCAAAAACCTGGATTCGCTTCTATCCTCGGGTGACTGTCTGTGTGGAGTTTGCATGTTCTTCCTGTGTTTGCATGGGTTTCCTCTGGGTGCTCTAGTTTCCTCCCATAGTCCAAAAGTGTGCAGGTTATGTGGATTGGCTGTTTCAAAATACCCATAGTGTCCTGAGATGTACAGGCTAAAGAGGTTAGCCCTGGGAAATGCAGGTTTACAGGGATAGGGTAGAGAGGTGGGTCTGGGTGGCTACTCTTTGGAGGGTCAATGTGGACTCGATAGGCTGAATCTCAATCCTTTATCTCAACGGGGTTGGGTAGAAAGGAGAGCCTTGGTGTGATCTTCACTGGAACATCCCACCTCAAGAAGCCTTGTCAGGCACAGACTTAACAGAATGACAGAATGATAGTAAGGAAATTGTGGTAAGATCCTTCACTGATTGGAATCATAGCCAGAAACAGGTAAGGTGGTTGTGGTTGTGAGAACCTAGCCATTTTTCAACCCTAGAACATCGCTGCAGGAGTGTCCCAGGCTTTAACCATTTGCAGCTGCTTCATCAATGCCTTTCCTCACCATCAGGTCAAAGGGAGATACTTGCTAATGATTGCACACTGTTGCACATTTAAAGTGCATTGCAAATTGCCAAATCTGGCCTATTTGAGATCTACTGGACTGATTCAATCATAAATGCGTGAGAGCTTCAAAGAATTCCTAGCCCTTCTTTCAGATTGGTATCTAAGTGGAAACCATTGGGAGTTTCTATACTCCTTTGTCTTTCATTAGAATGCCAGTCAGGGTTCAAAATACGCAGGCAGCAGGTGAATTTATTCTTGAAGCCCCACAAATAGCCTGTGACAAGGAATCTTGTGGTACTTCTGGGCAAGAAGGCCTGGGTTCAAGTCCCAATGCTCCAAAAAGTGTCATAACATTTCTTACCAGGTTGATTTAAAACAAAATCAAAAAAACAATAGCCTATTACAAATCAAAGCAAGGTGTATTTTTATTGGAGGTGTAGTGACCACAGGTGAAACAGCGTTTGTGAGGGAGCTACTTCTCCAATTACCAATTCTGGCACGCCCATAATTACTGCACCAGCTTCTCCACTCATGGATTTCTTTTCTCCCACTCTTGATGCTCCTTCAGAGACAGAATTTATAACTAGAGGAACAGCAAGAGGGGGTCGGAGGGAACTTGTGATTGGAGGAGCTGGGGCAGTCATTCTTTTGAGTCTTGCGTCTGCCTTGTAGACGACTTTTAGTTATGTCATTATCAATGGTGTTTAGGGAAGCTGAGGAGAAGAAGCTCAAGGGGACAAAAAGAGGAGGATAAAGGTGTCTGGAGATGCAGTAATGATGCTGGGAGCAGGGCTTAGAAGAGCCACTGCTCAGCCTCGTGCCCTGATCCATCGTCTATCCGCACAGACAGTGCGCAGTGGCAGAGCCCAGATGAATTTGTAGGATTTATATTTGAAGGAAGGTAAGAAATGAAGGATATTTGCAGAAGTACCGGTTCATGACTATTTTTGAGTCTGAATTTGGTGCCGTTCATCATCTAATGGTGCTACAGCATTAACTTGCATCTATTCCCCTTGTTCAGCTGGCTGGTTAGCTCAGATGGTTGGATAGCTGGTTTGTAATGCAGAATAATGCCAACAGTCCAGTTGAATTTCCAGCACCAATTGACTTTTTCTAATGAGAGAACAGCCCATGAAACTATTGATCCTCTGTGACAATGACAACTAATCCCTTTGTTGTACAGTAGCACTCTTGAGTGTCCATATTCTGAAGTGTATTTCAGCACTCACTTCACACAGAAATATTATGTAGTGAGAAACTTCAAACTGACTGAGTAAAATCAAAAAGTGCTGGAGATTTGCAGCTTGGAGTTCATGTCTAAAAGGACCCTCAGATGTGGGACTAACTTCCAGTGAGCTACTTTGTGTCAAGTAGTTAAACTTTAAATCTGGAAAGGGAGTACAAGATATGTTTTCTAATAAACTCACTTTGTTTATAAAAGGAATTTATAGGCAACAGAATATTAGGTCTTGGCTCGCAGATTTCAAGGTAAAACATTTAGTTTTGTTTTGTACGTACACCCATGCACACAGATATGGAAATGTGTTGCTGGAAAAGCGCAGCAGGTCAGGCAGCATCTAGGGAACAGGAGAATCGACGTTTCGGGATTCAGGATTCCTGAAGAAGGGCTAATGCCCGAAACGTCGATTCTCCTGTTCCCTAGATGCTGCCTGACCTGCTGCGCTTTTCCAGCAACACATTTCCATCTCTGATCTCCAGCATCTGCAGACCTCACTTTCTCCTCATGCACACAGATATGCCTACCCACATAGTTAGGCTTTGTGCCGTCTTATATATCTAATGAAAGAAATCTTTTTTTAAAAAAAATAACAAATACAGAAGGTGATGTTACTGCATGACTGACTGCGTCAGCTAATAAAGAAGTGAGTGAGTGAGAATGGGCGAATAAAAGACCCTGAAAACCAATTACAACAGGCCTTGAGAAAATCTCAAAGAGCCCTCTGAGGGGGAAACATTTGATTCTCGGTGCCAACTGCTATTTTGAAATTAATTTAGAGCTCATTTCCATTCAGATTCATGATCTTTTGTCTCCTGATTTTGTTTGGAATAATCAGGGGATTTCCTCTTGATGACCTATTTTGAGATTTTACCAATTAGGCCAGTAGTTCCTGACTGGGACAAGAGCAAAATACTAAGGATGGAGGAGATCGGAAATAAAACACTGAAAATCCTGGAAATACTCAGCAAGTCTGACGATGCCCGTGAAGAGAGAGAAAATTAATGAGCCAGCGCTTTTTTTGTCAGAAATGTTTTTATGCAAGGTCATCAACTTGATATGTACTGTGTATCTCTCCCATAGATGTTGCCGGACCTGTTGACTTTTTCCCACCTGTTACTGTCTTTATTTCACATTCCCAAATGTGACTTCAGTTTAGTTCTTCACGAGTTCATTTTTGTAGGCGGAGCCCAGGGGCAGTTTAAAGGCCATTTCATGACTAGAGTCTGTACATATCAGTCAGACTCCAGTTGACGATATTGCAAAGCTACTATATGGAGTAATCCTCGTGCAATTATAAACGTTACTATCCAAATCAGACTGCTGTACATGATGGTTTATATGCCAGAACCATTCTGGCAGTTTATATTCTTAGCACGCCTCCTGAGTTGGCCCTGATTGGTTATAAACTACTGGTTAATGATGAAAGAGAGATTACTATCTGCTTGGGCGTTTTAATTTTTGACATTTATCTGTGTGGGTTTCTACTAGGTGCTCTGGTTTCCACTAGGTGCTCTGGTTTCCTCCCACAGTCCAAAGATGTGCAGGTTAGGTGGATTGGCCATGGGAAATGTGGGGCCATGGTGATAGGTGGGATGCTCTTTGGAAGGTCATTGCAAAGTCAATGGGCTGAATGGCCTCTAATTGCACTGTAGGGGTGCTATGATTCAATACTCTGCCCCAGCAACTGTAATCACACCCACACACTCCTCAACCTATACTGGCTAATTCCAATTTCGTAGGCATCTCTGATTTTAATCATTCTTTTAGCCTCATTGCATAGGTTTGAACATCTTCCACCTGTACCACCTCTCACTCCACTTTGTTAAAACCTACCCCTCTGCCCAGCCTTTAGTTACATGAGGACATAAAAACTACGAGCAGATGTAGGCAATTCAGCCTCTCGAGCCTGCTGTCATGTCATCTTCAACTCAACTTTCCTGCCCACGCTCCCTAACCCTTCATTGCTAAAGTCTGTCTATTTCTGCCTTAAATCAACTCAATGCCCCAGCATCTACTGCAGTCTGGCATTGTGGATTCCATAGATTCATGACCCTTTGACAGAAATAATTTCTCCTCATCTCTGTTTTAAATTTGCTACTCTTTGTCTTAAATCTATGATAGCACATTCTAGGTTGCCATGAGGGAAAACATACTCTCTACGCCTACTTTCCCCCTCCCTTTAGCATTATATGTATCTCAATTAGGTCATCTCTTATTTTTCTAAACTCCAGAGGGTACAGGCAAAACCTGTTCAATCTCTCTCTGTAAGACAAACCCCTCATATCTCTGGAATCAATCTTGTCAGGCTCCTTTGAATTGCCTCCATTATAACTACATCCCTCTTTGAGTAAAGAGACTAAGACTTTGCACAATACTCCAGGTGGGCCTTACTAATGCCTTGTACAGTTGCGGCAACATTTCCCTATTTTCATACTCTCTCCCGTTAGCAATAAATACCATTAATGTTCCTTACTACCTGCATACTAGCTTTTTGTGATTCATGCACAAGGTCTCCCAGATCCATCTACACCAAAGCACTCTGAAGTTTCTTTCCATTTAGATATTTTACCTTTTTATTCCTCGAACCACAGAATAAGTTTATCTCCTTTTGGTCAAAGGAATAGAAAGACAACCTCACATTTATTCACACTAAACTCCACCTGCCAAATTTTGGTTTGTTCACCTAACCTATCCATGTCCATTTGTAAATTTCTTATTTCTTCAATGTTACTTACTTCTCCACCTATTCCAGCATCATCTGCAAATTTGGTGTATATCCCTACATCCAAAACATTAATATAGAATGTAAATAGTTGGATCCCAAGGACTGAACCCTGTGGTACCCCACTAGTTACATCTCGTCAATCAGAAAAAGACTTATTTATCCCGCTCTCTGCTTTCTGTTGGTTAGCCAATCCTCTATCCAAGAAAACATATTAACCCTCACCCTGTTGATCTTACTTTGTATATTGACCTTTTGTGTGGCACTGTATCAATTGGTTTTTGCATGTACAGTTATATTACATCTAAAGGGTCCCCATATTTAAATTGCTTGTTACATCTTCAAAGAACTATAGTGAACTAGTCAAATATGATTTGACTTTCATAAAACTATGCTAACTCTGATGGATGCATTTCAATTTTCCAAATGTCCTGTTATTACTTCCTTAATAATGGATTTCCCAATGACAAATGTTAAACTAACTGAACTGTATTCTTCTAATTTCTACCTCCCTCTATTTTTGATGAAGGATTTTATGTTAGCATTTTTACAATCCACTTACCCACATCCAGGGAAATTTGCAATATTATAACCAGTAAATCCACTATCTCTGCTGCCATTTTGTTTAAGACCCTGAGATGTAGGCCGTCAGACCCTGGGGATTTGTCTGCCCTCAATCCCAGTAGTTTGCTCAGTACTTTTTTCCCTAGTGCTGGTGGTTGTCCTAAGTTCCTCCCTTTCTATAACCTCTGCATTTACCTGTTACTATTGGGATGGTGTTAGTGTCCTCCACTAGTGAGAGCTAAAGCAAAATATTCGTTTAGCGACTTTGCCATTTCTGTGTTCTACACTATTCATTCCCCAGTCTCATCTTCCAAGGTGCCAGCATTCATTGTAGCTATCTCTTCTCTTTCATATAATTATAGAAGCTTTCGATATCTGCTTTTATATTTTGTGCTAGTTTTCTTTCATAGTTTACCTTTGCTCCTTTTATGGTTTTTCTAGTGACCTTTTGGTGTCTTTAAACGTTTCCCAATCTTTCACCTTGCCGCTTGCCTTTGTAATATGGTATGCTTTAGTTTTTGTCTTTGTATTATCGTTCATTTCCTTGCTTAGCTATGGACTTTTTTTTCCTTTCTTAAAACCTTTCTTCCTTTCTGGAAGATATTTTAGGCGGCAATTGAGTATCTCCTTTAACAGCTGCCATTGCTCATCAATTTTCCCACGTTTCAGTCACTCTGTCCAATCCGCTACGGCCAGATCTATTCTAATGCCTATGTAATTACCTTTGTTTAACACCAGAACACTAGTGTGGGACTCTAATTTCTTGCCTTCCTATTGAATGTGAAATTCTTGTGTGTTGTTGTCATTTTTCCCTGGATAATCCTTTACCTGGTATAATATCACCTTATGTGTTTCTATGTGAGATGTTGTTTGATGACCCTTCTGTGAAACAATTTGGAGTTTTGAAATTAAGATTTTACTGCTCTGTTTCAATTTGACTCCGGATCAAGACAAACATGTTAAGATTTTGTAGCTTGAGATAGCAGATAAGTGGGAGACTATATGCTAAACCTTCACCTGTAAAATCGTGGACCCATTCAGAGTACACTAGTGTGTGGCTCCCCAAAAAGAAGATCGAGCTTTGGCAGATTCTGTGGTGTGCTGAAGGAATGAAAATATTGCTGAAAAGTAGATCATCAATATTTTTAAGTGCGAATTGAATTAGTACCTTTTATTAATCGTGACATAGAGGCTTCAGAGAAAAGGCATGAAGTGAATAGCACCTTCCCTCAGCATTAGGTCAGCAGGAAGTAGATGTGTTCTAATGATTTATCTTGGAATTTCCATGTTAAAAATCTCAGTTAATCCTGTAACATTTGGATTAGCTCTATCATTTGTCTCTGTTCATTGTATTGTCCCTGTTCATTCAATTGTCTTTCAGCTTCCGAGATGCACTGTAAAAGCTTGGACCTTCCTCAACATAGTACTGACCAGTAGCTGATCAACATCAGCCATACTCCATTACAATAATCCCCTTTATTTTATGTCTGTCTCTGGTAACATTCACCTGTTTTTCTCTAGGATTTGTTTAGTGACCATTGACTTATAAATTGCAAATCTGGCAGAACTATACCTTATCCTCATAAAATCTCTTGCCCCCACCTGAGGTATAATCTACAGTTGGTTTAAGGGATGGAATACAGAATCCATGCTGAACTGATATGGTTACTTTGTTTCTCATCAATGTTCCACATTTATTTCTTGAGTTGAGGCAAGGATGGAAACTAAACAAGGCTAGTTTTTTCTATGGTTTCTGCAACATTTGTAATTTCTGGGGAATGAGCAATTAAATGACACAGAAGGCTTCCCATTTCTATCATGCCTCTGTCTTGCTTAACGTAATCAAACAGCCATCATGCTTTTGTGAGAGGAAACCAATGTTTGACAAATTCCCTGAAGATCCTCAGACAGAACCTTCCAAACACACGATCACTTTCATCTGGAAGGACAATGGCAGCAGTTATATGGGAACACCACCACCTCAAACTCCCCTCTGATCCACTCACCATCCTGACTTGGAAATATATCACCATTCCTTCACTGTCATTGGGTCAAAATCCTGGAATTCCCTCCCTGAGGGCATTGAGAGTCAACCCACAGCAGATGGGTTCAAGAAGGCAACTCACCACGACCTTCTCAAGGGCAACTAGGGACAGGCAATAAATGCTGGCCAGTCAGCAAAGCCAACATCCCACAAATGAATTTTAAAAATTGGTAGAACTCCTTAAGGATAGAACAAACAGAGTTAATAAAGGGGAATCAGCAGCTGTGCTGTATTTCAGTTTCCAAAAGGTATTCAATAAGGTGCCATGTAAAAGTAAATTGCACAAAATTGGACCTCTCAGTATTGGGGCTAATGCATTCACGTGGATTGAAGCTTGGTTAACATACAGAAGACAGAGCTCAGAATAATGGTTCTTTGTAAGGTTGGAAGGATGTAACTAGGGGAGTGCCCCACGTGGGTCCTAGGTGCTCAGTTATTTACTATCTATATTAATGACGTGGCAGAGAGTAATGAATCCAAATTTGCTGGCGATATGAAAATAGAGGGAGGGACATGGTTTGATGAAGACACAAAGAATCTGCAATGGGAATATAGATAATTTGAATGAGTGGCAGATGAGGTTTAAGGTAGGAAAATGTAAGATCATGCACATTGGTAGGGAGAATCAAATGCCAGACCATAATTCACATGGAGAGAGACTCCAAAAAACTGTAATGCAAATGGATCTGGATTTCCTGTACATGAAACATAAAAAGTCAGCATGCAGTTGCAGAAAGTGACCAAGAAGGCAAATGGAATTCTGGTCTTTATTGCTAGTTGGTTGGCATTTTAAAATAGGAAAGTTTTGTTACAATTGTATAGTTTGGTGAGATGTACCTGGGGTAGCATACACTTTTGGACTCTGTACTTAAGTAACGATATATTAGTATTGAAGACTGTTCAAAAGAGAATCACTAGGCTGACTCCTGAGAGGAAGTGTTTGATTTATTAAGTACAGGTTATACCTTCATTCATTAGTGTTTAGAAGAAGAGGGATGGTTTTATTGAAGCATAGAAGATTCTGAAGGAACTTGACAGAGTAGATCTTGAGAAAATGTTTCCATGAGTGGGGGCATCGCAAGCTAAGGACCATAGATCCAGAATGAGGGGAAACTTATTTAAAACTGAGACATGAAGGAATTTCCTCTCATGGAAGGTAATGAATAATTGGAATCTTCTTCCTCCGAGAATTGTGGAGGCTAGATCGCTGAAGTTATTTCAAGGAGGTAGGTAGCTTTTTGAAATATCAGAGAATTGAGGGCTTGGAGCTGGAATGAAAGAGGAATTGAGGCCTGAGGCAGATCAGCTGTAATCTTGTTGAACAGCAGGGATAAGTTTGAGTCAAATGCCCTATTCCTGCTCCTATTTCTTATGTTCTTACCTTGAAAATGCCCTCTAGGCATTTCTTTCAGGTGGCTTGGAGATTTGAGAGTTCCAGTTCAATGGTGCCCCATCAAACAAGCTGCCATCCTCTCCCTCTCTTTTTCTCTCTCCTTTCTTGTATTTTACCTAACCCTTTCATTGTTTACCCAAGATGGAAGTAATGCTCCATCTTTCTTCAAACCATAAATTTCATATAAATTTTCCAAGTGTTATTTTAGACAGAGCATTATTGTATGTTTAAAATGGGCTTCAGCCAGCCATATGTCCAGTGAAAGCACTTGTATCTGTAGTGTGAAAACTATGTCATTACTTTGAATGCACGTTAGTCGAATTTGTAACATAGAACATAGAACAATACAGCACAGAACAGGCCCTTCGGCCCACGATGTTGTGCCGAACATTTGTCCTAGCTTAAGCACCCATCCATGTACTTATCCAATTGCCGCTTAAAGGTCACCAATGATTCTGACTCTGCCACTCCCACAGGCAGCGCATTCCATGCCCCCACCACTCTCTGGGTAAAGAACCCACCCCTGACATCTCCCCTATACCTTCCACCCTTCACCTTAAATTTATGTCTCCTTGTAACACTTGTTGTACCCGGGGAAAAAATTTCTGACTATCTACTCTATCTATTCCTCTGATCATCTTATAAACCTCTATCAAGTCACCCCTCATCCTTCGCCGTTCCAACGAGAAAAGGCCTAGCACTCTCAACCTATCCTCGTACGACCTATTCTCCATTCCAGGCAACATCCTGAAGAATGATGGCTATTTGATCTGGAAACTCCAAGACGTCACAATGTTTTCTCACCGGAAACAATGAATGTCTACTGTTTTTTCAGACTGGGTAAATAGAAACACATTAATTGTATGGGGTAATCCAGCATAGGATGGCTTGAAACAAAAAGTAATTTCTGTCATTTGGTTTAACTTCTTTGTTGTACTTTGCCTTGGAGAACCAGTTGAATGTTATAAGTGTGCTCAGGTTTTCCTTTGGTTCACAAGTTATCTTTCCTTCACCATTTTTTAATATTGAATGGCTTAAATAGATCTCTGTGGAGTAGAAGCCAGCCAGAAATATAACCTTTAAAGGCTGTCTATTTTCAAG
The DNA here is from genome assembly GCF_037043375.1 of Chiloscyllium plagiosum. Classification (NCBI taxonomy): domain Eukaryota; kingdom Metazoa; phylum Chordata; class Chondrichthyes; order Orectolobiformes; family Hemiscylliidae; genus Chiloscyllium; species Chiloscyllium plagiosum. The sequence continues at coordinate 58,483,509 of NW_028270162.1, forward strand.
TCAATTTAAAGCAGAGTGCAAGGTAAGTATTTGTTTGCACACTTCTTTTGGTTTTTGTTTCATTATAAATCTTATAAATGAGGTTGGACTTTGTTATAGCTTCAATTGTGATACTGAGGTATTCTCTGACTCCAGAAAATCACATTGGACCCTTGTGGCAACTTGCATATAAAATAACTAGGTCAAAGATTTAAAAACGAAAACAAAAGTCATGGGCTGTGGGCATCACTAACTAAGGCAACATTGTGCATTCCTAACTGACCCTGAAAAGGGGGTGACGAGCTGCTGCCTTGAACATATAAGATAGTCAGAGGGTTAGATCGGTGGACAGTGAGAGTCTTTTTCCTTTGATGGCAATGGCTTGCACGAGGGGACATAGCTTTAACTTGATGGGAGATAGGTATAGGATAGATGTCAGAGGCAGTTTCTTTACTTAGACGAGTAAGGGGTGTGGAACGCACTTCCTGCAGCAGTAGTAGACTCGCCAACTTTAAGGGTCTTTAAATGGTCACTGGATAAACACATGACAAAAATGGAATAGTGTAGGTTAGATGGTTTTAAGATTGGTTCCACAGGTTGGCCCAACATCAAGTGCCGAAGGGTCTGTACTACGCTGTAATGTTCTACGTTGTATGAACCACTGTAGTCCATGTGGCATTGTGCTGTTAGGAATGATTGTTAATTGTCTGGGCACCTTTGTTTGAGGGATTAATTAACCACGTGTGTAATATGTACAGATGTCTGGCTATAGAAGCCACATGTCTGCTCTAGAGAGTTAAAAGCATAATCCCTTGCTCTGCTGTTCTCCATAATTGTCTGAATTCACCTTACACTCTTTTGTATTTCTGTCTCCATCTGTATTTTCTTATTTTCCTGTTGGGACCAGAAACAAGGAATTGATAAAATACAAATAAAGAGTGTCAAAGGTCTGAGTTGTCAACAGGTGCTTGACTTTGGTCTTATGTAGTCTTGTGGTTGCACCTTAGATGTCAAACACAGGCTGAGTCTTGAATTATGAGAGTAATAGTAGATGCAGGGATAAATGTGCAATGATGTCTATATATTGGAGAGGGTTGGTGAAGAATGTATAGAGATATGAATCTTTGGAATTCCCTTCCTTAGAAGTTAAAAATCGCTCTAGACTAGGTTATAGTCCAACAGGTTTATTTAGAAGCACTAGCTTTTGGAGCGCTGCTCCTTCAGGTGGTTATGGAGTATAAGATTGTACGGCACAGAACTTTTAGCAAAAGAATACAGTGTGATGCCACTGAAATGATATATTATTTCATTGGCATCACACTATTATTTTGCTATAAATTCTGTCATATGATCTTATACTCCATAACCACCTGATGAAGGAGCAGCGCTCCGAAAGCTAGTGCTTCTAAATAAACCTGTTGGACTATAACCTGGTGTTGGGTGATTTAAACTTTGTACACCCCAGTGCAACACTGGCACCTCCAAGTCATGACTTCCTTAGAAGGCAGTGGATGCAGAATCTTTAAATATTTTTAAGACAGAGCTATTGGGTCCTTGATTACCAAGGGGATGAAAGATTATTGGGGATATGCAGCAATGTTGAGTTGAGGTTAAAATCAAATCAGCCGTGATCCTATTGTGTAGTGGAGCAGGCTTGAAGGGCTGAGTGGCCTACTCTTGTTCCTTGTTCATAGGCTCAGATGGTAAACTGCTGACTAGGCATGAGAACAAATGGAAGAAGGGAAATTTGTGACTTGTTGACTTTTTACCAAATTATCAAAACATTTAATATATGCTGGTATTTACTTTTAAGTAAATACACTGGGGTAATGGAGCATAATGGTCACTGTGTGATGCAAAAATATAGATGTGATATTTTTGTGACATAATGTATCATATTGGAATTTGGCTAAGTACTGTTGCAATTGGAATTTGATTCAGAAATCTGATTAAAAGAACTGTGACCTGTGGGAAATGATTTTTATTTTGAATGAACCTAACCTCTTACTGGTGAAATAAAAGCAAAATACTGTGGTTACTGGAAATCGGAAGTAAAAACAGAAACTCAGTTTGGGCAGCACCTATGGGGATTAGAGTTAAAATTTCAAGAACAGTATGACTTCTTCAGAACTAGTTGATCTCTGTGCCTGTGCTCTGTTTGAGATGAAGTGGCTTTTTCCCCCTATTTCTGCTCAGTGGAAGGAATTTAATACAACACAGCAATGTACAGGCAAAAAGATTTGATAGCTTTCCAAATACTGTATAGATATCATTGTAAACATCACACTGTAACAAAATTTGTTTGTGCTGTAGTAACTAATGCAGTCTTGTGTTTCTTTATGTTAGGTGTTCCTTAGCCTTTTACCTTTCTTTGACGTAGGTCATTCTTGAGCTTGTAAAGTCGCTACACAGTTTGAGTTAACAGCAACGTCTTATAATAAACAGTTGTTAATCCAGAAGCTTTTACTCACTGGTAAAGAAACCTACTTGAATTAAAAGGACACAGATCTGATTGCCATATGATTTAAGCTTTGTGATGAGCTACGTGAAACAATTCAGTGACTCATCTCACCACGACAGTGATAATTAATCTGGGTATGTGAGGGACTTTCTTTTTGAAAATAGATTCTGCAATGAAAAATAGTATCATACAGCATGGAAATGGATTCTTTGGTCTAACTAGTCCACACCAACCATATTCTTAAACTAAACTAGTCCTACAGGCCTGTGTTTGGCCCATATCCCTCCAAACCTGTCCTATTCATGTGTTTATCCAAATGTTCTACACATGGACCTCTCTCTGTGTAAAAAGGTTGCCCCTCATATCTATAAAAAGGTTCTTCTCACCTTAAAGATATGGTCTTGAGTTTTGAACTCCCCCACTCTTTGGGTAAAGACACTTGCCATTCACCTTATCCATACCCCTTATGATCTTATAAACCTCAATAAGGTCACCCATCAAATCCTATGATCCGGTGAAAAAAGTCCCAGCCTATTTTACAACTCGAGCCCTCCATTCCTAGCACCATCCTGGTAAATCTTTTGTGAACCATTCCCAAATTAATAAAATCTTTCCTATAGCAGGGTGACCAGAACTGCACACACTACTGCAAGTGTGGCCTCTCCAGCATCCTGTACAACCTGAACATGATGTCTCAACACTTATACTCAGATCTGAGCTCTAAAGGCCAATGTGCTAAACAATGCAATAAATGTTTTCTGATATAATTGAAGTCTCAAGAACTGTCTGTGAACTTGTATTGTTGAGTGCTGGACAGTAGAGAAACCAGTAGACTTGGGCAGGTAGAGAATGTTTCACTCCTCATTATCTTGGAATAAACTGGAAATTTTCTGGTCATTGTGATTTGTTACAGTACTAGTACAAAAATATTGTTGTAATTTTAAAATAGATTACCAAGTGTTACCATTGCCGCCTTATGAGTGTATGTTCCATTCAACAAGGGAGACATTCTACATTTCGGGCTTGTGCATTCCAGATTTGAAAATGAACTGGTATGTTTGTATAGATCCCCTGTCAACACAGGTTACTGTGACAACTGCAAACCTGTAGCTCCTCTGCTTGCTGCCGCTGACCAGGTTGGCCATTGTTGTCCAGGTTTTAGCAGGAATTTGGCTACTGGGTCCAGAAAAGTACCTGCCTTTATAAAAAAAAACATACCAGTGCATGTGGTGGTGATGTTTTCAATGTATATGAATAATGTATGTGCCTAAGTAGGCGTATAGCATAGATACCGAAGTCTAGGTTTTTGACATTTTCCATTTTATTTTGGTGAGACAAAAAAAAATTCATTGCATTTGTGTCTATGTATCTGCAAAAGGTATTTGCCTTAACCATTAGTGGCAGGTACACTCAGTTAGCATTTTATTTAATAAATCCCAACCCCAGTTTTCTGTAGGTCTTCAAGAGTAAATTACACCCTTGAACATCTTTGCGTTTTTCAAGGAATAGGAGATTCTCTACAGTGTGGAAACAGAGCATTCAGCCCACTGAGTCTGCACTGATCCTCCAAAGAGTATCTCATCCAGACCCTACCATATCCCTGTAACCCTGCATTTCCCACAGTTAACCCACTGAGCCTGCATATCCTTGGACACGAGAGGTAATTTAGCACCGACAATCTACCTAACCTGCACATCTTTGCACCATGGGAGTACACTGGAGCACCCAGAGGAAACCCAAGTAGATATGGGGAGAATGTGTAGCCTCCATACAGACAGTTACCCTGAGGGTGGCATCAAAGCTGGGACCCTGGCGCTGTGAGCCACCATGCTGCCTAGTTTTTGTCAAACCTCACCTTAAATGCATAATATGCAGAGTGAAAAATTGTACAACTATAAATCAAAGTTTAAGATTAAAGGAATTCTGATTTCAGAACCATCTAAATAAATACATATCGAAGCAAAGCTGTTCGACAACCCAGGCAAGTGGCCAAGTTTTGGTTCATGACATGATGTTAGATAAGCCTATTTTAAATCCATTACGCAATCGCATCTGGATAAAGAAATAGTCAAACAGGTTTCATTAATTTCTTGATCGGAATCCACCAGGGCAGGTTATAGCACATTTACTTCTGGCAGAGCACGTGATTCCCATGGAACCACAACAAAATAACGACTGACTTGTTAATTTGTAAACAGCGTGTGAAACTGTTCAAATCTCGCAATGAAATCCATTTATTGTTGCATCTTTGATACAAGTAGACACACAGTATCTCAGATTCTGTGTCTGTCTCTCCTTTAAATCTGCTGTCATTAGAAAATCAAGCTTTTATTCCAGCATCCTTATAAATTACCATCCCACCTCCAACCTTCCTTTCCCTTCTGAAGTCCTTCAACATGTTGTCTTCCAAGTTTGTTCCCATCTTTCCCAAACCTTTGTTTACATCCCTTCAGTCAGGGTCTGTCCCAGTTCCAGGAACATCTCAATGGCCATGTCACAAATGATATCCCCAGGACAGGGGTACAACTGTCCTGCTTTTCTTCAGCATGGTACTGTGGGATCTTTTACATTCACCTGAGAAGCAAAATGGAGCGTCAGTTTAATGTCTCATCAGAAGAACGACATCTCCAACACTGCAGCACTCACTCAGTATTGCACTGGAGAGTCCGTATTGATTTTTGTACTTGAAGGGACTTGGTAACTCAAAGTTGAGCAGGTGGCAAACTGAGCTACACAGTCATAACGTTAAGTAATACTTGCAATCCTCACTCCACAAATTGTGATAGTAAGCACAAGAAGTTTATAGGCCTCTAGTCTAAGTACAATACTCCTGATGCTTCATTATCCTTTGAAGAGTTTGCTGTAAATGAAATTCTTCTCCTCCCACCACCAACATCTCCTAGCAAACATCAGATGCCAACTTGTTTACCGTTTTAACCTATTATTCCCTTTATTTATCTTGTGTCTATTTTAGCTATCTCATTTTACAATGTGAAGACAAAACGTAGTCAGCAGGCTTGCATCCTGCACTTTCAGCAGAAACTAAACAGCGTAGTCAGCTAAATTGTGTCCTGACACGTTAAACCCTAAAAGATGTTAAAATTAATAAATTTAACCATTTCATTGTTTACAGCTACATTACAAACCCACAAGTCACTTACACAATGTAAGAAAACAAGAACTTTAACCATATGCGATTCCTTCAAATTCTGACATACATGTATCTGTCTTAGAGGCATGTGAACAAAATATGATATTTATTTGTACAGAATGCCTAATAGGAGCACAATTTAGGGAAGAGACTACAGCTGACATTACAATTTTTTAAGAAAATGGAAATGTGGGTGGCAAGGATCAGTTGGATGGAGCATAGTCTTCAAACAAGCAGAAGCTCCTGGGAAAAGCTCCTGTGATGCTGTTGGTTGTGGATGAAACAGATAATTCAGAGTCTAAAAGAGGTAGAGGCAGGGAGGGTGTAGAATAAGAGGTGCCCAGAAAGGGTATCAGACCAAATGTGAAGTAAGACCATGGAGAAATTTGAAGCCCAGATCTTGAAGTTATGTTGTATTGGGAAGGTTAGGCACCAATAGATGGGAGAAGGCACAAGATGCAAAATTCTAGGTTACCTGTCCTCGAAGTCTGTGACAAGTAAATCTAATGGGGATTCTGAATGTTTATTTTATTTTAAGCTTTCCTGTTCTCAGCTGGGATATTTGCAAGGATGATTAATCTTGACCACATAATCAAAACTAAACTTTATTTAACACTGATACCATACTTTGATGCAATCTATATAAAAAGTTCTTGAACCTGAATTGAATGGCTTGAATCAGTTTCTTGTTATGACCATTTAGGAAAGTGCACTGGTCCTCAAGATGCACTGTCTCTTGGGTCATCACAAAAGTTAAACGTCTAATCCAAGTACATAGGCTTCCCTATTTTTCTGTCTAACTCGGGTTAATGTCAGAAGTTGATTAGATTTCTGTACTTAACCAAGAATTAACTAGGTTACAAATAAATAAATTCTGACCACAGATAAACACTACTCACAATGAGTTCCAGTAATTTGTTTTCATTCCTTGGTCCAGCATCCTTGGATTTAAAGCAGCCTGTTTTCCGTTTTAGCCCACAATCAAAAAAGTAAAAGGTGCAGTCTTTACATTAAAACCTTGTGTGCTTTTGACAACTGCAAAATACAAAAGCTAAAAATTAACCTTCTCACATTAACCTAATTGAGGTGGTGTCTCAAGGATAAGCCCTCTTTTAAGTAAAGAAAATAGCCAACTAATTAGTCCCTTTTTGAAAGTATACTGTAGGAAGTTTTTTTTTTAAAACGCGCAGTAAGTATACCAGTGTGAATTTGACAATTGGAGGCATCCTGCAGCATTGTGACTCAGCAAGCTCAGCAGAGTGTCCATATTACACTCCTGTTAACTTCTTCAATAGTCCTGCATCGGTATGTATCAGTATCAGAATGAGATTATGGCGTTCTCTCATACTGAGGACTCATCCTTATCAGTTGCTGTGCTCAGACTGAAGACTCTTGGAATTACCAAAAGCAAACAAGGATGTTTTCTTTATAAGAATTGTCCATTTGCCTCAATAAGCCCATCCATTCATCATCTTTTTCTTGTATTAATCTCACCTCCTTGTCATAACCCACAATCTTTTCTTTAGAAATATATTCCCTGCTTCACTACCCTTTTCTAATAATCTACTGCACACCTCTGTGTTTCGGGAAAAATATACATCTGCATAACTCGTCATTTGTGTCCTTTTGTGTTAGCTTGAATCTGTTTTGTTGTGTGCCATAATAAGTTGTTTCATTTCATCCAGAACAACAGAATCAGAGGCTACAGTCACATTTGCGAGCATGGTAACTACCTAATTGATGCCAACAGTTATACTGAGCAAATGGTAAATCCATGGAACAGGCTCCTTGGGGAGACGGTGGGAGCAGGAAAATACTAATCAATTCAAAAGCAAATTAGGTACATTTCTTCCAAAAATAACATTTTGAGGTACAATACATAAGTAATTTGAGACATAAATATGAGTGTAGTGTATTTGGGTGGAACAGGTAACCTGTTCCCCAAAACTCTTCACCAATGGAGCTTACCTGGCCTTATGTCTGGCTCTTTTGCAGATATTTTTAATCACTTCTGGAGCAAGTGAGAAGTTGGACCTGCTGGTCCAGAGGTTAGGGATATTATCACTGCACGACAAAGGCCCTCCTGACTGTTGTGGTCTAATTGATAGAGATGAATGCTGTGATTGGTCAACAAGCCTTTAATCATTGCATCATGTGACTATCAGGAAGTGAGGTGGTGAAGGGGAGAGATGTAGCTTTCTGACTAGCAATTCCTACAAGAAGAATGACTAATTCATCTGTTTTTTAGGAGCTATTAATTGAGTATTTTTTTCCTGACATTTGTCATTGCCTAAGAGAAAGATCGGTTAATTGCAAAGCATCAGATCTATTTGGATGAATGCTCTATACCCTACTTTTTAGGATCATCTTTCACTGATCCACGTGATGAAATGCAACAACTGATTTTTAGTCCACCTTCTCTTCACTCCTACCTACATGCTTAGCTCCTTACCATTATTCTTCATAGTTGTTCCCTTTTAACTGATGACAGGTGACAGTGAGCAAGAAGTACTGGTGTGAGAGGAATGACCTGAAGGCATTAGAGATGGTGGAGTAAAAATTCACAATGGTTCCAGGAATGAGGCATTTCAGTTCGGTGGAATTATTGAAGAAGCTGGGACTGTTCCTTGTGAAGAGAGTTGAAATACAGCTTACCCAAGGGAGAATCAGTGGATGTGGTGTTTTTGGATTTTTTGAAGGCTTTTGATTAAAAGGGATTGCTATTCTCTGATTTTTGATAAAATTAGAACATATGGAATTGAGCAGTTTGAATGGAGAATTGGTTAATAGGCAGAAAATAGAGTAGGAATAAACTGATCAGTCACCGGATGGCAGAAGTAGATTACCACCAGGGTCAGTATTAGGTCCACAACTGTTCACAATCCATGAAAGTGATTTAGATGTGGGGACCAACTGTAATATTTCCGAATATGCTGATAGTATCAAACTGGATGTAAATGTTAAGTCGAGTGGATGGTCCAAGGGGGCTCAAAGAGGACTTGGACAGGCTAAGTGAATTGGCTAGGATATGGCGAATGGATTATAAGGTGAATAAGTGTCAAATTGGTTACTTTGGTAAAACCAAGGTAGAATATTTCTTAAATGTTGAGAGTTTGGGAAGTGTGGTTGTCGAAAGAGGCCTGGAGTCACTAAAAGCAAATGCAGCAAGCATTTGGGAAGGCAGACAATATATTGGTCGTCTTCATAATGGGATTTAAGTACAGGAGTAAAAATGCCTTTCTGTAGTTGTAAGGAGCCTTGGTGAGACGTCACCTGGAGTTTTGTGTGTAGTTTCAGTCTCCTTTCCTGATGGAAGGTATACTTGCCAGAGAAGGAGAGCAACAGAAGATCGCCAGATTAATCCCTGCAATGTCTTGTGAGAACAGATTAAGAAAGCTATGTTAGTATTCTTTAGATTTTTAAAGAATGAAGTCTCAGTGAAACTTTAAAAATTTTTAATGAGCAAGGCAAGTTGGATATAGGCAAATTAGAAGTTGCTGGAAAAGCTCAGCAGATCTGGCAGCATCTGCGAAGAGATGAAGGGTCACTGGACCTGAAACGTTAACTTTAATTTCTTCTCACAGATGCTGCCAGCCCTGCTGAGCTTTTCCAGCAACTTCAGTTTTTTTGTTTCCATTTGTTTTCTACCTGTTGGTTAACCTAAAATGGTGCTCAGGTTAATCTTTTCTAATGCATTCATATCTAAAACATCTCGACATATTCCCCTGCTCATTTGTCCTCAATCAAGACCTTGAATCCATCTCATGATGCTGCTTTGCATTGTGTCCAGAGTTTAGAGGACTCTGTAGTACCATAATACTGGAACTGAATGCAGTATCTAAAGTGCAGGCTAGCCAGAATACCATATGGTTTCAGCATGACTTATACTTCACTGCTTTAACAATGTACTTCAGCAATCTGTTCAGTATTGCTGTTCTGTAGTGACTGGGCTTGATTAGTGCTGAGTCTGCTATCATTTTCAGATTTCTTGCAGCTTTTACCAAGCTAGTTCAACATCATTTACTAAATGTGTTTTTTTTACCTCAGTGTGGCTTTTGTGTTGTGTTTCATCTATTTAAAACATTGACCACATGTTTCTGTAAATTGTTAGTTGTATCATTGGGTTCTACTCACTCCTCTGTCAAATTGAATGCATTTTGCAAATCTGACCAACATACTTTGCATTTATTGAATATTTTTGTGGAGGATAAACAGTAGCCCAAGATATTGCATTCCATTCATTTTCCTGTCTGCCTCAGAAATCTAGACAATAGGTACAGATCTGTGGAAGACGTTAACAGCCTTTGAAATATAGATGCTAAATCTTTTTTTTAAATTCCAAGCACAAACTATAAGAAAACAAAGAACTACTCAAGATTGTATGGAGAAGAAAAAACATTTTAAAAAGTGACATTGAGAAACGAAAGTGTCAGTATTTTGTCCATTTGATCAGAGCTGAAAAGCTACAGAAATCTTTTCTAGAGGGCAAAGTGGAGGGTAGCAGAATGTTTGGAAGGTAGATGTCACAGAGAGTTGGCAGAAGAGCTGCAATGGATGGCACAATACAGGTGGATGTGAGAGCAGAACTACCAGCGGGATTAGCTGTCCACTAATCCTTACTAATTTATAGATTTTACTTCCCATACCTTTTTCTAAAACTTGAAAAGTACCTTTTAAAATGGAATTTCGCTAGGCTTTCTAGGAATCTAGCTCTACTATATCTTGGGATTTCTAACATCTACTCAATTTTGATTGCTCAAAAAAGATCAAGGTCACTGGTGAGAAACAGCCACCCCTTTTGAAACCATGCTGCAACCTACAAAGTTGTCTTGCAGATTCTCCACAAGTTTATTGCTAACTAATTATTTTAGTTTGCTGCTTACTGATGGATGGGTCTGCTTTTGATTTGCTGTCCGTACCATGTTGGCTTGTTTCCAATCCCTTGGGTCGCCCAGTATTTATTAACTCCCTTGAGTGACTAGCAGAATTTCATTGATTTTCAACTATGTTCTCATTTAGTTCCCTTAGATACACAGTATAGTTTCAGGCAATAGGGCCCACCTAGAAAATCTATTGAAGATCAACAAGTTTGACTGGAGACCCTGCTGTGCTGGGGGGCACATCACATGTGAATAATTCTAGGAAGTAATTTAGAATCTTTACTATTTTTTGGACTTGTGTTTCGTACAATAAGAATTAAATGAAAACTGTCATTGTATTCAAACTTACAGTTGATTTGCAAGCTCTTATGGGTCACTAACAGGGTTGTTTGAGCTGGTTGGGGAGTTTAGAATTGGGGGTGGAAGCCTAAAGGTTAAAATCAGGCTTTATGGATTGAAATTAGGACGCATTTTACAAACCAAGATGTTTGGGATTCTACCACAAATGACAGTTAAAACTTGGTCTGGTAATTTTAAACCTGAAATCTTTGAATTTTTGTTAACTCAAATTATGAAGATTGAGGGGGCAAAGTGGAGTTAGATTGAAGATTAACCAAGATTGTATGGAATGGGCTCAAACGGATAAATGGCCTACTCTTGCTTCTAGGTTCTTTTTATTTTTTTTGAGCCTAGTTGTGGTCTTAATGAACTGAAACCTTCCCTGTGATAAATCTCGCGGGACCACAGGCAGAAGCAGAAGTAGGTTATTGAGCTCATCAAGCCTGCTTCTTCATTCAGTGTGATCATGGCTGGCCTGAGAATCCTCAATGCACTTCCCTCCCTATTCCCCGTAGCCCCCGATTCCCTTACTGATTAAACATTTGTCTTTCTCGATGAATGTGCTTAACAATCCAGCCTCTCAGGCCTCTGTGGTAAAGAATCCCACTGATTCACTCCCCTCTGAGAGAAGAAATCCCTCCTCAGCTCTGCCATTATAATTCTGGGAAACTGTCTGACCCTTGGCACTTGGTTTCTGCCAAGGTGCTAATTTCTTGTTCTTTGTCATTTCTTTGCTTCTTGTCCTCTTCCTAGTGGTTTCCTTTGCCTTTCTGTATAGAGTTTGTATAGGTTTGTGTGCTTTCTATTGCTTTATTCATCTATTTCAGGTTACATTTCTTGCATTTGTCTGCTCATGCTTGCTGTTTATATTGCATTTTGTATTGTGTAAAATGGATTGTATCGAGAAGGAAGAGAAGAGGCCTGCATTTTCAGGATTTCAAGTTGTATTAAAACACCTGACAACTCAGGAAGTACAATGGGGTTTTGTATAACCAGTCTGCTGTGTGTGTCTTGGACGTTCAGTAAGACTATTAATGTTTCAAGTTGTGATGTTGAGTGTTGTTTTTCTTTGTTCATGAGATGTGTGGGTATCACTGGCTAGGTTTATTACCATGTCAGGTTTTAAAACGGGATCTTGTTGAAACTGAGTTGCTATGAATCAGTTTGTATTAACTAAGTTAATAAGAGTTTAGGCTGCAAATTCAGGTGAGAGAATTGGAAGGGGACTGTGGTTCTGGAGTCGGTTCAATCAGAGACACCAAAGGACATGAATTGCAGCAGATTGGAAAAGTTCAATAAAGTACCTTGAGTCCAGTCTAATTCTATTTTTCTGGAAAAAATAGTTTGAGCATCACGACAGGACTGACTGCTGAGGTTTCCTGACTGCAAAACTGGCAGGTGTCAGATGCTGTAGTGGGTTCCTTGAAGAATATTGGAAGGAAGTGCAAGGTAATGCACACACATTTAATGACTATAACTATTGTTTCATCAGCCAATGGAGTGTTTAATTTGATAAGTGACCGGGGTTTAAGAAGTGATTTCTATCCAGAATACTCTGCTGTCTGTTCACCAGAACTGACTGAATTCTGTGCCATCTTATAGACTGACTTTGTAAGTACAGTCTAATGAGAAGCATGCAAAGTGGCCACCTCTTCAATATTGAGGCTGTTTTCATTGAAGAGTTCTTTGACCAAGATGGCAACTCACCACCACCTTCACCTGGGCAATTGGGGATGAGCAACAAGTGCTGACCCTGTCAATGATGTCCACATCCTACAAAACAAGAAAATAACTTTTCACCTGGTATTATTACCTTTGCATAAGAGAATGGAAGCAACATGATAGCTAAAGTACAGACTTTACATAAATGTGTACATTTTTAATTGCTTGGGCAGGAACTTATCATAAGCCAAAAGACCAGATTCTGGTCAGGAGTTGGCTGCTATTCCCCCCTCATTGCTTTTCTTACTGCTTGAGCCTGCTCTAACTTGTGCTGGAGCCTGATGAAGGGCTTTTGCCTGAAACATTGATTTTTCTGCTCTGCGGATGCTCCCTGACCTGCTGTGCTTTATCTGCAAACTGATGTTCACAGAGCTTCCCAGCAACTGAGGGAAAATTGTTCTCATGCTTCTGGGTAACTCAAAACAAAAGCACAAGACTAGAATGACATCCTTTTTGCTTATGTCACTTCCAGCAAATGCACTCAAAGTTATTCAGCAATTTCTGCCCAATTGCGGGATCTGTAAGATGCAAACGTGGGCTTGTTGAGTACAGTTGGTACTCTGCTTATCATGAGCAGCCATCAATCAGTGATGGTGCTATATACCATCTGATGGAAAAAGTACTTTGTCTTCACAAGTACTATATTGGGTCACTCCTGCAATTGTCATCGTGGACAAATGCATTGCCTTGGGTAGCTTGGTAAGGGCAAGCTGAAGTAGGATTCTCCTGCTTCTTTGTTCTCCCATTGCTGGCTGCAAGTCTAGCAAATATACCATTCAGAACTTAGGTAACTTGACCAGTCATGGTGCAGATGAGTCGCTTTTGATGAGGGATATGTTCTGAGTCCTTGCTACTCCTAAGGCTGCTTTCAACACGGCGATTAAAGGAAGAAAGAGTCACAGAGAGCTGTAGGGAGGAAACTGCAGATTTTAGAACCAAAGCAGCTGAGACTGTAGCAATAGAGTTAAACACATCTGCCATGTACAAGAGGCCAGAGTGGCGGAGCTCCAGAATCTTGTACAGTTGTAGCATTAGTGCGAATTACAAAAATAAAGGCGGGTAAAGTCAGAGCCCTATGAGGTTGCGTTTAAGATCTAAATAATGGTGCTTCATAACCAATGTGACAACTGCTCCCAGTACTCAAAGGCCAGATACCTTACATGTTCACAATGGAAAATGTTGGAAACACTCCACAACTCTGGCAACTCCTGGAGAGGGCAACAGATTGACAACTTTTCAGCAGAACTATAAAAGGTAGCCAGGGTAAACCAGGGTAAAAACAAGAATAAGGCTTGTAGTTTCAATGCTGACTGTTCAAAGTCCTGGAGGAGGTTTGTGACTGTACATAGATATAAAGAGGGCTATTTCTAGGTAGTCTATATGCCTTACCCAGGACGTAGGGCTATCTCAGATAACTCTCAGGATTCATTAATTGGGGATTTCCCGAAAAGTTTTATCAAGCCTTGGTGTAGTACTACACCGAAAATCAAGCCTTGCTATTCCTGGAGTTGCCATAAAAGTTAAAGATTTTTACAAGTATGCAGAATTCCCCAATTTAAATACCTGTCAGGCCAAGGTTGGTAGGAAGTGTGGTCCAGGTTTCTGTACTTACTAGTCCACAGACCAATCAGCTACATGTTGCCAACCAAAGTTTAATTCGCACACACCTCCTGCCTCCAGCTCATCTGCAATCTAACCTTCCCCTTCTGCTCACACTAGCTGTGTAAACAATACTGCTTACGTGGGTCAAGTTACTTGCTTGCAGAAAGTACAATAATCCTTCAAATATTATCTATGGAATCCAGGATGTGCAAGATAGGTGGATTACAGGGATAGGGTATGGGGGTGTGTCTGGGTGGGATGCTCTTTGGAGGGTCGGTGTGATCTCAATTGCTGAATAGCCTGCTTTTACAGTATAGGGATTCTATGAATTCTTGGTTTTGTAAAACATTCCTTCCCATTTCAGTCCGCAATCAAAGATACAGAAAGCAATTATAAAATATGGCCTTTATGGCCTGTTTGTAATCTGCCATGGAAATGTGGTGGAATTGTTGTCAAAGAAAAGTGTCTTCCAAACTATAATGGAAATAGGAAATGCTCAGGAAGTTGGGCAGCATCTCTAGAGTGAGAACCCAAGTTAACACCTGTCAGAAAGGTTACAGCTGTAACAGGTTTTAAACAAGTGCAGGGAGAGGAAACTAAGCATAAAAGGGAAGGTCTGTGGTAGTATGGAAGTCATTGAATAATACAGCATAGAAACTGGCCCTTCCGCCCAAACTGGTCCAATTTGACCATCATGCCCACTCAGCTAGTTCCAATTGTCCATGTTTGGTCCATATCCATGTACCCATCCAAATGTTTTATAAATGTTGCTATTGTACCTGCCTCAACTACTTTCTCTGGCAGCCCATTCCACATACGCACCATTCTCTGTGTGAAGAAGTTGCCCCTCAGGTCCTCCTTAAATCTTTCCCCCTCACCTTAAACCTACATCCTTGAGTTTTTAATTCCCCATCCCTGGAAAAAAGGCTATATGCATTCATCCTGTCTATGCCCCTCGTGATTTTATACACTTCAATAAGGTCACACCTCATTCTCCTATGTTCCAAGGAATAAAGTCCTATCCTGGCCAACCTGTTCCTATAATTCAGGCCTACTAGTCCTTGCAACATCCTCGTAAATCTTCTTTGCACTCTTTCCAGTTTAACTATGTCTTTCCTATGACAGGGTGACCAAACCTCTACACAATACTGCAGGTGCGGCCTCACCAATCACTTTACAACATTCTAATTCCTATAGGACTGCAGATGCTGGAGATCAGAGCTGAAGAAGGGCTTATGCCCGAAACATCGATTCTCCTGTTCCTTTGATGCTGCCTGACCTGCTGCGCTTTTCCAGCAACACATTTTCAGTTCTAATTCCTAAACTCAATTCCTCAACCGATGACGGCCAGCATGGTAAATGCGTTTTTCACCACCCTGTCTACCTGTGATGTCACTGTCAGTGAACTATGTATTTTGTACTCCTAGGTCCCTCTGTTCCAGAACACTCCTCAGGATCTTATCATTTACTGTAAAAGTCCTACCTTTGATTTTCTAAAGTGCAACACCTCACACTTATCTGTGTTGAATTGCATTTGCCAATCCCCAGCCCACTTCCCTGTCTGATCGAGATCCCTCTGTAATCCCTCTGTAACCTTCCTCGCTATCAACAATACCTCCTAATTTTGTATCATCCACAAACTTGCTAATCATGCCTTGTACATTCACATCCAGATCATTTATGTAAATAACAAAGAACAAAGGTCCCAATACTGACCCCTGTGGCACACCACTAGTCACCACTCGTCTCCAATCAGAGAAACAACCCTCAACCATTATCCTCTGCTTCCTGCTATTGGGCCAATTTTGAATCCAATTAGCTCGCTCTCCCTGGATTCTATGCAACCTAAGCTTCAAAACCAGTCTGCCATGCAAAGGCCTTCCTAAAGTCCACATAGACAACATCCACTGCCCTACCTTCAACTATCCTCTTGATTATCTGTTTGAAAAACTCTAAAAGATTTGTCAGACATGACTTCCCGCACACAAATCCATGCTGACAGTCCCTAATCAGATCTTGACTATCTAAATGTTGGTTGATGCTGTCCGTTAGTATCCTCTCCAACAGCTTGCCTACCACTGATATCAATCTCACTGGCCTGTAGTTCCCTGGCTTGTCTTTGCTACCTTTCTTAAACAATGGAACAACATTAGCCACCCTCCAGTCTTCCCGAACTTCAGCAGTAGCTAAAAAAAAAGCAAAAATCTGTGCAAGGGCCTCTGTAATTTCTTCCCTCACCTCCCACAATGTCCGAGGATGGACTTGATCAGGCCCAGGGACTTTATCTACCTTAATGCACTTTAAGGCTGAAAAACAACTCCTGTCTGGTAATGTGTATGTCAGGAGCCATTAAGTGAGGAACAGGTGGTGATACAAAATAAAATGGTAATTTGACATGAGCTTGCTCTGCAGAAACTAAGTGGTAACAGAAGGACCTATTACCTATGGGGCAAAGAGAAAAAATGGGAAATGCAAGTTCAAGAAGTTATGATCATGCACAAAAGATGAACTCAAAAAGCTATAAAGTACCTCTCTCAAATGAAAATGCTGGTCATTAAACTTCACTGAACTTTATTAGAACAGTGTAGGAATCCGATGACTGGGGGATCAGAGTGGGAATTAGGTGGAAAATGAATATGATGTGAGGCTGGTATCTCAGTACACACTTGGAGATTGAAGAGAGATGTTTAACCAAACAGCCTCCCTAATATAATGATGAGCATCATGAGCAGCAAGTCTGTTGACTAGATTGAAGTAAGTTAATGTTTGATTGAGAATACATCTTGGGATCCTGTGCATTGGGAATGGAGGAGGTAAAAGGACACATATTACTTGGAATCCGTACAGTATAGAACCAGGTCATATGGCCCATTGAGTCCACACCGCTCCTCTGAAGAGCATCCCACCCTGACCTACCCTCCCTATCCTATCCTTGTAGCTCTGCATTTCTCATGGCCAATCCAATTCTGTAACCTGCACATCTTTAGACTGTGGGAGGAAGAGCACCTGGTGGAAATACGCACAGACACAGGGAGAATGTGTAAACTCCATGGAAGCAGTCGCCTGAGGCTGGAATCAAACCTAGGTCCCTGGAGTTGAGGTAGCAGTGCTAACCAATAAACCACCATGCCATCCCTTTTGTTTGGTTTGGATGGAGAGGGTGTTGGGGTGATTGAGGAATAGCTCCAAGTGTCATGGAGGGCTGACAGCAGAAGGGAAGGGGAAGGTGCATTTCGTGGCCACATCGTGATGGAGGTGGAGGGAGTAACAGAAAAATCCACAACTGCTTGACAAAAAAAGGCAGGAGATGTCTGTTGTCCTCAGATTGGGTTCCATGCCATACTTACCTTAGAACCACAAAACAGAGCGTTGCTTCTAATGTTCATGTTGATGGTTATGTTTAAATCTCTGTCCTGACCTTTGGATATTTAAATGTTTTCTCAGAACTCCCTCAATTGGCTTTCCTTAACCATATTTATCCTGTGAACATTTGACAGTTCAGCAGTTGGCAGCACAGTTAACAGCTGACATTTTTTCTTGTGTTACTCTGTGGGACTGCTGTTCGACAGTAGCACCGATTTGTAAAATAACCAGATCAAAAATAAACAATTCAGCAAATGAGGTCAAAATGGAATAAAATTTAGTAAGTTGACAGACAAACAAATAAACAAGGATGAATGAATAATCTAATGGAGCAAGTTTAAAAGTCTGGTTATATGGAGCATAGACGAGGAGGGGCTACATGCAGAAGTCCCTCCAGCATTATGGTAATATCCCAAATATCCAAGTGAGGATGTTGTTTGTGGATTTTTCCGAGGATTGGTAGTCTACTCCAAAGTTATTGGAAAAGCAGCTCTCAAGTCTTGTGCTTCAGTCAAGTATTTTTAAAAATAAAAAATCTTTGCAGCATAAGCTACATAGAAATTCTTATGAACAAATGTTTTAACAGGTAGTGACTGAATTGCTTGCTGGCTGACCGTTGAGGTGAACAACAAAATGAAAAAATAATCAAGACTTCCTTTCACTGTCATGTACTCGAGAACATCTTGAAGCATTTTCTGACTTTACAGTAAGGCAGGCTTTCTGTAACTGTTCTAGGCTCTCCCTAATAGTGTGGTAGAACAGAGAGACCTAGGGATTCAGGTACATGAAATCTTTGAAATTTGCATCACAGGCCTTTGAGTGTAGGAGTTGGAATGTCATATTGAAGTTTTACAGTATGTTGGCGAGGCCTCTTCTGGAGTACTGTGTCCAATTCTAGTCTCCCTGTTATAGGAATGAGATTATTAAATTGGAGAGGGTTCAGGAAAGATTTACCTGGATGTTGCCAGGAATGGAGGGTTTGAGATATAAAAATAGACTGGAATGGCTGGGACTATTTTCCCTGGAGCATTGAGGTTGTGAGGTCACCTTACAGAGATTTATAAAATCATGAGAGGCAGGTGTCTTTTCTTTAGGGTGGGCAAGTTCAAAACTTTGGGGCATACTTTTAAGTTGAGAGCAGAAAGATTTGAAAAGGACATGAGGGACATTTTTACAGTGGTTTGTGTGTGGAATGAACTGCCAGAAAAAGTGGTGGATGTGTGGATACAGTTACAGCGTTTAAAAGACATTTGGATAAGTTCTCAAATAGGAAAGGTTTGGAGGATTATGGGCTAAACACAGACAAGCGGGACTAGTTTAGTTTAATTTAGGAACATGGTTGACGTGGACTAATTGGACCAAAGGGTCTATCTCCATGCTGTCTGACTCTATAGCTCTATCTGTAATGTTTAGGCCTTCTGAAACAGTAACGACAGGGGGAAAAAAATGATCTAATGTTTCGTGTGAGCTCAATCTCACTTTTTTGCCTTCCTACCAATATCTTTCTTTCACTAGAAACATGCCTTTCATGTGTATCTCTTTGTGTCAGTCGTCGTCTTTGTGAAATTGTTCTATCTGAATTCACTATCTGGTGATCAGATCCTTCCTAAGCGATAGCTTCCTGTGGCTTAGCATCAGGAAACTTGAGTTGACAGAGTTCAGTCAGTCTTGATGTTCATTTTCCTGGATTGCACCAGACTGTTTTTGATCTTGATATTTATTGGTCCTGAATTGAGCTTCAAATGCTGTATCCTTTTAATTAATAAGTTCACCTACCTCCATGTCTCTAACGTTTTTGTGTCCATGTCTGCCCCCATTCCAGCCTGCTGCCAGTAATCTGTGTCATTGGTTGGAACGAAAATTGCAATTGATCCAGCTCCCCTTTTGTGGGGGAGGTGCTGAGCATTGGAAAATATCTCCAGTTTAGAGATGGGGTGATTAAGATTGCTGTCTGAGATGGGGAGTAGAAATGCTGCCTGTATGATGCTTGCTTTTGAGGGAGATTCTTGAAACCAAGCTTATTAACGCTATTGCTGTCTCACTTTAAGAATAGTTACATATGTAGTGAATATGCAGCATGAAAACAGGCCTTTTGTTCATCAACTAGTCTGCTGTTGTTTATACTACACATGAGCCTGTTGCTTCCCACCACTGCAACCATTTGTTGTTGAGCCGCTCATTACATGTGCATCTTGTTCCCTGGATACCTGAGAGATTTTGAATGGTGAACACAGAATGTAGATACGTTTAATTATGCAGATATGTTCTTGATTTAGTTTTAGCATTCCCTTGTTTTCCCTCCAAAGTACATTCTGCAATGGACCCTAAAAGCCTGGATTTGAGTAATCCTCTACCTCTAGTAGTTGATGAAATCTTTTTGTTTCATTTGTCAGCTTTATAATTTGGGTACTTCTGAGTACCGATTATTCCTGACATAAGCTGCTAGTTTTCTGTCCAATTCTGAAACTTGCCTGAAAAGATATAAATTATTAACTGCATTTTCTTTATGAACAGGGTCAGTGTTTTGAAGACCATTCTGCTTATATTATTTTGTTAATTTACTCTGGGCTACAGAGCTTTACAGCTTTGCGAGATGCAGTCTGTGCTCAGACTAGTTGATGAAAGATGTGCTCTGATTTTCATAGACCTTTCTCGTTTGCCCTATAAAGTTCCTTCATGGTATTTTAGAGGCTTTCGGGCCTCTTGTTGGTTTGAAATTTCACAAGCATTGGGGGAACCCAGGGAGGATCTGTTAGGTTGAATTTCTTCGAATGACCCAACTTCTGGATCTTATGATTGTGAAATTTGAATTGGTCCAATTTCTTGACGATTTTCTGGTAAGAAATCAGAGTTGATATCCCCAGGTCTACACAGCATTCATCTCCAAAGATTGCTGGTAAAACCTTTAAAATGGTGATTGTCATGGAGTGCTTTCTGGTTGGTTCAGTTGTGGGAGTTGGTGGTTTCAGAGCAACTTTCTCTAATTAGTGACTAATCAGCTTATAATGTTTCACTTAAATATATATGTGATGTAATCCACTTTGGTGGCAAAGAGAGAAAGACAGATTATTATCTGAATGATAGATTGAGGAAGGGGGAGGTGTAACAAGACCTGGGAGTCCTTGTACACCAGCTACTGAAGGTAAGCATGCTGCAGGTACAGCAGGCGGGTGATGAAGAAGACAAATAGCCTTCATAGTGAAAGGATTCAAGTATAGGAGTGGGGATCTCTTGCTGCAATTTTACAGGGCCACAGTGAGGCCAAAGCTGTATGCAGTTTTGGTTGTCTCCTTACCTGATGAAGGATATTCTGACTGTTGAGAGAGTGCAACAATGGTTTACTAGACTGAATCCTAGGGTGGTAGCACTGACATATGAAGAAAGACTGGATCAGTTCAGACTGTATTCATTGGAGTTAGAAGAATGGGAGAGGATGGAGTTTCTTAGAAACCTGTAACTTCTAAAAGGCCTAGACAGAATAAACATGGGAAGGATGCTCCAGGTGACTGGGAAATCCAGAACCACAGGTCACAGTTTAAGGCTATTCAGTAGACCCTTTAGAACTGAGACCATAGAATCATAGAATTCCTTAAGTTTGGAAGCAGGCCATGTGATCCATTGAGTCCACATTGACCCACTGATGAGCATCCCACCCACACCCAAACCCTCACTTTATCCCTGTTTAACCCTCCATTTCCAATGGCTAACCCAACTGGCCTGCACAGCCAGGACATTATAGGTAACTTAGCATGGCCAATCCGTCTAACCTGCACATTTTTGTGAGGAAACCAAAGTGAGTGGCACGGTGGCACAGTGGTTAGCACTGCTGCCTCTCAGCGCCAGAGACCCGGGTTCAGTTCCCGCCTCAGGCGACTGACTGTGTGGAGTTTGCACATTCTCCCCATGTCCTCCGGGTGCTCCGGTTTCCTCCCACAATCCAAAAATGTGCAGGTCAGGTGAATTGGCGAGGCTAAATTGCCCGTAGTGTTAGGTGAAGAGGTAAATTTAGGGGAATGAGTCTGGGTGGGTTGCGCTTCGGCGGGTCGGTGTGGACTTGTTGGGCCGAAGGGCCTGTATCCACACTGTAAGTAATCTAATCTAATCTAATCTAATCATTCAGAGGAAGCCCATAGGGGGAATGTGCAAATTCCACACAGACCGTCTCCCGAGAGTGGAATCAGATCCACATCCCTGATGTCTTCACCCAGAGAGTACAGTGACCCTGTGAAATTCTCTGCCATAGAAAGTGGTTGAGCCCAAAACATTAAATGTTTTCAAAAAGGGGGTATCATGGTTCTTAGGGCTAAGGGGTCAATGGGTATTGGGAGAAAGAGAGAACATCGTACTGAATTGGATAATCAGCCATGATCATATTGAATGGCAGCGCAGGTTGGAGGGTTGAATGGCCTACGCCTGCTCCTCTTTTCTGCGTCAGCGTGATACTTGAGCTCTGATTTCAGAATTTCCTTGAAGTTATATCAGGGGCTTTGCATTTAGCAGCATATTTTATGGTTTGGGTTTAGTGATCCGTGATGAGCGAGGATATTTAACAAATGCACTCCAAACATTTTCAGGCTCCTTGCCAAAGTTCCTGTTCATAGAATCCCTACAGTGTGGAAACATGCCCTTCGGCCCAACAAGTCCATTCTGACCCTCTGAAAAGTATCCCACCCGAACCTACTCCCCTACCCTATTACTCTACATTTGCCTCTAACTAATGCACCTAACCTACACATCCCTGAACACTATGGGTAATTTAGCATGGCCAATTCACCCTAACCTACACATCCCTGAAAACTATGGGCAATTTAGCATGGCCAATTCACCCTAACCTACACATCTTTGGATTGTGGGTGGAAACCCATGCAGACACAGGGAGAACGTGCAAACTCCACACAGACAGTCGCCCGAGACTGGAATCGAACCCAGGTCCCTGGTGCTGTGAGGCAGCAGTGCTGTAGATCTCGAATTAATACTATCCTTTTCTCTGCATCCAGTATCTCCAGCCTATTTCTGGATGAAGAGAATCTGGCCAACAGTTCTTTGAGAGACTCATATATTATTTTAGCTTATTTTAGGATTAATTTTAAATGTTTGGTATGATTAATTGAATTATGGTGTTGTGCCTTCATTGTACTCTGCAACAATGATGTTCTCAAATGCCTTTGTGCCTCTATAGTGGTTAATCCCTGTATATATTGGTCATTTATAGCTGTGTATCTGCCTGCTTTGAAAGGGATCCTTTAGGTTGTTACTGAACTGTCTACAAATACTGGGCTGAGGAAGGAATCCACCAGAAGCCCTGATGGTACAGAATTTAGGTGCAGACCTAATTATGTTAACAACAAATCTGTGACAATCCTACAGCAGTATCGTGAACATAGACCTGTCTTGCTGCTTTACCCCTGTCTTCACTGTGACTGAGATCTGAGTATTCCTCAGGCGTAGCTGAAAGAAAGATTGTTGAATAGCTGATTGAGATACTATTCACCAATCTGGCATGAAACTCCTTTAATAAGAGTTTGAATCTAAGGAATCAACTGAGCCCATTATTGTTTGAATATCACTTCAGGTTTATTGCCAAACCAAGTAATGTACAGTGTGAAGTATAAAATAAGAGTGAGCACTGCCTGTGTTATTCTCCACTCATTATGGGGCTAGACTGAGCCAGTTTCAACCTGGAATGGCAAAAGACCACTTTAAATGTCATGTCTTTTGATAGATTGTCCATATGACCCTACATGTCCATACAGGATAAAGAGAATCTTCTGCTTGAAAGAATCCAGTTCTCATTCCCCATTGCTGAACCATATTCCCTGTGGAAATCTTGACGCCTATTTGTCTACGGTTTTGTGGCTGTGCAAATGAACTGTGCTGATCATGCCCAGGGCTTTACAGCTCCTGGCAGGCACAACCATCGTGTGTGGCCCTCAACCTCCGTGTAGCGCGTGATGTCAAGGCTGACGTGTTTTGGCAGTGGCTATGAGGTCTGACAACAATATCTGGTCAATTTTCCAATACAGTGAGTGTAAGCAGAGTCCTTTTGTGCAGACTGGCCTGTCTACATTGTTCAAACCCAGGGTTAGATAGTTGCTGCAGGTGAGCATCACAGAACTCAGCTGGCAATTGATAAAGAACTCATTTCACAATTGTGACCACTACAGCAAGGTACATTTTTCTTTAAAACCTGTTGATGTGGAACTAGAAGCCCAAGGACTGTTCTTCAGGCATTAGCACTTCACTCAGAGTTTCTACGTGAGGAGCAGGAACCAATTTCCAGGCCTCCAAATTTCACACAAAAATTGAGTGCAGATGAATTTCTATGCCAATGCAGTTGTTGTGGAGAAAGTATAGAGAATCACCAGGAGACGCAGAGAGTTCTTCAAGAAGTAGGTCCTTTATTTGCAAACAAAAACCATGACACTGAGAAAGCAGATTCTCGAATGCCCACGAACCTCAGGGTCCGTGGATTTTAATATTTTTTTTATCATGTTTCTGTCAGCTTATCAGCATGTCCAACTATATTAATCAAAGTACCTCACTCTAGCTACACAATAAACCAGTGATGTTAGTTCCTATTATCTCTTTATTATACATTCTACTTAATGTTATTCTGATGTCACAGTTAGATATTTATTGCTAACTCTGCTACAGTGATCTTCCATTCCAGACTAACCTGTCATGATAGATATTTAGCTATTCCACCTATTACAATAGTCTCCTGTCTCAAGCTGACTCTACTAACTATTAAATAGATATTTTAATGTCATGTCCCAAATATTTATAGTCCCAATCCTGTCATAATAACACTTAACAAAGAAACTTGCTTTGCTACTTGTGTTATCTCATCTCTCCATAGTGACCTTTCAGCCTCATCCTTACTCTGCTAATTGGTGTGAGAGCATTCCACTATGGTTATCCCATCCTGCCTTCCACAGACCACAGATTGCCAGTGGTCTTTATGCTTTAACCCTTCCCATGCTTTCATGTTCTTTATTTTCCATACAGTAAAGCTGCTTTTTTTTTGTCCATCAAATTTCATCTGCTACATTCCTCTTTGTGTCATGTTTTACAGAAACATACAAAGGAGCAAGCAAACTCTCGTGAAATTTGCATCCTGGAATCTAGAATTTTTTCAACTCTGAACTGTCATCTTAATTAACTTATCCAGCTGTTGCTTGGTAATAGACTTTTATTTTAGTTTGTCCCTGAGATGAGAGTGTCAATGGCCAGGTCATCATTTGTTGTCTGTCACCAGTAGCTCCTGAGAATCATAGAATCTCTACAGTGCAGAAGCAGGACATTCGACCCATTGAGTCCAACACTGACCTTCCAGAGAGCATCCCAACCAGACCCACCTCATCCCTGTAACCCTGCACTTCCCATGGCTAATCCTCCTAGCCTACCCATCCCTGAACATTATGGACAATTTAACATGGCCAATCCACCTGACCTGCACATCTTTAGACTGTGTAAGGAAACCGAAGCACCCAGAGGAAACCCACACCGACAACAGGGAGAATGTGCTAACGCCACACAGTCACCTGAGGGTGGAATCAAACCCAGGTCCCTGTGTTGTGAGGCAGCAGTGCTAACCACTAAACCAACATGCTGCCTGAGAAGGTAGTGGGGAACTGCCTTCTTGAAAGCTGCAAGAGTCCTTTCCATCTACTACCACCCTCTTTCTTCTATGGGCCAGCCAATTCTCTATCCAGACAGCCAGATTTCTGTATCCCATGCTTCCTTACTTTCTGAATGAGCCTACCACGGGGAACATTATCAAACATCTTGCTAAAATTCATGTACCCATACAGATGCCTTTTAAATGTTGTAATTGCACCCACCTCCACCACTTCCTCTGGCAGCCCAATTCCATACGCACACAATGCTCTGTGTGAAAATGTTGCCCCTCAGATCCTTTTTAAATCTTGCCCCCTTACCTTAACCTATGTTCTCTAGCTTTGGAGTCTTCTACCTTGGGAAAAGACCTTGGCTATTCACCCTATCCCTGCCCCTCATGATTTTATAAACTTCTGTAAGGTCACCTGTCAGCCTCTGATGCTGCAGAGAAAAAGCCTATCTTGCCTCTCACTATAGCTCAAATCCTCCAATCTGAATTCCTGTGTTTATTTGATCCAAGTTTAAGTCTGAACTGATCATGAGAAACCACCCAAATACAGCTGGCTGGTGGATTGTTTAATTCTGGACCTGCCATCTGTCCAATACTGTAATTAACCATTTGTTAAGAAACAGGCAGTCTTTGCATATTTGAAGATAGAATCTCAGAACTGTGATAGTGCAACAAAGATTTACTAAAGATCAATACAGTGAGTAATCAGTGACAAATACAGTTACAGTAACCACCTTCCAGGAATGAAAGCAGAAAGTAATGGAAATACACAGCAGAGGAGCTGTGGAGAGAAGAAGGATGTTGGGTAGTTGCCATATTCTTGAGAATTTTTGGGATTTCATATCTTCTGCCAGTTTTCAGCATGCATTTTTAGAAATTTAAGCATATCCAGTTTAACAAAGAGAAGCAAAACGTTCATTCTCTGGAAAAGATATTGCTGTTGTATGTTGTGTGAAAGGACAATATTAACTCAGATATCTTTACAAAATTCCAAGTTTTAAATATACTTCTATCTATAACTGTGCATTTGTACTTTAACTATATTTTCTTACCTAAGTCATCCATAATCATATCAACCTATGATGTGCTTATAGAGTTAAATGAATTGGAATGGAAGTATACAGCACAAATACTGCTGTGCTGTAAAATTCTGTATATATTCACAGCTTTCAGCAGTGCTGCTTTTGCACATGCTCTGAGCAAATGCCCATTTTTAAGCATTAACAGCTGATGGGTTTCATTTCAATAAGATTGTATGCTGTTTCTCATTAAATATAAGTTTTGTTATTGCTGTGAAGTGTTTGAATTGTATTTACCATGAAGAAATGGAGCAGCACATTGTGTTCTCATTATGAGCAGGGTATCCATCAGAGTTGTTGGAGACTGAACACATTGCTGGTGGTGAGCCTTGTCATTGACTGCAGCCATTTGGTAATTGAGGTGGTGTAACATGGAGAAGGGAGAGTGCAGTGTCACTGGCTTTATACCTGGTAGTGATGGTGGAGAGTGGCAGGTACACTGGAAAAGCTCTTTATTCCCTGAGAGGCACTGATGCCATATTTAGCATTGGTGTTGATGAATACTTAGAAACATTTGGTAAGAAAAAGTTGCTGTTTAATTCTTTGCACTGCTGTGTAACTGTGAAGATGCCATTATTCTCCATTTGGAAACTGGGTGTTTTTTGCTCGGAATTGGAAATTCTGAGCAGAGTTTCATTTTAATGTTGCAGTGTGGTTGGCATGAGTTTTTTTTGGCATTGTCAGGTCAAGTTTGGAAAGGCGTGCTGTATTGACAGCACTGGCAGCTGTTGGGTGAAGGACAATACTGCTTGACGTGTGATTGCTGCGGGATCCTTTAGTGAGACTAGGCCTTTTTTGTGCAACTGTTTTCATCGACTGACTACAAGGTCAGTGGCGTGGAGGATGCCTTTTACCAGGGTAAGTTTTCTCATGTTTTTATCTGTGGACTCGTGAACTTGGCTTGCAGTGATCCCAGCTCATGGGCTGAGTTTTTCCATTTGCTTATGTGACTTCCTTTCCATGTGTATATGTTTCCTGAAGGACAGTAAAAGTACAGCCAAACAGTAAGATATAAAAAAAAGTTCTCAGCTGACACTTGCTTTGTGCTCTTATTCTTAAAAGGGAAGGATTAAACATTTCATTTTAACTGTTGTGTATGCTAACTGGTCAGGATTGCAATAAATAAAGGGAGCCACTTGGGTTCAATTGAAATTCTTTGAAAAATAATAGTGGAATTTAAAAGTTCAAGGAGTGATATTGCTCGCAGTGATCAGTGTTCTCAATGTTATTTGGAACACAAAACTTTGAGTTGTCCAATTGTGACAAAGTCTGTCCTGACGCTCCATGTGAATTTATAAAGAAATCATGGACACTGCTCCTCCTCCTGCTTGCAGGCCCCTACCTCCACTACTCATTCATATCCTTCAGAATTGGGAACCATCGTTGCAGTGGGGTTGAAATGTTCAAATAGGTTTAGCAAAACCTCTTGGCTTTTCAGTCGTTACTTATAAAGCTCAAGGAAAGCTCACTTTCCAATCATTGTTTTATTAGGCAATTGCACACAATTTTATTCTTCATATTATGCAGCCATTTAAATGAAGCTGTGCTTCTTTGAAGGTTGCCTTTGTAATATCTGGACAGCAACATCCAAAAGATTTCAGTTTTGTCCACAGAAAAAAACCCACTTTGTATTGAGTAATAAATGCCTAGAAATTAATCACAGAAATATAGAAAATAGGACTAGAGTAGGCCATTCAGCCCTTTGAGTCTGCTGCACCCTTCAATATGATCATGGCTGATTATCAAACTTAGTACCCTGTTCCTGTTTCCCCCCCATACCCTTTGATCCCTTTTTAGCCCCGAGAATTATAACTATCCCCTTCTTGAAAACATTCAGTGTTTTGACTTGAACCATTGTCTGTGGCAGAGAATTCTGTACCTGCGTGCTTACTTTCGGTGACTGGTGTACAAGGGCGCCCAGGTCTCATTGTACGTCTTTCTTTCCCTATCTATTGTTATTCAGATAATCTGTCTTCCTGCTTTTGCTACCAAAGTGGATAATTTTACATTTCTCCATATTACACTTCATCTGCCATGCCTTTGCCCACACTCTCAGCTTATCCAAATTATACTGAAGCATCTCTGCATTCTCCTCACAGTTCACCCTCCCCACCAAGCTTTGTGTCAATCCCAAACTTGAAGGTATTTAGTTCCCTAAATGTAAAAAAAATCTGAAAAACACTGTCATTCATTCCTATTCATTTGTTTCCTGCCTCCCAACCAGTTCCCTCTCCATGACTGTCGTCTGCTTTCAAAGGTTTAAGACTGAGTCCACTCTGGAAAGAGTCATGGAACTAACATAGTGTGCTACTTATCTGAAATGTATGGAGTCTTCTCAGTGGCTTCATATGCTGCTGAAGCAGAGCTCAACTATTTGGCAGAAGCATGGGATTGAATTAACGCTTTTACTGTATCGCAGTTCCAGTATGCACCAGAACCTTTATATAGCATCTTTAGTCGAATAAGTTATCTTAAGACCCTACACAGAAACACTATTGAACTAAGCTGAAGCAGATCATATTTGGACAGATGAAAGTTTAGTCAAAAAGATAGTAGGTCATAAAGCTCTATCCACAGACTTCTCCAAAGAATTCCCATCCTCTAACTTGCTATTCTAGCTCTAGTATTTACATGACCGGTCCAGTTCACTTTTTGGTCAGTGGTAACCCCGAGGATGTTGATGCGTGGATAGTGATGCTATTGAATGTCAAAGGGCAATGGTTAGATTCTCTCTTTTTGCAGATGGTCATTGCCTGACATTTGTGTAATGCAAATACTACTAACCATTTGTAAACCC
Organism: Chiloscyllium plagiosum; assembly: GCF_037043375.1. Classification (NCBI taxonomy): domain Eukaryota; kingdom Metazoa; phylum Chordata; class Chondrichthyes; order Orectolobiformes; family Hemiscylliidae; genus Chiloscyllium; species Chiloscyllium plagiosum. The sequence goes on from NW_028270162.1 coordinate 58,512,512, forward strand.
AAACGTGGATGTTATTCAGGTCTTGGTGCATTTGAACATGTACTGTTTCAGTATCTGAGGTGTTGTGAATGGTGCAGAACATTTACAGTCATCACTGAGCATTCCTACTTCTGACCATCTGATGGAGAATAGGTAACTGAAGCAGCTTACAGGACAGTACCTCAAGAAACTCCTGCAGAGCTCTCCTGAAATTGAGATGATTGACCCCCATAATCATCTAGGAGGAAGTGAGGACTGCAGATGCTGGAGATCAGAGCTTAAAAATGTGTTGCTGGAAAAGCGCAGCAGGTCAGGCAGCATCAAAGGAACAGGAGAATCGATGTTTTGGGCATAAGCCCTTCTGGAATGAGGAGGGTGTGCCAAGCAGGCTGAGATACCTGAGCTGGGGTAGGGCTGACTGCTTGGCACACCCTCCTCATTCCTGAAGAAGGGCTTAGGCCCGAAACGTCGATTTTCCTGTTCCTTTGATGCTGCCTGACCTGCTGCGCTTTTCCAGCAACACATTTTTAAGCTCCATAATCATCTCCCTTTCTGCTAGATATGATTCTAACCATTCTCCCTCCTGAGACCCATTAACTTCAGTTTCGCTAGGGCACCTTGATGCCACACTAATTCAAATGCAGCCTCGATGTCAAGGGCTATCACCCTCGCCTCACCTCTGGAATCCAGCTCTTCTTTCCGTCTTTAGGCCAAGGCTGTGATGAAGTCAGGAGCTTGGTGAGCCTGACAGAACCCAAATCGGGCGTCAGTGAGCAGGTTATTGCGAATTAGGTGCTGCTTGATAGCACTGTTGATGATGCTATATATTACTTCGAGGATGATTGACAGGACACTGATTGGGCAGTAATTGGTAGATTTAGATCTGTCCCGTTTTGTGGGCAGGACAAACCTAAGCGATGTTCCACCTTGTCAGGTAGATGTCAGCGTTGTAACTGCTTTGGAACAACTTAGCCTTGGGCATGCATGAGTCTTCACTACTATTGCCAGAATGTTGTCAGGGCCTTTAGCTGTTTTCTGATATCATGTGGAGTGAATGGCATTGGCTGAAGACTAGCAGCTGTGATACAGCAGAAGTTGAGATGGATTATGTTTAGGTTAGATTCCCTACAATATGGAAACAGACCTTTTCAGCCCAACAAGTCCACACCGACCCTCCGAAGAGTAAACCAACCAGACCCATTCCCCTACCCTATATTTATCCCAGACTATGGGCAATTTAGCATGGCCAGTTCATCTAACCTGCACATTTTGGATTGTGGGAGGAAACTGGAGTACCTGGAGGAAACCCACGCAGACACGGGGAGAATGTGCAAACTCCATACAGTCACCCGAGGCTGGGATCGAACCCGGGTCCCTGGCACTGTGAGGCAGCAGTGCTAACCACTGAGCCACCATACTGCCCCCTATGAATTCAGCACCTCTGGCTGAAGATGATTGCAAATGCTTCAGCCTTATCTTTTGCACTGTGGTGCCGGGCTTTCCCATCATTGAGGATGTTTGTGGGACCTTCTCCTCCAGTGATTAGTTTAATTGTTCACCAGCACTCATGGCTAGATATGCTAGGACTGCAGAGCACAGATCTGATCCACTGGCTGTCGGATTGCTTAACATGCAGTTTATTCAGTCCCTTTTAGGAATAGCTGATGTTTCTCTGTGCTTAATCTCCTGCACTCCCCTTTTCACCAGTGTTGATTCCTGGTTTGGTAGGAGTGGTAGAATGGGAAATATGCCAGGACATGCAGTTACAGATGGTGGTTGAATACAATTCTGCGCTAAAGGGCCACAATATCTTATTTTAAGGTACAAGATCCATTCTGCATCTAGCCCATTTAATCTGGTAATGGTGCCACAGAAAATGGAGGGTATTGTCAAAGTAAAGGCAGGACTTTATCTCTACCTGGACTGGATGGTGGTAATGACGGTGTAATATTAATATCACTGTTTACTTGCAATCATATCACAGTGCTAATGGGATTTCTCTCTGAGGGATTCTTCCCCCCCCCCCCCCCCCCCCCCCCCTGCCGCTGCCCTATGTAGGTGAAACTTCAGTGCAGGGTCTGATCACTGGGCAAGTGAGACTTGTACTTGCACTGAATGCTAATTTTATTCCCTTGTGTAATGCTTTTGCCAATCAGAATGCTTTGCTCACTTCAAATGGTAGGCAGTATGATTCACCCCTGTAGACCCCTGCCCTTTTGTGGGGTATAAACTGAAGTCCTGCTTTGTTCTTGTAAGTCTATGCTCTATGTGCACTTCCTGAATAAACAACAAACTCATTTACTATCAGTATCTTCCATGCTGGGGAGCTGGGCTTCAAATATATCCATTGTCAAATGAATATCCATCCTGGTGCCCACCCAGCTGCAAACACATCTTGTGCATGGCCCAGCTCAGTTTTGCAAGTAGATGTTTTGCCTGTGTCTGTGACTGAGGGTGTTAGCTTGCAACAGCTGAGTGTGTCCTCATGCTGTTAAGAAGGCTAGCCTACAGTTGCTCACCCAGGTAACAAGCTAAACAAGCTTGTGTCCGGTGCAAGGTGTTGTTACTTGTGATTTTAGTGACTTCTAAGACCACTTTCAGAAGGGTTAGAGGTCAAAGCATGGCCAGAATGTGGGTAGAAACATTTAATGTTAAACATACCTCCACGAATACTCATTTGACCAAGGCAGGTACCATTGTTAGAGTTTGTGTGGGATGAATTCTGTTTAGGATTAGAACTGCCTCACCTTCATTTCATTTACACATGGTCATTTTGAGAGTCATAGTGCAAGCCTTTATGTATTAATAAAAGTCATGTTAATGTAGATCTCTGCTCCAACTACCACATGGTTACTCTGGTTGCTAATGTCCTGGCGTAGTACTTGGCAGAATGCTCTATATTGTAGTTGCTCTTTTGAAAGGCAGAGGCTAAACAAGCAGATGGATGTTCTTCATCTGAAACCACCAGCTTGTTTTGCGATGACTCCAAAAACCTTATCAATTTCATACTTTTCACAGGAATAAAAGTTTTGGTTAGAGTGCTATTGCATTCTCTGATACACCAGAAACTTCTGTTAAAGCATTTGCTGAATAATAGAGAAACTGCATTTTAGGAAAAACCATCACTGTTTGTTGCTGGGTATGAAGCATTCATTCTTGTGTATTGGTGCCAAGTTTCAAATTTTCGCTTCTGTGTGACAGTTGTTGTCTGTTACTGGGCTGCAAACAAGGTAAGAGCCCCTTGTGTTAATAACAAGGTACTGGCATGGAGAGAGGATTGGCTGACTGGTAGAAGGAAGAGAGTGGGGACACAGGGTTCTTTTGCAGAATAGCAGCCAATGACTAATAGAGTTCTTCAAGGGTCTGTATTGTGCCCACCACTCTCCATATTTTACATTAACGATCTGGGTGAAGGAATTGAGGGCATTATTGCTACATTTGCAGATGGAACAAAGATGGGTAGAGGTGCAGGTAGTGTTGAGGAAGCAAGGAGGCTGCAGACGACTTAGACAGGCTAGGAGAGTGGGCATAGAAATGACAGATGGAATACAGTATGGGAAAATGTGCACTTTGATAGAAGAATGCAGGCATAGACTATTTTTTAAATGGGGAAAGGCTTTGGAAACCTCATGTACAAAGAGATTTAGGAGACAGAGTTCAGGATTCTTTTCAGGTTAATGTGCAGGTTCAGTTGGCAGTTAAGAAGGCAAATGTAATGTTAGCATTCATTTCCAAAGGACTAGAATACAAGAGCAGGACTGTTACTCACATTGTAGGAAGAATGTGGAAGCTTTGGAAAGGGGTCAGAGGAGATTTTCTATATGGAGGGAAGGTCTTACAAGGAAACATGAGGAACTTGAGGCTGTTTTCGTTAGCGAGAAGAAGGTTGAGAAGTGATGAAATTGTGACAAAAAAGATAATCAGAGGATTAGATAGAGTGGGCAGGGAGAGCCTTTTCCCTCAGATAGTAATGGCTGGTACGAGGGGTGATGGATATAGAGCTGAAAATGTGTTGCTGGAAAAGCGCAGCAGGTCAGGCAGCATCCAAGGAGCAGGAGAATCGACATTTCGGGCATGAGCCCTTCTTCAGGAATCCTGAAGAAGGGCTCATGCCCGAAACGTCGATGATTCCTGAAGAAGGGCTCATGCCCGAAACGTCGATTATCCTGCTCCTTGGATGCTGCCTGACCTTCTGCGCTTTTCCAGCAACACATTTTCAGCTCTGATCTCCAGCATCTGCAGTCCTCACTTTTTCCTGGGTGATAGATATAGGACAGATGTCAGAGGTAGTTTCTTTACTCAGTAGTAGGGGTGTGGAACTCCCTGCCTGAAACAGTGGTAGACTTGCCAACTTTAAGGGCATTTAAATGGTCATTGGATAAATATGTTTTAGATTAGATTAGATTAGATTACAGTGTGGAAACAGGCCCTTCGGCCCAACAAGTCCACACCGACCCGCCGAAGCGAAACCCACCCATACATTTACCCCTTACCTAACACTACGGGCAATTTAGTATGGCCAATTCACCTGACCCTGCACATCTTTGGACTGTGGGAGGAAACTGGAGCACCCGGAGGAAACCTACGCAGACACGGGGAGAACATGCAAACTCCACACAGTCAGTCGCCTGAGGCGGGAATTGAACCCGGGTCTCTGGCGCTGTGAGGCAGCAGTGCTAACCACTGAGCCACCGTGCCGCCCACTATGTGGATGAAAATGGAAAAGTGCAGGATAGATGGGCTTCAGATTGGTTTCACAGGGCGGTACAACATTGAGGGCTGAAGGGCCTGTACTGCGCTGGAACGTTCCATGTTCTACTCTGGAGGTTGTGTAGTGCTCTGGTCAGATCGCATTTAGAATATTGTGATAGGTTTTGGGCTCTGTATCTAAGGAAGGATGTGCTGGTGTTGGAGCGGATCCAAAAGAATGATCCTGAGGCTGAAAGGCTTGGTATATGAGGAATGGTTGAGAACTCTGAGTCTGCACTCAATGGAGTTTAGGAGGATGAGGGGGAGATCTGATAGAAGCTTGTAAACTACTGAAAGGCCTGGACAGAGAGGATGTGGAGAAGATGTTTCCAATAGTAGAAGAGACTAGGACCTGAGAGCACAACCTCAGAGTGAAGGAGCAACCCTTTTTTGAACTGAGATGAGGAGGAATTTCTTCAGCCAGAGGGTGGGGGATGTGTGGAACTCATTGCCGCAGAGGGCTGTGGAGGCCAAGCCATTGAGTGTATTTAAGACAGAAATGTAAAGGTTCTTGATTGGTATGGGGATCAACGGGACATAGCAGGAGAATGGGATTGAGAAACATATCAGCCATGATCGAATGGTGGAGCAGACTCGACAGGCTGAATGGCCTAGTCTGCTCCTATATCTTATGGCCTGACAGCTCCATTGATATGATTTGTTCATTTGTCATTAAACACAACCATGTCAGTGAAAATTTGGAGGTCAAGTCTGAGGAAAATTTGGAGGTTCAGGATATTAAAATTAATTCTTTCCTGTTTGACCCAACAGTTTCTAGTAGAGTGAATGGGTAGTTGATCAAATATACAAACCTTGTTTAATTCAAGCTGCCACCTCCAGAACCCTTAGCCGCTGCTGTGACTGACAATCATCTCAACAAAGACTGGTCAATAATCTGGTCTCCTTATAGAGTCCTTTCAATGTATGGCGTTTTGCGTATTAAATCTATGCGGCTCATGGTTTGCCCTGCTGCCTCACAGCCCAGGGACCCAGCTAGGATTCCACCCTTGGGTGACTGTGTGGAGTTTGCACATTCTCCATGTGTCTATGTGGGTTTCCTCCGGGTGCTGCGGTTTCCTCCAATGAGCCACAGATGTGCAGGTGAGGTAAATTGGCCATGCTAAATTGCCCATATTGTTCAGGGGGATGTAGGATAGGTGCATTAGTCAGGGGAAATGTAGACTAATAGGGGAGGGGAATGGGTCTGGGTGGGTTACTCTTCAGAGGGTCGGTGTGGACTTGTTGGGCCAAATGGCCTGTTTCTATACTGTAGGGATTCTATGACTGTGGAGCAATGCAAACTATTCAGTTCCCTTGTTCTATCCCTGTAAGCCTAAAAGTTATTTTTTTCCTTTCAGGTGACCATCCAATCGTTTGAAATCATAGACTATCTCTGCTTCCACAGCCCTAGTGGGCTATATGTTCTAGTTGATTACCTTCTGCTCCCTAAAGAGAAGATTATTCCTTATGTTCCTGCTGTGTCTCTTGCCCAAAACCAAAATCTCTGTCCACTGTCCTAGTACCATTAACTAACTACCTTATCCAAAATGTCCTAATCTTGTATTTTTTTGTCAAATTTGTACTCCATCTCCTTTACTGTAAGGAGAACACCTTCACTTCTCCCACCCATCTGTGTAGCTAATATCCCTTGTCACTGGAACGATTGTGGTAAATTTTCCTTTTGAGGACTCTGACTCTCTTACACTTCTTGAAATGTGATGACTGGGATTGGCACAGTACTCTAATTGTGATCTAAACTAAGGCTTTGTAAAGGTTCAGCATAAATTCTCAGCCTTTGTTCTGTATGCTGTACGGACCACTTTGTGGTCAGTGTGTCATGCCAGCTTCTAAAGGTCTGTCCACATACACCATCAGGTCCCTGTGTCTCTGCATTCTTTAGCAGTGTCTAGGTAGCCTGTCCCTATCCTGCTGCACTCTACTCTAGATGCAATATGATCAGTGTTGATTAACCAAGAAGATATGTTCCTTTGATTACATAAAATCATGGAGTGTTGCTGAGCTGAAACAAGCTGCTCAACTCCTTGTAACCCTGTCATTTACTTTTCTCTTTTCAAGTCTGATTCACTTTGGAAAGGTGCCATTGATTCTGCTTCCACTCCATTTTTAGACAGCGCGTTCCACGTCGTAACTGCCTGCCGTATTTTAAAAGAAGTCTACTCTATAGTAGGACCTGTTTTGTCACTTTACTGTTCAACCTTTCCATTTAACATATGTTTCATCTAATCATAACTTCTTCCATTAATTATTTGACCTTTACTCTCATTGACTTGCATTTGCACCTGGTAGCCAACATACCGAAAGAACCAAAATCCTTTAGGATTTCCTTACGCTCTATTGAATACGCACTTATTTGTTATCACACGGTCATGTGAAATAGGAGCAGACGGAGGCTATTTAGCCCCTCAAACCTGTTCTGCTATTTAATAAGTCCAAGCTGAACTATTTGTGTTTCAAATTCAATATTCCTACCTATTCCTGATAACCCTTGATTCCACTGCCTAACCAGAATTCCTTCACCCCTGCCTTAAAAATATTCACTGACCCTGTTTCTGCCACCCTGTTAAGGCGGAGACTTCCAAACCTTCTGAGTGAAATATATCTCCTCACCTTGTTCCAAAAGGGATAACCTCTCATTGTAAAACAGTATCCCTACTTCTGAACTGACTCACAAGAGGAAAATAATCCTCCCACTTCCACTTGGCAAGACTTTTCAGAATTTTGTTCATTTCAATCAAGTCAGCTCTCACCCTTCAAAATTCCAGTGGGAAATAAGGCAAGCTGTCCAACTTCTCATCATTATACAGCTCACTCATTCCAGGTATCAATCTAGCAAATCTCCTCTGAACCACTTCCTCTGCATTCACATGCTTCCTTACATAAAGAGACTAAACCTGCACTCAATCTTCAAAATTCAGTCTCACCATTTCCCAGTAAAACAGAAGCAGAAGACTTTACTTTTATAAGTTCCGAAGAATGGTCACTGCATCTCAAAATGTTAACTCTGCTTTCTTGCTGCAGATGCTGCCAGGCCTGCTGAGTTTCTCCAGCAATCCTTCCTTTTATGTTCAATTCCTCTTATAACAAAGGATAGCCCAATTAGCTTTCTTGATTGTGGCTGGAATGTAGCATGGAAACGATCCTTCGGTCCAACTTGTATATGCCGACCAGATATCCTAAAATAATCTAGTCCTATTTGCCAGCATTTGGCCCATGTCCCTGTCAACCCTTCCTATTCACATATCCTCCAGATGCCTTTTAAATGTAACAGTGCCAGCCTCCACCTCCCCTGATAGTTCATTTCATCCATGCACCACCCTCTGTGCGAAAGAGTTGCTCCTTCGGTCCTTTTTAAATCTTCCCCTCTCACCTTAAACCTATGCCCTCTAGTTTTGGACTTCCCTACCCTGGGGAAAAAACTTTGCCTATTCACCCTATCCATGCCCCTCATGATTCTATAAACTTCTGTAAGGCCACCCCTCAGCCTCCAACGCTCCAGGGAAAACAGCCCCAGCCTATTCAGCCTCTCCCTATAGCTCAAACCATCCAACCCTGGCAACATCCTTGTAAATCTTTTCTGAACCCTTTCAAGGATCGGTGCTGGGTCCTCTACTTTTTGTCATTTACATAAATGATTTGGATGCGAGCATTAGAGGTACAGTTAGTAAGTTTGCAAATAACATCAAAATTGGAGGTGTAGTGGACTGTGAAGAGGGTTACCTCAGATTACAACAGGATCTGTACCAGATGGGCAAATGGGCTGAGAAGTGGCAGATGGAGTTTAATTCAGAAAAATGCGAGGTGCTGCATTTTGGGAAAGCAAACCTTAGCAGGACTTATACACTTAATGGTAAGGTCCTAGGGAGTGTTGCTGAACAAAGAGACCTTGGGGTGCAGGTTCATAGCTCCTTGAAAGTGGAGTCGCAGGTAGATAGGATTGTGAAGAAGGCGTTTGGTATGCTTTCCTTTATTGGTCAGAGTATTGAGTACAGGAGTTGGGAGGTCATGTTGCAGCTGTACAGGACATTGGTTAGGCCACCGTTGGAATATTGCGTGCAATTCTGGTCTCCTTCCTATCGGAAAGATGTTGTGAAACTTGAAAGGGTTCAGAAAAGATTTACAAGGATGTTGCCAGGGTTGGAGGATTTGAGCGACAGGGAGAGGCTGAACAGGCTGGGGCTGTTTTCCCTGGAGTGTCGGAGGCTGAGGGGTGACCTTATAGAGGTTTACAAAATTATGAGGGGCATGAATAGAGTAAATAGACATAGTCTTTTCCCTGGGGTGGGGAGTCCAGAACTAGAGGGCATAGGTTTAGGGTGAGAGGGGAAAGATATAAAGGAGACCTAAGGGCAACTTTTTCACGCAGAGGGTGGTACGTGTATGGAATGAGCTGCCAGAGGATGTGGTGGAGTCTGGTACAATTGCAACATTTAAGAGGCATTTGGATGGGTATATGAATAGGAAGGGTTTGGAGGGATATGGGCCGGGTGCTGGCAGGTGGGACTAGATTGGGTTGGGATATCTGGTCAGCATGGACAGGTTGGACTGAAGGGTCTGTTTCTATGCTGTACATCTCTATGACTCTAAGTTTCACAATGTCTTTCCTTTAGCAAATCTTTGTGACTCATGCACAAAAACACCTAGATTCCTCTGCACTTCAGATAATGTCTATTGACGTAATAGTCTGCTTATTCACTCTTACTGCCAAAGTGAACAACTTCACATTCTCACAGTGTACTCCAATTGCTAGATTTTTGGTTACTTATGCAACTTTAGCATGGCCAATTCACCTAGCCTGCACATTTTTGGACTGTGGGAGGAAACCGGAGGAAACCCACACAGACACGGGGAGAATGTGCAAACTCCACACAGACAGTTTCCTGAGGCGAGAATTGAACCCGGGTCTCTGGCACTGTGAGGCAGCAGTGCTAACCACTGTGCCACCGTGCCGATCTGGTGCAGATCGCCTGCTATTCCTCATCCCTACTCAAAATGATTCTTCGTTTTGCTCATCTGAACAAACATCACCTGTATCTTTTTCCACAATTGCCATCCTTAAAGCCCTATTCCTCCACCTTTACTGATCTTCCTACTCTCCCTCTCGCTCTAATAATTTGATTTATTATTGTCACATGTACCTAGGTAAAGTGAAAAGTTTTGTATCTGGTACAGGCCGATCATATCATAGAAAGTGTATTAGGGTAATAGAACAGAGTGAGGAATACAATGTTACAGCTGCAGAGAGGGTGCACAAAGAGTGAGATCAACATTAAATTTAGAATTTAGAAGTCTGTTCAGAAGTCTAATAACAGCAGGGAAAAAGCTGTTCTTGAATCTGGTGGTACATGTGTTTTAGCTTTTGTATCTTCTGGCTGACAGAAGAGGTTGGAAGAGATTATAAATGGGGTGGGAGAGATCTTTGATGATGTTGGCTGCCTTTCTAAGACAGCGAGAAGTATAGGACTTGTCATTCTGAAACCACGTCTCTTCAATGGTCTTCAGATCATATTTATTTCCTTTAATGTGCATTCTCAAACTGTTTACTTTGTAAAGAATAACTTGCCTAACTTGACTTTGCCTGTATGGTTTTCCTGTGAATTTTTAACATATGGCTATAAAAATTGCAACAACTATCATGCCATTAGATCTATAACTTGTGATCTGCGCACCTTCTATTTCCTGTTTAAACTAATTAGCTCTCCAGCAACACATTTTGCCTCCAGTTCTGAAATTCATTATTTTGCAAGTAAGCATAACTTAAATGTTCAACTGACTCTTTGGAAAAGCATGATAATGTTTACCTCCATAGCATTTATCAATGAAAATATTTCTGTTCAACTCTCTGGTGCAGAGAGAAGTTCTGAAATTGTTCTTGCTGTGACAGCTGGTTAATGGCATGCCTGCTGTTCCTTGTTTAAAACCACACAATCTTGCCGTGGATCCCAAGCTTGCTCGCCACGGGGTTTGTTACTTTCAAACACATTAACATGTGGTATTGAACACTTGAGTGGAAGTCGCATGTGCATGATGGCACCCTTTTTAAAAAAAAATGTTTCCGACAATTTAATTTTACTTTTAGAATCCCCGTCAGGAATATAAACAGTGTCCATTTTCCCATGTTTTTGAAGAAATGAGGATCCATGTGGTCAAAATGTTGGTATGGACTCAAGCAGCTGATGCCAGTGACTATCATAGCATCATCGAGGTGTTACAGTGCCAAAAGAGACCATTTAGCCCATCAATTATCCAATGTCCTATTGAATGTCTGTATCGACCACACTTCCAGGCAGTGCATTCCATACTCTAACTGCTCACTGACTGAAAATGTTTTTCCTCACATTGTTCATGATTCTTCGGCAGATCACTTTAAATCTCTGCATAAAGTAAGTTACATCAGCAAAATACTGTGTGCAGAGTGAATGGAGAAAAAGTCAAATGGAAATGATTGTCTTGGTGAACTGTCAGCTACAGCCTCCATTGTTACTAATAAGTGCTCAGCTGGGTCTCTGCTCCAGGAGCTGAAGATATATCCTATATTTCTTTGATTTCAGCAATACTCTAGTTTTATGCAAAAAAGAGACATGTTGAAGAAACTTTTCATATTGTGCACAAACAGATTCAAGAATGCCAAGTTTCAAAGGAAACAAAACTTTGCTGATTAGTTGGCAAGTGAATTCTGCTACTATAAGAAGAATGTGCTGGGGAAGTATTATTCCCAACATCTCTAGTTAATTCAAGAAAGGTTCAATACCTGGAGGTGTTCCATTTTCTTGCAGAGGATGGGTCCCTGCATAAGAATGTATTTAACTTCTAGCACAACTGATAATCTTAAATCGTTTGTGTAATTTTTAATACACGGAGATTGTGCAGCAAGTGTTGTCTTCCCAATCTCAGAATTGCATCTAAGGTTAGACGTTCTTCTGAGTTTTGCAAAGTAAAGTCATAAATATAGGAACAGATTTTGGCTATTCGGCCCATTGAGTCTACTCAACCATTCGATTGAGGCTGATATGTTTGTCAATCCCATTCTTCTGCCTTCTCCCCGTAATTGCTATGGTTCTGTTCGCCGAGCTGGAAGTTTTTGTTGCAAACGTTTCGTCCCCTGTCTAGGTGACATCCTCAGTGCTTGGGAGCCTCCTGTGAAGCGCTTCTGTGGTGTTTTCTCCGGCATTTATAGTGGCCTGTCCCTGCCGCTTCCGGTTGTCAGTTTCAGCTGTCCGCTGTAGTGGCCGGTATATTGGGTCCAGGTCGATGTGTTTGTTGATGGAGTTTGTGGATGAGTGCCATGCTTCTAGGAATTCCCTGGCTGTTCTTTGTTTCGCTTGCCCTATAATGGTAGTGTTGTCCCAGTCAAATTCATGTTGCTTGTCATCTATGTGTGTGGCTACTAGGGATAGCTGGTCGTGTCGTTTCGTGTTTAGTTGATGTTCGTGGATGCGGATCGTTAGCTGTCTTCCTGTTTGCCCGATATAGTGTTTTGTGCAGTCCTTGCATGGTATTTTGTACACTACATTAGTTTTGCTCATGCTGGGTATCGGGTCCTTCGTTCTGATGAGTTGTTGTCTGAGTGTGGCTGTTGGTTTGTGTGCTGTTATAAGAACGAGTGGTCACAATAGTCTGGCTGTCATTTCAGAGATGTTCTTGATGTATGGTAGTGTGGCTAGTCCTTTGGGTTGCGGCATGTCCTCGTTCCGTTGTCTTTCCCTTAGGCATCTGCTGATGAAATTGCGGGGGTATCCGTTTTTGGTGAATACCTTGTATAGGTGTTCTTCTTCCTCTTTTTGCAGTTTTGCACCAGAAGTGCAAAAGTTTGCACAAGTTTTTCCAAGTACGTTCTATCTCGGCCTCTCAGTATTCTGTAAGTTTCAATGAGATCAGGAGTCAGCATGGACGAGTTGGACCGACGGATCTGTTTCCATGCCGCACATCTCTATGACTCTATCATCCCTCATCCTTCTAAACTCCATTGTGTACAGACCCAGAGTCCTCAACTGCTGTTTATGTGACGAGCCTATCAAGACCCAGGATCGTTCTTGGAAACCTCCTCTGGACCTCTTCCAATGTCAACATAGCATTCTTAAGATACAGGGCCGAAAAGTGCTCATAATATTCCAGATATGGTCTGACTGAGCTTTATACAGCCTCAACAGTGCATCTTTGCTCTTGTACTCCAGCCCTGACAAATGAATGCTAATATTGATGTGCTTTTCTAACTGCCAACTGAACCGGCATCTTAACCTTAAGAGAATCCTGAACTAGACTCCCAAAACCCTTTGTGCTTCAGATTTCTGAGCCTTTCCCTTTTTAGAAAATGGTCTGTGCATCTACTCTTCTGATCAAAGTGCTTGATGCCACACTTTCCCACATTGTATTCCATCTGCCATTTCTTTGCTCACTCCTAGCCTGCCCAAGCAGCCTCCCTGCTTCCTTAACACTACCTGTCCCACCTATCTTTATATCATTTACAGATGTAGCAACAATACCCTTAGTTCCTTCGTCCAGGTCGTTAATGTATAACATGAATACCTGTGGTCCCAGCACAGACCCCGATAGAACTCCACGAGTCACCAGCTGCCATTGTAAGACCAATTTATCCCCACTCTTTGCTTTCTGCCAGTCAGCCAATCCTCTGTCCACACCATGCCTTACCCCTAACACCATGGCCTCTTCTCTTATTTAGCAGCCTCCTGTGTGGTCCCTTGTCAAAGGCCTTCTAGAAATCCAAATAGATCATATCCACTGGCTTTCCTTTGTCTAGCTTGCTCCTTATCTCCAAACAGATTGTCAGGCATAGTCTCCCCTTGACGAAGCCGTGCTAACCCAGCCCTATTTTACCATGCACTTCTAGGTACTCCTCAATCTTGTCCTTAATAATCGCCTCTAAAATCTTACCGAGGTCAGGCTAACTGGCCTATAATTTGCTGTCTTCAGTCTCTCTTCCTAAACAGCGGTGTTACATTAGCCATTTTCCAGTCCTCTGACTGCAAGTTGTCGTAGTTCTAGCAGATCATAGAGCTGCCATCCCATTAGAGAGAGAGAGATGGCAGGTGGTGGTTTAACCAAAGGGTCACCATACCTCAGCTGGTACAAGAATTGAACCCACATTTTTGGCATCACTGCATTACAAATGAGCTAATCGACCACTCGGTGATTGAACATGGTCAGTGATTTGGCCATTGTGAACACCTGAAAGGATGTTGCTTGATATAATCTGCTAACCGTGAGAACACACCCCCTATGTACTTGCACTGACTCTGACATCCAGCGCATTGCTCATTAGTGATGCACAAATGGCCACTTGTAGTTTTGAGGCAGGTAGATGTTTCAATGTTATGATGTCAACATCGTGGGTATCAACTGCAAAAGCCATAACATAGTCAAAGGAAAAGATTTTCAGAGAGCTTTTGAAAATACTGGGAAGGTGTTAAAATGGAAGCAGTCTGAATTCTGTTTAATTGTTTGCAGATGTATATTAACCACTTGATTCCCTGCGAATAGACCCGGGAAGGTTTTGTGGCAGAGTGGTAGTGTCCATACATTGGGCCAGAAGTTCTGTGATGGTCAGTGTTGTGTTGTAGCATGCTCAAGCTAGTTCATGTATTTAGAAAGCAAATAGACCTAGCTTGAACCTGGGGCTGGAGGGTAAGTAGAAATACATGTATGTGCTCCAGTTCTATCAGTCACCTGCTGGCTTTCTGGAATAAAACAGAGTTCCAAAGCAATGAGGATTCCAGTGGAATGGATGAAGTGAGAGACTGGGGAGTTTTTTTTTCTTATTGCAAAAATATACTTTATTCATAAAAAGTTTGTCTATAAGTACTTTCTCATGGTTCTCATGGGGGTGGCACAGTGGCTAGCACTGCTAGCTCACAGCGCCAGGGACCTGGGTTCAATCCCAGCCTCAGGTGACTGTCTCAGGTGACTGTCTGCTCTGGGTTTCCTCTGGGTGCTCCGGTTTCCTCCCACAATCCAAAGTGTGCAGGTTAGTTGGATTGGCCATTCTATATTTCCCATAGGTTTAGGTGTATTAGTCAGGGGTAAATATAGGGTAGGGGGATGGGTCTGGGTGGGTTACTCTTCGGAGGATCGGTGTGGACTTGTTGGGCTGAAAGGTCTGTTTCCACACTGTAGGGATTCTATGATGGATTGAATCCATTCAATACAGTCTTTGCAGAGTGAAAAAAGATCCACTGAGATGACGTTGGAGTTTCACATCCCACAGAGCTTCCATGCAATTGTGTAAACGGGAGTTTTTAAACTCATGCAGGAAAGATATTTACAAATATTTTGGGTCAATGGGGGTGGGGATCTGTGATCTGATCCTGCAAAAAGATCCACTTTTTGCAGGAAGCCCTTAGACCGTGATCTTCCCCACTGCACCTTGGTGGCAGCTGGACCAAGCTTTAGTGTGTCCCTCAGCATGTAGTCATGGACTTTGAAATGTGCCCGTCTGCAAAACGCGAGGGACCATAAGATGCCAAGGGTTGGAAGATGATAGAGTAAATATATAGCATGTGAAGCTCACTAAAGTAATGTGTGGCAAGCTTATTGATGAGGGTGATGATTCTCAAATTGCTTTATTTGAGCACAGGAGCAAGTGCACCATGGAAATGGGGCCTATGAAAGTATGTAGCTTTGCACAGCTGAGGATTTGGGTGTGGTGTTTGGCGCAAGCTGTAAAGCATGGTGCACATTCAGCTCAAGAAAACGCGCAAGAAGTTGGACCATGAGTTGATAATGTTTTTACCTGATTTCCTAGGGAAAGGGAGAAAAGACTCCAAGTCGGCATGGTTTTTGAAGTGGAAGAATATGATCTTCGCACTACAGCAGCTTTGAGGAAGGAAATGTAACTCAGCTTGAACATCATGCCTCAGATTCTCAGATATTTTCGCAGTGAGCAGCAAAAGATAGCAAGGTTAATGAAGTCAGTGTCAGTGAAGTGTGGCTGCTGAAGATGTCCAAATAGCTTTGGTCTTGCTGATATCGGAAAGGGGAAATGCCCAAAGATGTGGGCAGAGATGGAGAGGATATGGAGGGTAGGGATAGCTGGGAGCTGAATAGAGTGTAAGAGCAGGTTGTTGTACAAGAGAAAGACGAAGGAAGCTCTGATAGTAGTGTGTCAGTTTTGTAAGCAGACTGTAGAACATTGTATCATAAAGCAACTAAACAACATGTTCTGCTTTTCGCACCTTGAAAAGTAGGGGGAAAAAAATCAGGTAACTACAAACTTATCATTCGAATGTCAGTGGTGCAGAGGAATATGCAATTAGGTGTCAGAGACCTTATGTGTAACTGAGACATTGATCTTTTCAATTAAGCAATTCAGAAGAATTGAGCAGCAGAGGACAACGTCATTGAGGGGATGAGCTCTCACCTACTTCCCTCATACAACCAGTAATTTACAGCAGGATTACAGCTTCGCAATAAGCCAAGGATGTGAGAGGCAGGCATGTGGAAGAATTGTATCAGCCTTGATCATATCAAATGGCCAATGGGCTGAGTGGCCAACAGTTGCTTCATATGTGTCATGGCTGGGTTATTAACAGAGGTTCAGTTTTGCAAACCAAAAGCTCAATGTTAATTTATTTATTAGATTTCTTTCACAGTTAGTTATCTGGACTCTTAGCTCACCTTTCTCTTGGTTAGACTGAGTTGGAGATCCAGTTTGTGCACCTGTCCCTCCTAGAGGTAGTAGCGGTTTAGGGAATAGCTACCTGCTGATTATAGAAGGAGTATTTCTCAGTAAATGAGAACTGCTATGTCCCAATTTTTATACATCTAGCTTCCAACAGCAATGTGGGAATGACCCAAGTTTTTCAAATAATGCTGATGCTGAGTTAATTATTGGCTGCACAGCTTGGAATAACTTCCCTGCTCCCCTTTGAAATAGATCCATAGCCCCTCAATTTAACAGCCTATCGAAGATAAAATTTCATTTCCTATTCCGCTGAACTCCCTCAGTTCTGCAGTGGAGCTTCACTCGAGATGGGAGTGATCTCACCCTTTGAAGTGGAATATGTAATACTGACCAGCTGACATGGGGAGAGTGGTAAGGCTGCAATTCACTGAACCACAACCAATGTTAACATTTACAATTTAACATTCCTAACAATTGGACAGTGTCATCAGTGGAGCATTGTATGGTCTTTGTCACATTGCAAATCTCAGCGAATTGCTCATATGTAACTAGAGTTGAAGGATCTGAGAGGCCAAATTTGGCTGTGTGGCACTTGTTTCCTCAATACTGCAATTGTCTTTTGAGATCCAAGTTGGTGCCTCTATTTCAGATGTATGCTTTTGAGGCAGAGTTATGCCTGATGCCATTTTATATTGACTGAGAATATATAGGGTGAACAAACCATGACATCTGTCCACATAGGATAGCATTGTCAGTCTCTGCATCTGGCTTCTTCCAGGTTTGTGCTGGAGATGCGAGTGATATCTCACTGTCCACTGTTGAGTAAGGGAGGTCACTGAAACACTATATTCAAAGGCCGATGACTTTGTTGTATTCCCTTTTGTTGAGACGAGCAGATAAACGAGCATGAGAATTTGCAAGGTTTATGGTATAGGAGCCAGTGGTTGCATGCACATGACTTTGCTGGTACTGTGTGCCAACTTTATCATTACCAGAAGCAAAATGAATTTCACCATGTGTCAGCACAAGGAATGTAAGTTGATGCTGTGTATAATGGGCATGCCCTTTGTTCTGTAGCTACCTGCTGTAACAACTGTATTTCAATCACCATGGCAAACCCAGAGATGAGCTACCGGTGACATGGTGACATACCAGTGATTTTCAGCAGCATTCCTTAGGTACTGAAGCAATCCCTGTCCAAATGCAACAAGATCTGGGCAATATCCAGGCTTGGGCTGACAAGTGGCAAGCAATGTTCATGCCACACAACTCCCAGATAATAACCATTTCCAATAAGAGACAAACTCACCACCACCTCTTGACATTCAATGGTGTTACCATCACTGAATCCCCTACTATCAACATCCTGGGGGTTATCTTTGATCAGAAACTCAACTGGACTCACCATATAAACACACTGACGACAAGAGCAGGTCAGATGCTAGGAATTCTGCAATGAGTAACTCACTTCCTGGCTCCTCAAAGCCTGTCCAACATCTGCAAGGCACATGTCAGGAGTGCCCACTTGTCTGGATGGGTGCAGCTCCAATAACACTCAAGAAGCTTGACAGTGGTGGAGAGAGTGGATGCTTGTGGATGTGGTGCCGATCAAGCAAGCTGCTTTGTCCTGGATGGGGTCAAGTTTCTTGAGTGTTGTTGGAACTGCACCCATCCAGGCAAGTGGCAGAAGTGTGTACTAACTACAAGATGCACTGCAGAAATTCACCAAAGGCTGCTTAGACAACACCTTCCAAACCCATGACCACTTTCATCTAGAAGGACAAGGACAGTAGATACAGGGAAATACCACCACTTGCAGGTTCTCCTCTAAGCCACTCACCACCCTTAATTGGAAATATACCACTGTTCCATCAATGTCATTGAGTCAAAATCCTGAAATTTCCTCCCTAAGGACATTGTGGGTCGACCTACCGTACATGGACTGCAGCAGTTCAAGAAGGCAGCTCACCCACACCTTCTCAAATGCAACTAGGAATAGGCAATAAATCCTAGCCAGCCAGTGACGTCCATGTTCCAAGAGTGACTAATAAAAGTAAAGGCATGTCTACAATCTCTTTCACAGTCACCTATTGTTCACAGGATAGCATGAAGCAATTTTAACAAGTAACCATGGCCCATACTGGTCCATACAGCTAGTGAATGGTATATACAGAAATCATTCAGATGATGTGCCACACTCTGATTCATTGTCATGAAAAGTATGCCTGTTTTCAAGGGGCCATCATGCTTAGCCCCTCCAATTGTCTCTAATGCAGAGGAGTACAATGATGATATTTTCCATAAGGAGTAATATTCCATGCTGATGTGTGACTCACATTTTTCTATGCGTGGAGATTGATTTGGTTTTTACTCTCCTGAGGCATTGGATCAGATCATGTTGCCCAAGGAGCATGCGGAGAGAGGGCAATGAAGTTGATTCCAGCTACTGGAAATGTAAGCAATTCTGAAAGTTATGCCTGTTTCCATTCAAAAACAGGAGAGTTGAAGAAAATCTAACTGAAATCCTCAGTATTGTTTGAGCAAATTAACAGCATTGACCCAGGTCAGTTGTCCCTGGTATTTGGACTTCACAATGGTGTGAAAAGTGAGGGCAATTTATTTTGATTCACTTATTGAATTAGAGAATTATGGAATAGATTACTGGGCATTGGAGTGGATAGAATAAGTGGTTTTAAAGAGCAACTAGTGCTGTTTGTGGAGAGGAAGGAGATTGCGAGTTATGTATTGAATTGAAGAAGTAGACAGGCTTAATGTGACATATTGACATTTCCGGTCATTCAATTCTTGAGTTCTGGCTGTGAACATATATAGATCTACATGAGTCCACTGGACTGTAATGTTGTACGACAGAGATTTTATACTTGTTATTTGGTGTTTCCACTGAGGGAAGGAAATGAGATTCCATTCCTGTGGTATTTCACATTTTCTATTTTCTTCTTGCTAACTTTTGAATCTTTTTCTAGGTTGATGAGGATGTAGCTTTGGAGCAAGCTATGAAATTCTGCCAGCTGCAAATGGCCACGTCAACGCAAAAACAGGTAATCAACCCAGGCAATGAGTGTGAGCGATTGGAAGGCGAGTACTTCTAAAGTTTGTGTATGTATGTGTGTGTCCCCATCTCTCTCTCTCTCTGTCTCTCTCTCTCTCTCTCTCCCTTCGAAGCAATAATTACAGAGAAGTTCAGAACCTAGCCACTTAACAGTAAGAGGGCAAACTTGTTTCAGAAGCCCAGCACTATTGTCCAATCTAGTTATCCTTTACAAAACTAGTTCCAAAGTCAAGCGTCTGAGGTGGCAGTATTCCACGTTATGTCTAGTCTGTGCCACGGTTGGAGATTTCCTATTTGATACTAAATTACAGCAGATTCTTGCTAAGCCATGGTTGGAAATGAAACCGAGATAGTCAGGCCATTATTACATCAAATAGAAATGATAAACTCCCCATTTTTGATGAGACACACTGAAGGCAGGAGGGGTTCATGGATCTTGTGTAAAGATGATGTTAGTATTTAGATTACACAGTTCCTGGCCAATGACTAAGTGCAGCTTGATTAAAGAAAATACACTGTTTGCCAGAAATATGTAAACCCAGGTGGTTATGCTGAAGTGATATCTGTGAGGTTTTGTGGTCAATGTGCTAGATGTGTTTCACAGAGTTGAGTAGAGCACTACAAAATAAAAAGCAGTACAGTGAAGGCTGCGAGGCTTTAGTTGTAAACAGCTGCACTAGCACTAGAGCAGATCAATGCTTGGATAATGATGCTATGTCTCGTGATGTCGGCAGAACCCATGCATATTCTCCATTGCTCTTTTCTTTTCGTTCACTCTCTCTGTCTCGCATTGACTCATTTGCTGCCTCTTTCACTCATTGGCTCAATCTCATTCATTGTCTCACTTGTACTCCTGTTCACTCATACGTGCTCTCATGGACTCGTGCCCAGAATTGGTATTGTTCACTGTTATGCTCTCTTCCCTCGTGCACCGATTCAATCGTTTTGACATATTGTTCCCTAATTCAGCATTTGTTTTCTGCATCCTCTGTCTTGCACTCACACCTGCAGTCTGCCTCTCTCTCAATCATTCACACACTCCCTTCTGCAAACACTTATTTACTCGCATCTTACAATCTTTCACACAAAATTACATGAGTACAATGGAAATTGAGCTTTTCAGATCTCTGGATCAGCAAGGTTGCAGTGACCTCTATCTCCTTTACCTCTTGACATGAGGTGCCCAGCTCAGTCACTATACGAACCGGTGCAGTGATCACAGGAAAAGCATCAAGTGGGATAAAAACATGCTGCAGCTGTGCTTGTCACTGTGACTAGGCATTTGAAGAAATCTGATTTCCCAATGATATTTTGGTTGCTGTAAAATGCGCTAAACTTCATCAGAAGGAACAGGTGCAGGGTTGTGCTATGATCTGAACCAGCAGATGTGAACTATGTGGAAACTGCCTTGTCAACAGAGATGACTTCCTGTGATCTTATCAGCAGAACATGGTTTCACCTCCTTCATCAGTGCAATCCCACCTCTGAAAATGCAAGTTATGTAAATTGCTGACTCAAGTTAAACAAATACTTTTATAAAAAAAACGTAATTGCTTTTGGGCAGTATTATTTTATAATTTGTGAATTATTTAACAATGCAGCATGCTGGGACCTGGAACAATGCTGTGCTAACTAGTGTATAAAAGACTGTACTGGTGTACTAGGGCAGTTGACAGTTTCTTAATAGCACTTCCAAAATCAAAAATGATACGTTTTTTTAAGTCTTTGTTATACAACATACAAGCCTGCACCTTAGCCTGAGTCTGTGAACTCTCAAATAGCACTTAGAAAAGTCCCTATGTGGTGTTTATGACAGCTCTTCTTAAGTATTTCAACAATGCAGAAGGAGGGCACAGTGGCTCAGTGGTTAGCACTGTTGCCTCACAGTGCCAGGGACCCGAGTTTGATTCCTGCCTCAGGCGACTGTCTGTGTGGAGTTTGCACATTCTCCCCGTGTCTGCGTGGGTTTCCTCTGGGGTGCTCCGGTTTCCTCCCACAATCCAAAGATGTGCAGGCTAGGTGAATTGGCCATGCTAAATTGTCCATAGTGTTAGGTGCATTAGTCAGAGGGAAATGGGTCTGGGTGGGTTACTCTTTGGAGGGTTGGTGTGGACTTTTTGGGCTGAAGAGCCTGTTTCCACACTGTAGGGAATCTAATCTTAAAAAATGATTGGCGTGCACAGCCCAGAGCACTAATGATGTTGCAGCCAAGGCATCCATTTAAAATGTGCAGTGTATTGTTGAGCATGGCAGTGGCAGGACAGGCAGAGGCTCAGCTAGTTTTTCAACGGGAGGTGGGGTGAAAGGGCAAGAGTTTCTTTTGCTTTTCCTAGCAGCCAGAGTTATGTTTTGACACAACTTCTTTAAGCCGTATACCTCTTGGTCTTTTCCCCAGGGTAGAGAGGTCCAAAACCGGAGGGCCTAGGTCTAAGGTGTGAGGGGAAAGATATACAAGGGATCTGAGGGGCGGTGTTTCCATACAGTCGCTGGTGCATGTATGGACGAGCTGCCAGAGGAAGTGGTAGATGCATGTACAGTTACATTTAAAAGGCATTTGGACTCTTTCATGAATAGGAAAGGTTTAGAGGGATGTGGGCCACACACAGGCAAATGGGACTTGATTAATCTAGGAAACCTGTTGGCATGGATGAGTTGGACAATGGTCTGATTCCATGCTGTGTGACTCTATGACTCTTCCAATTGTGCCCACCACCCTCTCTCCCGATCCCCCACAGCCATGCCAATATCCTGTTCTCTGTGCTTCACCAATTCTAGTTTCTTAAGCAAGTCCAACTTCACAATTGATGGCTGTTCCTTCATGTGCCTTAAGCTCTGGAATTTCCCCCCTCCACTACTCTACCTTTAAAACATTGTTTGAAACCAATTCCTTTGATCAAACGTTTATTCATCTGGGCTAAAGTCTCCAAATGTGGCTTTGAGTCAAATTTTGTTCCTCAGTGCTCTTTCTACGCAACCTACATGTCCCCCAAGGCCAACGACTTCAACTCCCCCTCCCACCCCACCAAGGACATGCAAGTCCTGGGCCGCCTCCATTGTCAAATCCAAGCTACCCAACAACTGGAGGAAGAGCACGTCATCTTCCACCTTTGGACCCTTCAATCATATGGCATTAATGTTGACTTCACTAGTTTCCTCATCTCCCCTCCCCCCACCTCATCCCAGATCCAACTCTACAACTTGGCACTGCCCTCTTTGAACTGTCCTACCTGCCATCTTCTTTCCCACCTATCCACTCCACCCTCCCCACGGACCTATTGCTAACTGCATCTACTTAGCGCCTTCCCAGCTACCTTGTGTATAACAAGTTTTAAAAAATAATTAAAGGGTGTGTTATTCATGGTTACTGGTCAGCAATGTGACAAAATATTCTTATGCATTATTGACTCCAGCCTTTGGTCTCCACTGTTTCCCCCCCCCCCCAAACTCCATCCCAGATCCAAACCTCCAACTTGGCACTGCCCTCTTGAACTGTTTGACCTATCCATCTTCCATCCCACCTATCCACTCCACCCTCCCCACCGACCTGCCACTATCAACACCCACCTTCATCTACCTATCTCCTTTCCAGCTACCTTCCCCTACCCCCACCCCCACCCCCACCCTCCTATTTATCTCTCAGCCTCCTTCCATCCCACCCCAAACATTGCTGGTTATGGGCTTATGCATGATTCGTTGACTCTCCAGCTCCTCGAGTGCCGTCTGACCTGCTGTGGTTTTCTACCGCCACATTTTTTGACTCTGCCTCTCCAGCATCTGCAGTGCTCACTTTCTCCTAGTTGTTGTAACGTTACTGTGAAGCCTCCTGCAAGGAAGCCTGACTTGAAAAAGTTCTCCTCCTCCTCCCACAAGAATCTGTGAGAGTCTCTCTCACTGCACCCCCAGGTCATTTCCAGTGCTCTCACCCTCTTCAAACACATTAAATGTTAAGACCCACTACTACAGCCATGTCTCCTTCCTTAGCAACTGCCTATGCAACCCACTTACCCCCTGTGGCTGATCACTTCAACTCCCCCTCCCACCCCACCAAGGACATGCAAGTCCTGGGCCGCCTACATTGTCAAATCCAAGCCACCCAACAACTGGAGGAAGAACACCTCATCTTCCACCTTGGGACCCTTCAATCACATGGCATTAATGTTGACTTCACTAGTTTCCTCATCTCCCCTCCCCCCCACCTCATCCCAGATCCAACTCTACAACTCGGCACTGCTTTCTTGATCTATCCTACCTGCCATCTTCCTTCCCACCTACCCACTCCACCCTCCCCATGGACCTATCACTAACTGCATCTACTTAGCGCCTTCCCAGCTACCTTACCCCCAACCCCACCCTGCTATTTATCTTCCAGCTACCTTCCCAATTCCTGCTGAGGGCCTTATGCCTGAAATGTCGACTCTCCTGCTCCTCAGATGCTGCCTGACCTGCTGTTCTTTTTCAACAACATAATTTTCGACTCCACTGTCATATACCTGCTAGCCACAAGCATGGCAGTTTCTGCTGCTTTTCTTCCCTCTACAGTCTATCATTATAATTACACCAGACTATAATTATTTTTAACTATACTATAATTATTTTATAACTCTGGATATTCTTGCAACTTTACCAAGAGCTCTGAGAGTAATTGCAAATCCTAATAATCTCTGGGTGGGCATCTAATAGTTTTAGGTTAAAGTCAAATATACATGACAGTGTAAAGGACTAATGCAAATTTATCGTAAACTGTCTTTTTACTGTACTTCATTTAATTTCTTAAGTCCTGGAACCTTTTTGCATATTGGTACCAGCATCAGTAAACTGAAACGTCTGTGATGAAACATCACTTCAAACCTCCAGATACAGTTCAAGGGCCCTGCTTTTCTGGCAGCTTCATTCAATGTACTCTCCAGATCATTGCAGAAACTGCAGTGTTACCTCTGTATCTGCTCAGCTCCAGTCTGACAGCTGGCATCTCATAAAATCCCAGCCAGTTTAATTAGAATTATTTGGAATGAGTCACCAAATCAAAGATGTAGTACTTAACTGCTGGCAGCTGAAGGATGTCCATTTATAAAATGCTGTTCACAAGTTGAGTGTGTGTATGTGTCCATCCATCCATCCATGCACATATGTGTACATTGACTGTGGGTGTGTTTGTATGGGCTGGTGCACATTGAGTTGTTACGGTGAGTCTCACTAACTGATTAGATCAATTGTGTGAAAGTGTCTGGCTCTGAGTCTCTCCACTGCACATGGGGTGGGGGCATCAAATTTACAAAGACGCCATTAATTGTTGTATGAGGAACCCGAACAAAAATTATTTCATCTAATATTCATCAAATCAGTGGCTGGAGATCTCAGCAAGTTCTTTGTTACATTGTGAGACGTGTAGGACAATAGTAGCCACATTGATCAACACTGATTTAGCAAACTCATTACAATGGCACATATTAGGTCATCGTTTGGTTTGGTAACATCTGGTGAAATGTGCCCCAAGTAGTAATCAGCATTCACAATGTAAACCTGCTTGAAAGATAACAGAAATAGTGAAGAGGTATTGATAAGAACGGTTCGTAGTTTCAAGCTGGAACAGTGGCTTGCTGTTGAAGCTACATTGAAATTGACAGTCTCATACCTAAAGGTATACGTAGAGAAAAGTGCATAACGTTCCACTATTAGGACTGCGATCACCCAATGTAACTTCGAAGCATCTACAAGCACACTGTTCAATCTAATCACAAACATCACTTTTTTCCGACTCCCACAGCTACCTAGACTACACCTCCTCCCACCCAGCCCCCTGTAAAAATGCCACCCCATATTCCCAATTCCTTCGTCTCCGCCGCATCTGCTCCCAGGAGGACCAGTTCCAATACCGTACAACCCAGATGGCCTCCTTCTTCAAAGACTGCAATATTCCCCCAGATGCTCTCCAGCGCATCTCCTCCACTTCCCGCTCCTCCGCCCTTGAGCTCCGCCCCTCCAACCACCACCAGGACGGAACCCCACTGGTCCTCACCTACCACCCCACCAACCTCCATATACATCGTATCATCTGTCGTCATTTCCGCCACCTCCAAACGGACCCCACCACCAGGGATATATTTTCCTCCCCTCCCCTATCAGCATTCCGTAAAGACCACTGCCTCCGTGACTCCCTTGTCAGATCCCACATACCCCACCAACCCAACCTCCACTCCCGGCACCTTCCCCTGCAACCGCAAGAAATGCAAAACTTGTGCCCACACCTTCCCCCTCACTTCCCTCCAAGGCCCCAAGGGATCCTTCCATATCCGCCACAAATTCACCTGCACTTCCACACCCATCATTTACTGCATCTACTGCACCCGATGTGGCCTCCTCTATATTGAGGAGACAGGCCGCCTACTTGTGGAACGTTTCAGAGAACACCTCTGGGACACCCGGACCAACCAACCCAACCACCCCGTGGCTCAACACTTAAACTCCCCCTCCCACTCCACCAAGGCCATGCAGGTCCTTGGACTACTCCATCGCCAGACCACAGCAACACGACGGTTGAAGGAAGAACGCCTCATCTTCCGTCTAGGAACCATCCAACCACAAGGGATGAACTCCGATTTCTCCAGTTTCCTCATTTCCCCACCTTCCTAACCTGCAATCTTCTTCCCAACCTCTCTGCCCCCACCCCGTCTCCGGCCTATCACCCTCACCTTAACCTCCTTCCACCTATAGCATTTCAAACGCCCCTCCCCCAAGTCCCTCCTCCCGACCTTTTATCTTAGCCTGCTTGGCACACTTTCCTCATTCCTGAAGAAGGGCTCATGCCCGAAACGTTGCTTCTCCTGTTCCTTGGATGCTGCCTGACCTGCTACGTTTTTCCAGCAACACATTTTCAGCTAGAAACAAAATATATCATGTTTAGGTGTTGGGTGTCTCTATGTAGAGGGTTCAGATGGTGATGGCAGCGTGCCTCTGTGGGGGGATTACAGTAGGGGTGTCACTATGTAGGGGGAGTCAGTGGGCAGGTCACTGTGTAGGGGGTTTGGTGGGCAGGTCACTGTGTAGGGGGAGTCGGTGGGTGGGTCACTGTGTAGGGGGAGTCAGTGGGCGGGTCACTGTGGGGGGAGGGTCGGTGGGCGGGTCACTGTGTATAGGGGGCTCGATGAGTGGGTCACTGTATAGGGTGTCGGTGGGCGGGTCACTGTGTAGGGGGAGGTAGTGGGCGGGTCACTGTGTAGGGGGAGTTAGTGTGCGGGTCACTGTGTAGGGGGAGTTGGTGGGCGGGTCACTGTGTAGGGGGAGTTGGTGGGCGGGTCACTGTGTAGGGGGAGTTGGTGGCCGGGTCACTGGTGTAGGGGGAGTTAGTGGGCGGGTCACTGTGTAGGGGGAGTTAGTGGGCGGGTCACTGTGTATAGGGAGTCGGTGGGCGGGTCACTGTAGGGGGTGTCGGTGGGCGGGTCACTGTGTATAGGCAGTCGCTGGGCGGGTCACTGTGTATAGGGAGTCGGGCGGGTCACTGTGTATAGGGAGTCGGTGGGCGGGTCTCTGTGTAGGGGGTGTCGGTGGGCGGGTCACTGTGTATAGGGAGCCGTTGGCGGGTCACTGTGTAGGGGGAGTTGGTGGGCGGGTCAATGTGTAGGGGGAGTCGGTGGGCAGGTCACTGGGGGGGGGAGTCGGTGGGCGGGTCAATGTGTAGGGGGAGTCGATGGGCGGGTCGCTGTGTAGGGGGAGTCGGGCGGGTCACTGTAGGGGGTGTCGATGGGCGGGTCACTGTAGGGGGAGTCGGTGGGCGGGTCAATGTGTAGGGGGAGTCGGTGGGCGGGTCAATGTGTAGGGGGAGTCGGTGGGCGGGTCAATGTGTGGGGGAGTCGGTGGGCAGGTCACTGTGGGGGGAGTCGGTGGGCGGGTCAATGTGTAGGGGGAGTCGATGGGCGGGTCGCTGTGTAGGGGGAGTCGGGCGGGTCACTGTAGGGAGTGTCGATGGGCGGGTCACTGTAGGGGGGGTCGGTGGGCGGGTCACTGTAGGGGGAGTCGGTGGGCGGGTCACTGTAGGGGGAGTCGGTGGGCGGGTCACTGTAGGGGGAGTCGGTGGGCGGGTCAATGTGTAGGGGGAGTCGGTGGGCGGGTCAATGTGTAGGGGGAGTCGGTGGGCGGGTTGCTGTGTAGGGGGAGTCGGTGGGCGGGTTGCTGTGTAGTGGGAGTCGGTGGGCGGGTTGCTGTGTAGTGGGAGTCGGTGGGCGGGTCACTGTATAGGGAGTCGGATGGGTCACTGTAGGGGGTGTCGATTGGCGGGTCACTGTGTCGGGGGAGTCGGTGGGTGGGTCACTGTGTAGGGGTAGTCGATGGGCGGGTCACTGTAGAGGAAGTTGGTAGGCGGGTCACTGTCAGGGGAGTCGGTGGGCGGGTCACTGTGTAGAGGGGTCGGGCGTGTCACTGTTGGTGGTGTTGGTGGGCGGGCCACTGTGTAGGGGCAGTCGGTGGGCGGGCCACTGTGTAGGGGCAGTCGGTGGGCGGGCCACTCTGTAGGGGGAGTCGGGCGGGTCACTGTAGGGGGTGTCGATGGGCGGGTCACTGTGTAGGGAGTGTCGGGCCGGTCAAAGTGTAGTGGGAGTCGGTGGGCAGGTCACTGTGTAGGGGGAGTCATTGGGCGGGTCACTGTGTAGAGGGAGTCGATGGGCAGGTCACTGTAGAGGGAGTTGGTGGGCGGGTCACTGCGTAGGGGGAGTCGGTGGGCGGGTCACTGTATAGGGAGTCGGTGGGCAGGTCACTGCATAGGGGGAGTCGGTGGGCGGGTCACTGCGTAGGGGGAGTCGGTGGGCAGGTCACTGTATAGGGGAGTCGGTGGGCGGGTTACTGTGTAGGGAGTCGGTGGGCAGGTAACTGTGTAGGGAGTCGGTGGGCGGGTAACTGTGTAGGGAGTCGGTGGGCGGGTCACTGTAGGGGGAGTCGGAGGGCGGGTCACTGTGTATAGGGAGTCAGTGGGCGGGTGACTGTGTAGGGGGAGTCGGAGGGCGGGTCACTGTGTAGGGAGAGTCGGGCGGTTCACTGTGTAGGGGCAGTCGTGCGCATCACTATGTCGTGGAGTCGGTGGGCAGGTCATTTTGTAGGGGGAGTCGGTGGGCGGGTCACTGTGTATAGGGAGTCAGGCGGGTCACTAGGGGGAGTCGGTGGGCAGGAAATTGTGTAGTGGGAGTCGGTGGGCGGGTCACTGTGTGGGAGAGTCGGGCGGCAGGTCACTGTAGGGGGAGTCGGTGGGCGGGTCACTTTAGGGGGAGTCAGTGGGCGGGTCACTTAATAGGGAGTCAGGCGGGTCACTGTAAGGGTAGTCGGGTGGCAGGTCACTGTGTTGTGGGAGTCGGTGGGCGGGTCATTGTAGGGGGAGTCGGTGAGCGGGTCACTGTGTAGAGGGTGTCGGGCGTGTCACTGTTGGTGGGCGGGTCAATGTGTAGGCGGAGTCGGGCGGGTCACTGTAGGGGGAGTCGATGGGCGGGTCACTGTGTAGGGGGAGTCGATTGGCGGGCCACTGTGTAGGGGGAGTCGATGGGCGGGTCACTGTAGGGGGAGTCGGGCGGGTCACTGTAGGGGGTGACGGTGGGCGGGTCAATGTGTAGCGGGAGTCGGTGGGCAGGTCACTGGGGGGGGGAGGCGGTGGGCGGGTCACTGTGTAGGGGGAGTCGATGGGCGGGTCACTGTGTAGGGGGAGTCGGGCGGGTCACTGTAGGGGGAGTCGATGGGCGGGTCACTGTGTAGTGGGAGTCGGTGGGCGGGTCACTGTGTAGGGGGAGTCGGTGGTCGGGTCACTGTGTAGGGGAGGCGGTGGGCGGGTCGCTGTGTAGTGGGAGTCGGTGGGCGGGTCGCTGTGTAGTGGTAGTCGGTGGGCGGGTCACTGTGTATAGGGAGTCGGGTGGGTCACTGTAGGGGGTGTCGATTGGCGGGTCACTGTGTAGGGGGAGTCGGTGGGTGGGTCACTGTGTAGGGGGAGTCGGTGGGCGGGTCACTGTAGGGGCAGTCGGTGGGCGGGCCACTGTGTAGGGGGAGACGATGGGCGGGCCGCTGTGTAGGGGGAGTCGATGGGCGGGCCACTGTGTAGGGGGAGTCAGGCGAGCCACTGTGTAGGGGGAGTCGGGCGGGTCACTGTAGGGGGTGTCGATGGGCGGGTCACTGTGTAGGGGGAGTCAGGCGGGTCATTGTGTAGTGGCAGTCGGTGGGCGGGTCACTGTGTAGAGGGCGTCGATGCGTGGGTCACTGTATAGGGGCAGTCGGTGGGCGGGCCGCTGTGTCGGGGGAGTCGGTGGGCGGGCCGCTGTGTCGGGGGAGTCTTGGGCGGGCCGCTGTGTAGGGGGAGTCAGGCGGGCCACTGTGTAGGGGGAGTCAGGCGGGCCACTGTGTAGGGGGAGTCGGGCGGGTCACTGTAGGGGGTGTCGATGGGCGGGTCACTCTTGGGGGAGTCGGTGAGCGGGTCACTGTGTAGAGGGTGTCGGGCGTGTCACTGTTGGTGGTGTTGGTGGGCGGGTCAATGTGTAGGGGGAGTTGGGTGGGTCACTGTGTAGGGGGAGTCGGTGGGCGGGTCACTGTGTAGGGGGAGTCGGTGGGCGGGCCACTGTGTAGGGGGAGTCGGTGGGCGGGCCACTGTGTAGGGGGAGTCGGTGGGCGGGCCACTGTGTAGGGGGAGTCGGTGGGCGGGCCACTGTGTAGGGGGAGTCGGTGGGCGGGCCACTGTGTAGGGGGAGTCGGTGGGCGGGCCACTGTGTAGGGGGAGTCGGTGGGCGGGCCACTGTGTATAGGGAGTCGGTGGGCGGGCCACTGTGTATAGGGAGTCGGTGGGCGGGTCACTGTATAGGGAGTCGGTGGGCGGGTCACTGTATAGGGAGTCGGTAGGCAGGTCACTGTGTAGGGGGAGTCGGGCGGGTCACTGTGTAGGGGGAGTCGGTGGGCGGGTCACTGTGTATAGGGAGTCGGTGGGCGGGTCACTGTGTATAGGGAGTCGGTGGGCGGGTCACTGTAGGGGGTGTCGGTGGGCGGTTCACTGTGTATAGGCAGTCGCTGGGCGGGTCACTGTGTATAGGGAGTCGGGCGGGTCACTGTGTATGGGGAGTCGTTGGCGGGTCACTGTGTAGGGGGAGTTGGTGGGCGGGTCAATGTGTCGGGGGAGTCGGTGGGCAGGTCACTGTGGGGGGGAGTCGGTGGGTGGGTCAATGTGTAGGGGGAGTCGATGGGCGGGTCGCTGTGTAGGGGGAGTCGGGCGGGTCACTGTAGGGGGTGTCGATGGGCGGGTCAATGTGTAGGGGGAGTCGGTGGGCGGGTCCATGTGTAGGGGGAGTCGGTGGGCGGGTTGCTGTGTAGTGGGAGTCGGTGGGCGGGTTGCTGTGTAGTGGGAGTCGGTGGGCGGGTCACTGTGTATAGGGAGTCGGATGGGTCACTGTAGGGGGTGTCGATTGGCAGGTCACTGTGTAGGGGGAGTCGGTCTGTGGGTCACTGTGTAGGGGGAGTCGGTGGGTGGGTCACTGTGTAGGGGGAGTCGATGGGCGGGTCACTGTAGAGGGAGTTGGTGGGCGGGTCACTGTCAGGGGAGTCGGTGGGCGGGTCATTGTAGGGGGAGTCGGTGAGCGGGTCACTGTGTAGAGGGTGTCGGGCGTGTCACTGTTGGTGGTGTTGGTGGGCGGGCCACTGTGTAGGGGCAGTCGGTGGGCGGGCCACTGTGTAGGGGCAGTCGGTGGGCGGGCCACTGTGTAGGGGCAGTCGGTGGGCGGGCCACTGTGTAAGGGCAGTCGGTGGGCGGGCCACTGTGTAGGGGCAGTCGGTGGGCGGGCCACTGTGTAGGGGCAGTCGGTGGGCGGGCCACTCTGTAGGGGGAGTCGGGCGGGTCACTGTAGGGGGTGTCGATGGGCGGGTCACTGTGTAGGGGGAGTCGGGCCGGTCAAAGTGTAGTGGGAGTCGGTGGGCGGGTCACTGTGTAGGGGGAGTCATTGGGCGGGTCACTGTGTAGAGGGAGTCGATGGGCAGGTCACTGTAGAGGGAGTTGGTGGGCGGGTCACTGCGTAGGGGGAGTTGGTGGGCGGGTCACTGTATAGGGAGTCGGTGGGCAGGTCACTGCATAGGGGGAGTCGGTGGGCGGGTCACTGCGTAGGGGGAGTAGGTGGGCAGGTCACTGTATAGGGGAGTCGGTGGGCGGGTCACTGTGTAGGGAGTCGGTGGGCAGGTCACTGTATAGGGAGTCAGTGGGCGGGTCACTGCGTAGGGGGAGTTGGTGGGCAGGTCACTGTATAGGGAGTCGGTGGGCGGGTGACTGTGTAGGGAGTCGGTGGGCGGGTCACTGTGTGTAGGGAGTCGGTGGGCGGGTCACTGTGTATACGGAGTCAGTGGGCGGGTCACTGTGTAGGGGGAGTCGGAGGGCGGGTCACTGTGTAGGGAGAGTCGTGCGGGTCACTGTGTAGGGGCAGTCGTGCGCATCACTGTGTCGTGGAGTCGGTGGGCAGGTCATTTTGTAGGGGGAGTCGGTGGGCGGGTCACTGTAGGGGGAGTCGGTGGGCAGGAAATTGTGTAGTGGGAGTCGGTGGACGGGCCACTGTGTAAGGGCAGTCGGTGGGCGGGCCACTGTGTAGGGACAGTCGGTGGGCGGGCCACTGTGTAGGGGCAGTCGGTGGGCGGGCCACTGTGTAGGGGCAGTCGGTGGGCGGGCCACTCTGTAGGGGGAGTCGGGCGGGTCACTGTAGGGGGTGTCGATGGGCGGGTCACTGTGTAGGGGGAGTCGGGCCGGTCAAAGTGTAGTGGGAGTCGGTGGGCGGGTCACTGTGTAGGGGGAGTCATTGGGCGGGTCACTGTGTAGAGGGAGTCGATGGGCAGGTCACTGTAGAGGGAGTTGGTGGGCGGGTCACTGCGTAGGGGGAGTTGGTGGGCGGGTCACTGTATAGGGAGTCGGTGGGCAGGTCACTGCATAGGGGGAGTCGGTGGGCGGGTCACTGCGTAGGGGGAGTCGGTGGGCAGGTCACTGTATAGGGGAGTCGGTGGGCGGGTCACTGTAGGGGGAGTCGGTGGGCAGGAAATTGTGTAGTGGGAGTCGGTGGGCGGGTCACTGTGGGAGAGTCGGGCGGCAGGTCACTGTAGGGGGTGTCGGTGGGCGGGTCACTTTAGGGGGAGTCAGTGGGCGGGTCACTTAATAGGGAGTCAGGCGGGTCACTGTAAGGGTAGTCGGGCGGCAGGTCACTGTGTTGTGGGAGTCGGTGGGCGGGTCATTGTAGAGGGTGTCGGTGGGCGGGTCACTGTGTAAAGGGAGTCAGGCAGGCCACTGCGCAGGGGGAATCGGTGGGCGGGTCACTCTTGGGGGAGTCGGTGAGCGGGTCACTGTGTAGAGGGTGTCGGGCGTGTCACTGTTGGTGGGCGGTCAATGTGTAGGCGGAGTCGGGCGGGTCAATGTGTAGGCGGAGTCGGGCGGGCCACTGTGTAGGGGGTGTCGGTGGGCGGGTCACTGTGTATAGGCAGTCGCTGGGCGGGTCACTGTGTATAGGGAGTTGCTGGGCGGGTCACTGTGTATAGGGAGTCGGGCGGGTCACTGTGTAGGGGCAGTTGGTGGGTGGGTCAATGTGTAGGGGGAGTCGGTGGGCAGGTCACTGTGGGGGCGAGTCGGTGGGCGGGTCAATGTGTAGGGGGAGTCGATGGGCGGGTCGCTGTGTAGGGGGAGTCGGGCGGGTCACTGTAGGGGGTGTCGATGGGCGGGTCACTGTAGGGGGAGTCGGTGGGCGGGTCAATGTGTAGGGAGAGTCGGTGGGCGGGTTGCTGTGTAGTGGGAGTCGGTGGGCGGGTTGCTGTGTAGTGGGAGTCGGTGGGCGGGTCACTGTGTATAGGGAGTCGGATGGGTCACTGTAGGGGGTGTCGATTGGCGGGTCACTGTGTAGGGGGAGTCGGTGGGTGGGTCACTGTGTAGGGGGAGTCGATGGGCAGGTCACTGTAGAGGGAGTTGGTGGGCGGGTCACTGTCAGAGGAGTCGGTGGGCGGGTCATTGTAGGGGGTGTCGGTGGGCGGGTCACTGTGTATAGGGAGTTAGGCAGGCCACAGCGTAGGGGGAGTCGGTGGGCGGGTCACTGTGTAGAGGGTGTCGGGCGTGTCACTGTTGGTGGTGTTGGTGGGCGGGCCCCTGTGTAGGGGCAGTAGGTGGGCGGGCCACTGTGTAGGGGCAGTCGGTTGGCGGGCCACTGTGTAAGGGCAGTCGGTGGGCGGGCCACTGTGTAGGGGCAGTCGGTGGGCGGGCCACTGTGTAGGGGCAGTCGGTGGGCGGGCCACTGTGTAGGGGCAGTCGGTGGGTGGGCCACTCTGTAGGGGGAGTCGGGCGGGTCACTGTAGGGGGTGTCGATGGGCGGGTCACTGTGTAGGGGGAGTCGGGCCGGTCAAAGTGTAGTGGGAGTCGGTGGGCGGGTCACTGCGTAGGGGGAGTCGGTGGGCAGGTCACTGTATAGGGAGTCGATGGGCGGGTCACTGTGTAGGGAGTCGGTGGGCAGGTCACTGTATAGGGAGTCGATGGGCGGGTCACTGCGTAGGGGGAGTCGGTGGGCAGGTCACTGTATAGGGAGTCGGTGGGCGGGTGACTGTGTAGGGAGTCGGTGGGCGGGTCACTGTGTGTAGGGAGTCGGTGGGCGGGTCACTGTGTATACGGAGTCAGTGGGCGGGTCACTGTGTAGGGGGAGTCGGAGGGCGGGTCACTGTGTAGGGAGAGTCGGGCGGGTCACTGTGTAGGGGCAGTCGTGCGCATCACTGTGTCGTGGAGTCGGTGGGCAGGTCATTTTGTAGGGGGAGTCGGTGGGCGGGTCACTGTGTATAGGGAGTCAGGCGGGTCACTGTAGGGGGAGTCGGTGGGCAGGAAATTGTGTAGTGGGAGTCGGTGGGCGGGTCACTGTGTGGGAGAGTCGGGCGGCAGGTCACTGTAGGGGGAGTCGGTGGGCGGGTCACTTTAGGGGGAGTCAGTGGGCGGGTCACTTAATAGGGAGTCAGGCGGGTCACTGTAAGGGTAGTCGGGCGGCAGGTCACTGTGTTGTGGGAGTCGGTGGGCGGGTCATTGTAGAGGGTGTCGGTGGGCGGGTCACTGTGTAAAGGGAGTCAGGCAGGCCACTGCGCAGGGGGAATCGGTGGGCGGGTCACTCTTGGGGGAGTCGGTGAGCGGGTCACTGTGTAGAGGGTGTCGGGCGTGTCACTGTTGGTGGGCGGGTCAATGTGTAGGCGGAGTCGGGCGGGTCACTGTGTAGGGGGAGTCGATGGGCGGGTCACTGTGTAGGGGGAGTCGATTGGCGGGCCACTGTGTAGGGGGAGTCGATTGGCGGGCCACTGTGTAGGGGGAGTCGATGGGCGGGTCACTGTGTAGGGGGTGACGGTGGGCGGGTCAATGTGTAGCGGGGGTCGGTGGGCAGGTCACTGGGGGGGGAGTCGATGGGCGGGTCACTGTGTAGGGGGAGTCGGGCGGGTCACTGTGTAGGGGGAGTCGGGCGGGTCACTGTAGGGGGAGTCGATGGGCGGGTCACTGTGTAGTGGGAGTCGGTGGTCGGGTCACTGTGTAGAGAGGTCGGTGGTCGGGTCACTGTGTAGAGAGGTCGGTGGTCGGGTCACTGTGTAGGGGGAGTCGGTGGTCGGGTCACTGTGTAGGGGGAGTCGGTGGTCGGGTCGCTGTGTAGTGGTAGACGGTGGGCGGGTCGCTGTGTAGTGGTAGTCGGTGGGCGGGCCGCTGTGTAGGGGGAGACGATGGGCGGGCCGCTGTGTAGGGTGAGTCAGGCGGGCCGCTGTGTAGGGGGAGTCAGGCGGGCCACTGTGTAGGGGGAGTCGGGCGGGTCACTGTAGAGGGTGTCGATGGGCGGGTCACTGTGTAGGGGGAGTCAGGCGGGTCATTGTGTAGTGGGAGTCAGTGGGCGGGTCACTGTGGAGGGAGTCGATGGGCAGGTCACTGTAGAGGGAGTTGGTGGGCGGGTCACTGTGTCAGGGGAGTCAATGGGCGGGTCACTGTATAGGGAGTCGGTGGGCAGGTCACTGCGTAGGGGGAGTCGGTGGGCGGGTCACTGCGTAGGGGGAGTCGAGTGGGCAGGTCACTGTATAGGGAGTCGGTGGGCGGGTCACTGTGTAGGGGGAGTCGGTGGGCGGGTCGCTGTGTAGTGGTAGTCGGTGGGCGGGTCACTGTGTATAGGGAGTCGGGTGGGTCACTAGAGGGTGTCGATTGGCGGGTCACTGTAGGGGGAGTCGGTGGGTGGGTCACTGTGTAGGGGGAGTCAGTGGGCAGGTCACTGTGTAGAGGGCGTCGATGCGCGGGTCACTGTATAGGGGCAGTCGGTGGGCGGGCCACTGTGTAGGGGGAGTCGATGGGCGGGCCACTGTTTCGGGGGAGTCAGGCGGGTCATTATGTAGTGGGAGTCGGTGGGCGGGTCACTGTGTAGAGGGCGTCGATGCGCGGGTCACTGTATAGGGGCAGTCGGTGGGCGGGCCACTGTGTAGGGGGAGTCGGTGGGCGGGCCACT
This sequence comes from Chiloscyllium plagiosum, assembly GCF_037043375.1. NCBI lineage: Eukaryota > Metazoa > Chordata > Chondrichthyes > Orectolobiformes > Hemiscylliidae > Chiloscyllium > Chiloscyllium plagiosum. The sequence goes on from NW_028270162.1 coordinate 58,548,432, forward strand.
GTGTAGGGGGAGTCGGTGGGCGGGCCACTGTGTAGGGGGAGTCGGTGGGCGGGCCGCTGTGTAGGGGGAGACGATGGGCGGGCCGCTGTGTAGGGGGAGTCGATGGGCGGGCCGCTGTGTAGGGGGAGTCGATTGGCTGGCCACTGTGTAGGGGGAGTCAGGCGGGCCACTGTGTAGGGTGAGTCGGGCGGGTCACTGTAGAGGGTGTCGATGGGCGGGTCACTGTGTAGGGGGAGTCAGGCGGGTCATTGTGTAGGGGGAGTCGGTGGGCGGGTCACTGTGTAGGGTGAGTCGGTGGGCGGGTCAGTGTGTAGGGGGTGTCGATGGGCGGATCACTATGTAGGGGGAGTCGATGGCTGAGTCACTGTGTGTAGGAAGTCGATGGCTGAGTCACTGTGTGTAGGAAGTCGGTGGGCGGGTCACTGTATATAGGGAGTCGGTGGGCGGGTCACTGTGTAGGGGGAGTCGGTGGGCGGGTCACTGTGTAGGGGGAGTCGGTGGGCGGGTCACTGTGTAGGGGGAGTCGTTGGGCGGGTCACTGTATAGGGAGTCGGTGGGCGGGTCACTGTGTAGGGAGAGTTGGTGGGCGGGTCACTGTAGGGGGAGAGTTGGTGGGCAGGTCACTGTAGGGGGTTCGGTGGGCGGATCACTGTAGGGAGAGTTGGTGGGCGGGTCACTGTCGGGGGTTCGGTGGGCGGGTCACTGTGCATAGGGAGTCAGTCGGGCCACTGTGTAGGGGGTGTCGGTGGGCGGGTCACTGTAGGGGGTGTTGGTGAGCGGGTCTATGTGTAGGGAGTGTCGGGCATGTCACTGTTGATGATGGTGGGCGGGTCAATGTGTAGAGGGAGTTGGGAGGGACACTGTGTCGGGGAAGTCGGGCGGGTCACAGGAGGTGTCGGTGGGCGGGTCACTGTGAAGGGGGAGTCGGGCGGGTCACTGTGTAGGGGGAGTTGGTGGGCGGGTCACTGTAGGGGAGTCGATGGGCGGGTCACTGTAGGGGGAATCGGTGGGCAGGTCACTGTGTAGAGGGAGTCGGTGGGCGGGTCACTGTGTGGGAGAGTCGGGCGGCAGGTCACTGTGTAGGGTGTGTCTGAGGGCGGGTCACTGTAGGGGGATTCAGTGGGCGGGTCTCTTTATGGGAAGTCGGTGGGCGGGTCACTGTGTATAGGGAGTCAGGCGGGTCACTGTAGGGGGAGTCGGGCGGCAGGTCACTGTGTAGGGGGTTTCGGTGGGCGGGTCACTGTGTAGGGGAAGTCAGGCGGGTCACTGCGTTGGGGGAGTCGATGGGCGGGTCACTGTAGGGAGAGTCGGGCGGGTCACTGTGTAGGGGCAGTCGTGCGCATCACTGTCGTGGAGTCGGGCAGGTCATTTTGTAGGGGGAGTCGGTGGGCGGGTCACTGTGTATAGGGAGTCAGGCGGGTCACTGTGTAGGGGGAGTCGGTGGGTGGGCCACTGTAGAGGGAGTCAGGCGGGTCACTGTAGGGGGAGTCGGTGGGCAGGAAATTGTGTAGTGGGAGTCGGTGGGCGGGTCACGGTGTGGGAGAGTCGGGCGGCAGGTCACTGTGTAGGGGGAGTCGGTGGGCGGGTCACTGTATAGGGAGTCAGGCGGGTCACTGTAGGGGGAGTCGGGCGGCAGGTCACTGTTGGGGGAGTCGGTGGGCGGCTCATTGTAGGGGGTGTCACTGTGGGCGGGTCACTGTGTATAGGGAGTCAGGCAGGCCACTGCGTAGGGGGAGTCGGTGGGCGGGTTGCTGTGTAGGGGGAGTCGGTGGGCGGGTCACTGTGTAGGGGGAGTCGGTGGGCGGGTCACTGTGTAGTCGGGCGTGTCACTGTTGGTGGTGTTGGTGGGCGGGTCAATGTGTAGGGGGAGTCGGGCGGGTCACTGTGTAGGGGGAGTCGATGGGCGGGCCACTGTGTAGGGGGAGTCGATGGGCGGGTCACTGTAGAGGGAGTTGGTGGGCAGGTCACTGTCAGGGGAGTCAATGGGCGGGTCACTGTATATGGAGTCGGTGGGCGGGTCATTGTAGGGGGTGTCGGTGGGCGGGTCACTGTGTAGAGGGAGTCAGGCAGGCCACTGCGTAGGGGGAGTCGGTGGGCGGGTTGCTGTGTAGGGGGAGTCGGTGGGCGGGTCACTGTGTAGGGGGAGTCGGTGGGCGGGTCACTGTGTAGAGGGAGTCGGTGGGCAGGTCACTATGTAGAGGGAGTCGGTGGGCAGGTCACTATGTAGGGGGAGTCGGTGGGTAGGTCACTGTGTAGGGGGAGTCGGTGGGCAGGTCACTATGTAGATGGAGTCGGTGGGCAGGTCACTATGTAGATGGAGTCGGTGGGCAGGTCACTATGTAGAGGGAGTCGGTGGGCAGGTCACTGTAGGGGGAGTCGGTGGGCAGGTCACTATGTAGAGGGAGTCGGTGGGCAGGTCAGTATGTAGAGGGAGTCGGTGGGCAGGTCACTGTGTAGGGGGAGTCGGTGGGCAAGTCACTTTGTTGAGAGAGTCGGTGGGCGGGTCACTGTGTAGAGGGAGTCGGTGGGCAGGTCACTATGTAGAGGGAGTCGGTGGGCAGGTCACTGTGTACGGGGAGTCGGTGGGCAGGTCACTGTGTAGGGGGAGTCAGTGGGCGGGTCACTATGTAGAGGGAGTCGGTGGGCGGGTCCCTGTGTAGGGGGAGTCGGTGGGCAGGTCACTATGTAGAGGGAGTCGGTGGGCAGGTCACTATGTAGAGGGAGTCGGTGGGCAGGTCACTATGTAGAGGGAGTCGGTGGGCAGGTCACTGTAGGGGGAGTCGGTGGGCAGGTCACTGTGTAGGGGGAGTCGGTGGGCAGGTCACTGTGTATAGGGAGTCGGTGGGCGGGTCACTGTGTATAGGGAGTCGGTGGGCAGGTCACTGTGTAGGGGGAGTCAGTGGGCAGGTCACTATGTAGAGGGAGTCGGTGGGCAGGTCACTGTGTAGGGGGAGTCGGTGGACAAGTCACTTTGTTGAGGGAGTCGGTGGGCGGGTCACTGTGTAGAGGGAGTCGGTGGGCAGGTCACTATGGAGAGAGAGTCGGTGGGCAGGTCACTATGTAGAGGGAGTCGGTGGGCAGGTCACTGTGTACGGGGAGTCGGTGGGCAGGTCACTGTGTAGGGGGAGTCAGTGGGCGGGTCACTATGTCGAGGGAGTCGGTGGGCAGGTCACTATGTAGAGGGAGTCGGTGGGCAGGTCACTGTAGGGGGAGTCGGTGGGCAGGTCACTATGTAGAGGGAGTCGGTGGGCAGGTCACTGTGTATAGGGAGTCGGTGGGCAGGTCACTGTGTAGGGGGAGTCGGTGGGCAGGTCACTATGTAGAGGGAGTCGGTGGGCAGGTCACTATGTAGAGGGAGTCGGTGGGCAGGTCACTGTAGGGGGAGTCGGTGGGCAGGTCACTATGTAGAGGGAGTCGGTGGGCGGGTCACTGTATAGGGAGTCGGTGGGCAGGTCACTATGTAGAGGGAGTCGGTGGGCAGGTCACTATGTAGAGGGAGTCGGTGGGCAGGTCACTGTGTAGGGGGAGTCGGTGGGCAGGTCACTATGTAGAGGGAGTCGGTGGGCAGGTCACTGTGTAGGGGGAGTCGGTGGACAAGTCACTTTGTTGAGGGAGTCGGTGGGCGGGTCACTGTGTAGAGGGAGTCGGTGGGCAGGTCACTATGGAGAGAGAGTCGGTGGGCAGGTCACTATGTAGAGGGAGTCGGTGGGCAGGTCACTGTGTACGGGGAGTCGGTGGGCAGGTCACTGTGTAGGGGGAGTCAGTGGGCGGGTCACTATGTCGAGGGAGTCGGTGGGCAGGTCACTATGTAGAGGGAGTCGGTGGGCAGGTCACTGTAGGGGGAGTCGGTGGGCAGGTCACTATGTAGAGGGAGTCGGTGGGCAGGTCACTGTGTATAGGGAGTCGGTGGGCAGGTCACTGTGTAGGGGGAGTCGGTGGGCAGGTCACTATGTAGAGGGAGTCTGTGGGCTGGTCCCTGTGTATATGGAGTCGGTGGGCAGGGTCCTGTGTAGGGGGAGTCGGTGAGCAGGTCACTATGTAGAGGGAGTCGGTGGGCAGGTCACTGTGTAGGGGGAGTCGGTGGGCAGGTCACTGTGTAGGGGGAGTCGGTGGGCAGGTCACTATGTAGAGGGAGTCTGTGGGCTGGTCCCTGTGTATATGGAGTCGGTGGGCAGGTCACTGTGTAGGGGGAGTCAGTGGGCGGGTCACTGTGTAGGGGGAGTCAGTGGGCGGGTCACTGTGTATAGGGAGTCGGTGGGCAGGTCACTGTGTAGGGGGACTCGGTGGGCGGGTCACTGTGTAGGGGGAGTCGGTGGGCAGGTCACTGTGTAGGGGGACTCGGTGGGCGGGTCACTGTGTAGGGGGACTCGGTGGGCGGGTCACTGTGTAGTGGGAGTCGGTGGGCAGGTCACTATGTAGAGGGAGTCGGTGGGCAGGTCACTGTAGGGGGAGTCGGTGGGCAGGTCACTATGTAGAGGGAGTCGGTGGGCGGGTCACTGTGTATAGGGAGTCGGTGGGCAGGTCACTATGTAGAGGGAGTCGGTGGGCAGGTCACTATGTAGAGGGAGTCGGTGGGCAGGTCACTGTGTAGGGGGAGTCGGTGGGCAGGTCACTATGTAGAGGGAGTCGGTGGGCAGGTCACTGTGTAGGGGGAGTCGGTGGACAAGTCACTTTGTTGAGGGAGTCGGTGGGCGGGTCACTGTGTAGAGGGAGTCGGTGGGCAGGTCACTATGGAGAGAGAGTCGGTGGGCAGGTCACTATGTAGAGGGAGTCGGTGGGCAGGTCACTGTGTACGGGGAGTCGGTGGGCAGGTCACTGTGTAGGGGGAGTCAGTGGGCGGGTCACTATGTCGAGGGAGTCGGTGGGCAGGTCACTATGTAGAGGGAGTCGGTGGGCAGGTCACTGTAGGGGGAGTCGGTGGGCAGGTCACTATGTAGAGGGAGTCGGTGGGCAGGTCACTGTGTATAGGGAGTCGGTGGGCAGGTCACTGTGTAGGGGGAGTCGGTGGGCAGGTCACTATGTAGAGGGAGTCTGTGGGCTGGTCCCTGTGTATATGGAGTCGGTGGGCAGGGTCCTGTGTAGGGGGAGTCGGTGAGCAGGTCACTATGTAGAGGGAGTCGGTGGGCAGGTCACTGTGTAGGGGGAGTCGGTGGGCAGGTCACTGTGTAGGGGGAGTCGGTGGGCAGGTCACTATGTAGAGGGAGTCTGTGGGCTGGTCCCTGTGTATATGGAGTCAGTGGGCAGGTCACTGTGTAGGGGGAGTCAGTGGGCGGGTCACTGTGTAGGGGGAGTCAGTGGGCGGGTCACTGTGTATAGGGAGTCGGTGGGCAGGTCACTGTGTAGGGGGACTCGGTGGGCGGGTCACTGTGTAGGGGGAGTCGGTGGGCAGGTCACTGTGTAGGGGGACTCGGTGGGCGGGTCACTGTGTAGGGGGACTCGGTGGGCGGGTCACTGTGTAGTGGGAGTCGGTGGGCAGGTCACTGTAGGGGAGTCGGGCAGGTCACTGTGTAGGGGGAGTCGGTGGGCAGGTCACTGTAGGGAAGTCGGTGGGCAGGTCACTGTGTAGGGGGACTCGGTGGGCGGGTCACTGTGTAAGGGGAGTCGGTGGGCGGGTCACTGTACATTGGGAGTCGGTGGGCAGGTCACTGTGTATAGGGAGTCGGTGGGCAGGTCACTATGTAGAGGGAGTCGGTGGGCAGGTCACTGTGTATAGGGAGTCGGTGGGCGGGTTCCTGTGTAGGGGGAGTCGGTGGGCGGGTCACTGTACATTGGGAGTCGGTGGGCAGGTCACTGTGTATAGGGAGTCGGTGGGCGGATTCCTGTGTAGGTGGAGTCAGTGGGCGGGTCACTGTAGGGGGAGTCGGTGGGCAGGTCACTATGTAGAGGGAGTCGGTGGGCGGGTCACTGTGTAGGGGGAGTCGGTGGGCAGGTCACTGTGTAGGGGGACTCGGTGGGCGGGTCACTGTACATTGGGAGTCGGTGGGCAGGTCACTGTGTAGGGTGAGTCGGTGGGCGAGTTCCTTTGTAGGGGGACTCGGTGGGCGGGTCACTGTACATTGGGAGTCGGTGGGCAGGTCACTGTGTAGGGGGAGTCAGTGGGCGGGTCACTGTAGGGGCAGTCGGTGGGCAGGTCACTATGTAGAGGGAGTCGGTGGGCGGGTCACTGTGTAGGGGGAGTCGGTGGGCGGGTCACTGTGTAGGGGGAGTCGGTGGGCAGGTCACTGTGTACGGGGAGTCGGTGGGCAGGTCACTATGTAGAGGGAGTCGGTGGGCAGGTCACTATGTAGAGAGAGTCGGTGGGCAGGTCACTGTGTAGGGGGAGTCGGTGGGCGGGTCACTGTGTAGGGGGAGTCGGTGGGCGGGTCACTATGTAGAGGAGTCGGTGCGCGGGTCACTGTGTATAGGGAGTTGGTGGGCAGGTCACTGTGTAGGGGGAGTCGGTGGGCAGGTCACTATGTAGAGGGAATCGGTGGGCAGGTCACTGTGTACGGGGAGTCTGTGGGCTGGTTCCTGTGTAGGGGGAGTCGATGGGCGGGTCACTGTGTAGGGAGAGTCGGTGGGCAGGTCACTATGTAGAGGGAGTCGGTGGGCAGGTCACTGTGTATAGTGAGTCGGTGGGCAGGTCAATGTGTAGGGGGAGTCGGTGGGCGGGTCACTGTGTAGAGGGAGTCGGTGGGCAGGTCACTGTGTATAGGGAGTCGGTGGGCAGGTCACTATGTAGAGGGAGTCGGTGGGCGGGTTCCTGTGTCGGGGGAGTCGGTGGGCGGGTCACTGTGTAGGGGGAGTTAGTGGGCGGGTCCCTGTGTAGGGGGAGTCGGTGGGCGGGTCACTATGTAGAGGGAGTCGGTGGGCAGGTCACTGTGTAGGGGGAGTTAGTGGGCGGGTCCCTGTGTAGAGGGAGTCGGTGGGCGCGTTCCTGTGTAGGGGAAGTCGGTGGGCAGGTCACTATGTAGAGGGAGTCTGTGGGCAGGTCACTGTGTATAGGGAGTCGGTGGGCGGGTTCCTGTGTAGGGGGAGTCGGTGGGCGGGTCACTATGTAGAGGGAGTCTGTGGGCTGGTCCTTGTGTTTCGGGAGTCGGTGGGCGGGTTCCTGTGTAGGGGGAGTCGGTGGGCAGGTCACTATGTAGAGGGAGTCAGTGGGCAGGTCACTGTGTAGGGGGAGTTAGTGGGCGGGTCCTTGTGTAGGGGGTGTCGGTGGGCAGGTCACTGTGTAGGGGGAGTCGATGGGCAGGTCCCTGTGTAGGGGGAGTCGGTGGGCAGGTCACTGTGTAGGGGGAGTCGGTGGGCAGGTCACTATGTAGAGGGAGTCCGTGGGCAGGTCACTGTGTAGAGGGAGTCGGTGGGCGGGTCACTGTGTAGGGGGAGTCGGTGGGCAGGTCACTGTAGGGGGAGTCGGTGGGCAGGTCACTGTGTATAGGGAGTCGGTGGGCGGGTCCCTGTTTAGGGGGAGTCGGTGGGCAGGTCACTGTGTATAGGGAGTCGGTGGGCGGGTCCCTGTTTAGGAGGAGTCGGTGGGCAGGTCACTGTGTATAGGGAGTCGGTGGGCGGGTTCCTGTGTAGGGAGAGTCGGTGGGCAGGTCACTGTGTAGGGGGGTCTCTGTGTACGGGGTTGTATTGTGGGGATGTCTGTGTCGCGGGAGTCTGTGGTGGGGTTGGTTCACCATGTAAGAGGAGTGCTTAATAATGAGGAGTCTGGAATAAATTGGGAACAAGTGTTCCCCTTTACTGGAAAATCACAAACCTGAGAGCACCAATTTGAGGTAATTGTAAAAATATGCAGGGGTGACTCATGGAGAAACCTTCTATTTCCCCAGCAACTCGTTTTTACTTTTATGAGTAGATCTGCAATGCAATGCCTCCAAGTGTGTTCGGAGCAGATTCAATCCAGGCTTTCAAAAAAATTATGGATCATTATTTAAGAAGGAATATTTTGCATTCTGAAAATCTGTATTTCTAAAGAAAATTCCCGGATTCCAAAATAATTCTTATTTTTCCTGAATTTTTTCATTTGAGTTTTGACAGGTTGGGTAATTTACATTGCTTCCCATATCCTTTTGCAGATATTGTGCATTGACATTAATTTGAGCAATTCCTGAGCTTGATCTGGTGATTGAAGCTGAGATCCCAAACATTACAGCTCCAGGTTGTATAGATGTTCCTGAGTGAGCAACTTTCACAGCACTGGTCCTTGCTGATGTCCACTGTACCCAAGCATTTTAAGTCTAAGGTCTCTTCCAGATTCAGCATATGAGCTCACAACAGTCACTTTCCCTGATTGAAGACATTTTAAGCTTGCAGAGCTTTAAAGTTCAGCATTGAAACATGGAAAATTATGGTACAGAAAGCGATCGTTTAGCTCAATGTTCCAGTGCTGCCAAAACTCAGTCTGTCAGCCTAGCTCTTGATATTTAGCCCCGTAGGTTACAGCACGATAAGTGAGTATGTAGGCACCTTTCATTGCATTGAGGAGTTCTACCATGACCTTTCTCTCTCCCCCATAACTTTAAGATCTCTAGGTAAAACAAATTCTCCTCAATTCCTCTGAATTCCTTCCAGCAGGTACTTTAAATCAATGCCTCCTGGTTAATAATCTGTCTTTTATGGGGAATGGGTCCTGCCTATTTGCTGTGTGAAGGTCCCTTGTAATTTTATGCAGTTCAATTAAGCATTCCCTGCGTTTCTTCTGTTTTAAAGAAGCAATCCTGACCTTTCTTTAAAGCTAAAGATCTCCATCTTAGAAACATCTTCATAAATGTCCTCTGTACCCTTTCTGTCCTTCCTGTAATACAGTGAACACAACTGGACACTTTATTGTAGCTGGAACCTAAACACTACAATATCTTCTTTATTCCCAGAGCTGAGTATAGAACCTGAACCAGTTGTTATATTCACCTTGCAATGATGCTTCATTAACTCTGTTTGTAGAACATCTCCAGACTGTACAGCAGAAGAGTTCTTTTTGAAAACCATCAATGCTGTAACCAATTGCTCCTATAATGTGTATTTTGTCAATTCTGGTTGGGTTAGAAATGTTGGCTGGGTGAGAAGTCCCTACAGTACTTTGAATCATGTCATAAGGTTTTTTTCTATCTATCTGATCAACTGATGGGCTCTGACAAGCAAGACTCCCTTAGCAATGTTCAGAATTGTATGCCTAAATATGTGCCCAAGTTGTTGAATGTGACTTGAAGTAATCGCATTCTGACCTGAGTCAATGACAAAGATTATTGTTCAAATGTCAAATACTAGGGGATGTAGGTTTGAGGTGAGAGAGGTAAATGTAAAGGAGATGTGTATGCAAGGAGAGTTTTTACATAAAGGGTAGTAGGTCCTGCAGCATTCTCCCAGGCGAGGTGGTAGAAGCAATGTTTTAGAGGCGTTTAGACAGACACTTGAACAGGCATGGAGTCAAGGGATATGGACTGTTTAGAATAGCATAATGGTTGGCACAGATATAGTGGGCTGAAGGGTCTCTTCCTGTGCTGCGCTGTTTATGTTCTACATTTTGTACATTGGGAATCATTGATCACACATTTAACGTAGATCTGTTAGTTTAATGTATAGAATAAGGTGAACAATAACATTTTAATTCGACTTTCCACTAGTAATGGTAGTGGGAGGTTCAGATGCACATCAGTCAGGAGTTTCTGATTTACTGCCAGCAGACAATGCTTGACTCATAAAATAACCTCTATTTATGTTTGTTGGCCCTTCGACAGCTGGAATGTTTTTTTTTATAAAACTGCATATGAGAGCGCCTGTGTATACAGCTACCTTGCAGAACCCACTGTATGAGCTGCGTCTCTCCTGTTTACTGCTCAAAACACCCACTACTTTTCTGCCCACACATAGTGTCACTACTTCATGTGAGAGTCGCAGCCTGCACTCCAAACACTGATTGGGCAGATGAGTCACTGTTTCATTGGTTTTATTGCATTTAATTCTGCAATGGTTTGAAAGAGAAGGCATGTATAGTACAGATGTCTGCAGTGGGTTACTAGGCTGCTGCGTAACCGTTCTTGGTTGTGTCAGAAATAATGGTATGTGGTGTTTAATATAATCCACAAGGGCTTTTTGATATTGATAGGTGGATTCATGTTTATATGTTGGATATTTCAGTGGAGGTAGCAAGGCATGATGAAGAGCACAGATAATGATGTGCACCATAAGCAAGCTGGTCAAATGCCACGTGAACTCAAGTCTTCAGGCCAAGCCACTAAAGTATCAGGAACCGTGATACTGAGAGACCGTCAAAAATCTAATAGTGGTAAGGCCATCTAACATAAATGAAAAGCTGTCATTGATCAAAATGACCAAACCGGCATTATTTGTATAAGTTATACGCAGTGATTGTCAAGACATTAAGAGAGAGGATTTAGAAGAGACAGAAAGAAAGGGTCAATGGGATGGAAGCAGAGGAGTGATTAGGAGGGATTTCATGGAAGATATTAAATGTGCTGGCAGATATTTGTGTTTTCAGGATGGTGCGGTATTCTGCATGTGGGGTCTTAGTTATAAAAATGCCAGTGTTACTCATCAAGGATTTCCAATATGATAGTTGAGATTTGTGCTTTTTCTTTTCTGATGATGCACTGTTATTTTGGATGTGCTAGATAAATTCAGCATGCAGTTGAAACGGGCTTTTCCTATTTAAAGGATAAAGTGCAGCATGTATTCTGTGTAAAAAATGATTATATTTTAGACACTCATTTTATAAACCGAGCTCCTAGAGCTCTGCTCCACCAGAGTTTGGGACATCTGTGGGTTGAAGAGGACTTTGCTGCTTGAGTGTGAGAATCCAGTTGTGGTTCGCATCAGCTCCAACAACTTAACTAAAGACTAGAAACGAGGTCAGCTAAGGGAGTATGAACAGCTAGTGAGTTAACTTTAAAAGCAAATTCTCAAAGATAATAATTTCTGGGTTTCCATTGAGCCTCAAGCAAATTGGTGTAAAATAAGATGATATAAAATTAGAGTGATTGTGTGGCTCAGAGCTTGATGTGGAAGAAATGGTCATCGTTTCATGTGGCTCTTACACTGATCCTTGGTGATGTGGGAGCTGTGCTGTTGAAATTGGCTTCACCTGAACCATGTGGCACTAGTTTTCTGATGAGTCTATAATGAGAGGGAGAGAAGGCTTTAAATGAGATAGTAGTGGGGGGGGGCGCAAGGAATAAAGTGAAGGAAGATGATGTGATAAATTAATAGGAGAGATAAGGGAGCAATGAGAGTAATGAGGATGAGCACAGCAGCAAAAGTGAAAGTGCACTGGCAAGTAAGGCTATAGATTTCAAAATTAGTAAAAAGATTGAACTAATGGCTCTGTATCTGTATGCACCAAGCACTCCTAGCAAAATGGACACTCCATTTAGTATTCTTTAATGGAATGTGCATTTTTCAGGAAGGCCAGCATTTGTGATTCACCCTTAATAGTGGTTGAACTGAGTAACCTGCTGGGCCATTTCAGACTGGACTGCCTCGCATGGGCCTGCAGGTGGGCCAGACCCAGGTTTCCTTAAAGGGTATTAATGAAACAAATGAGATCTTTTTATTTGACAATTGATAATTTCATGGTCACCATTACTGAGACAAGCTTTATTTTCCAGATTCTTACTAAGTCCATTACTTGGATGTAGATAGAAATAGCAGAGTAGGAGAGATGGCTTAGCTTTGTCTACCACTTGCTTATGCTGTTTGACATGCATGTACAGAGATCCTGTTTGATAGCTTCACCAGATTGATACCTCATTTTTAAGTATGCCTGATAGTGATCCTAGCATGCCCTCCTGCACTCTGCGTTGAATCAGGGTTGGTTCCATGGCTTGATGGTAATGGGTGAGTGGGGGATATGCCAGGCCATGAGGTTACAGGTTGTGCTGGAGTACAGTTCTGCTGCTGTTGATGGCCCACAACGCTTCATGAATGCCCAGGCTTGAGTAGCTCGATCTATTAGAAGTCTGTCCCATTTGGCACAGTGATAGTGCCACAGCACATGATGGAGATTATTCTCAGTATGAAGATGGGACTTTGTCTCAGCAAGGACTGTGCACTGGTTACTCTGACTGGTCATGAACAGATGCGTCTGTAGCTGGTAGATTGGTAAGGATGAGATCAAGTACCTTTTCCCTCTTGTTGGTGTTCTCACCATCTGTAGACCCAGTTCTCGCCGTTATGTCCTTCAGGACCTGACCACCTTGATCAGTAGTGCAGCTGCTGAGTAACTCTCCGTGGTAGACATTGAAAGTCCCCACGCAGAATACATTTTTGTACCCTTTCCACCCTCCGTGCTTCCTCCAAGTGTTGTTCAACATGGAGCAGTACCGCTTTATCAGCCAAGGGAAAGTCGTATGTTGTAATCAGCAGGAGGTTTCCTTGCCCATGTTTAACCTGATACCATGAGACTTCATGTATCTGGACTCCCAGGGCAACCCCCTCCTGATTGGATGCCATTGTGCCACCACTTCTGCTTCTGCCACCTCTGTCTTGTTGGTGGGGCAGGACATATCCAGGGATGGTGATGGTGGTTTCTGAGGCTTTGTTTTTGAAGATATGATTCCATGAGCATGACTATATTGCTTGACTAGTCGATGAGAGTGATCTCCCAATATTAGCACTAGCCCCCAGATGTTACTAAGGAATACTTTGCAGGGTTGACAGGGCTGTTTCTGCCATTGTGTTTTCTGGTGCCTCAGTTGATGCCAGGTTGTCCATGCGGTTTCATTTCCTTGTTGCTACTTCGTAGTGATTAACATAACTGAGTGGCTTGCTCAGCTATTTCAGAGGACAAATGAGAGTCACCCACATTGCTGTGGGTCTGGAGTCACATGTAAGCCAGACCAGGTGAGGATGGCAGATCTCATCATTAGCCAGGAGCTGGCGCATGTTAATTGGGAGGAGCTGTTGGCGGGCGAGTCCACATTTGACATGTGGGAATTGTTTACAGACCTGCTGCTGAGAGTTCAGGACTGGCATGTTCCAGTGAGGAGGAAGAACAAGGGTGGTAAGGTCCACCCTTGGATGACAAGGCAGGTTACGAATTTAGTCAAAAGGGAAAAAGAAGTATATGTAAGATTTAGGAAGCTAAAATCTGACAGGGCCCGTAAGAAATATGAAGAAAGCAAAAATGAACTTGAGCAGGGAATTAAGAGAGGAAGAACGGGCCATGAAAGGACCTTGGCAAGAAGGGTTAAAGAGAATCCCAAACATTCTATAAATACACTAAAAACAAGAGGATAACTAGGGACAGGATAGAACCAGAGTCAAGAGTGTGGTGCTGGAAAAGCACAACAGGCCAGGCAGCATCCGAGGAGCAGGAGAATCGATATTTCTGGCATTAGCCCTTCATCAGGAAGTCTTTAGTTTCTCCTGCAAGATAGAACCACTCAAGGATAAATGAGGGAACTTCGAGGCAGAAGATGTGGGTGAGATCCTAATTGAGTACTATGTGTCAGTATTCACCAAGGATAGTGGAATTAGTGTGGAGCATGCTAATGTGCCATGGCATTTTGATATCAAGAAAGAAGTGGTGTTGGGTTGCTTGAAGAGCATTAAGGTGGATAAGTCTCCAGGTTATTGATAGGGGCAAGAGAGGAGATTGCTGGGGTTTGGCCAAAGTCTTTGTACAGGTCATTCTTCTATAACACAATGGCTGTATTCTTGTGCAACTCTGTGTTACAGAAAAATCGCAGTTGAGATAGTGTTTGAAGTGTTGGTGATGTAATTGCGTTGGGGCCAACACATGTTTTAAAATTTCCTGCTTTAGAAACAGTGCCCCCAATTCATCAATTGCGTTAATGAAACGCATGTTACAGCAGAATGACCTGTATCCTCATTAGCCAATGGAGAGGTCCCAGATGACTGGTGAGTAGCTAATGTTTTTCCTCTATTCAAGAAGGGAAATAGGGATAATCTAGGCATCTATAGCCTGGTGAGTCTCACATCAGTGGTTGGGAAACTATTGGTGATAATTCTTAGGGATAGGATTAACATACATTTGGAAAAGTATGGCCTAATTAGAGATAGTTAGCATGGGTTTGGGCAGAGCAGATCATGTCTTACTAACTTGATTGAATTTTTCGAGGTAATAACAAAGGTGATTGATGAGGGTAGAGCAGCAGATGTTGTCTACATGGATTTTAGTAAGGCTTTTAGCAAGGTCCCCCATGGTATGCTCATTTAGAAGATTAGGATACATGGGATCCATAGTGACTTGGCTACATGGATTCAGAATTGTCTTCATGCCCGAAACGTCGATTCTCCTGTTCCCTGGATGCTGCCTGACCTGCTGCGCTTTTCCAGCAACACATTTTCAGCTCTGATCTCCAGCATCTGCAGACCTCACTTTCTCCTTCAGAATTGTCTTGCCCATAGAACGTAGAGGGTAGTGATAGAAGGGTGTTTTTCTGTCTGGAGGTCTATGCCTGGTGGTGTTCCGCAGTGATCCATACTGGATCTCTGCTGTTTGTGACATATATGTGTTGTATACGTCATTTAAATATGCCTATATATGCATATATAGTGATACATTTTCATATATAAATGTCTGGGATGAAAATGTAGATGGGTGGATGAGTTGGTTTGCAGATGATGCAAAGATCGGTGGAGTTGTGAAGAATGTAGTAGATTGTCAAAGGATACAGCAGGATATCTATTTGTTTCAGATATGGGCAGAGAAATAGTAGATGAAGTTCAAACCAGGTGAGGTGCTACACTTTGGAAATGTTAACGAAAAGTATGCAGTTAATGGCTGAACCCTTGAACAGCATTGATGGACAGAGGGATCTAAGGGTTCAAGTCTATAGCTCTTTGAAAGGGACCACACAAGTAGATACGCTGGTAAAGGTGCCATATGACATGCTTGCTGTTATTTGTCGGGGAATTGAGTACAAGAGTCAGGAAGTCATGTTGTAGTTTTGTAAGACTCTGGTTAGGCCACACGTAGAGTACTGGGTTCATTTCTGGTCGCTACATTAGATAAGCGCATGAATATGCAAGGAGTGGAGAAGTATGGAGTATGGGCAGACAGAAGAGATTAGTTTAATTTGGCATCATGTTCGGTGCAACATCATGGGCCAAAGGGCCGTTATGTGCTGAACAGTTCCAAGTTCTACCTCCTGAAGGACATTAGTGAGCCAGATCTATTTTTCTGACAAGTGTTTCATGGTCATCAGTAGACCCTTAATTCCAGGTATTTTAAACTGAATCTAAATTCCAGATGTCATGGTGATATTTGAACCCAGTTTCCCAGAACACCTGGATTAAGAGTCTAGTGATAACTGAGTTGCCTTTTCTTGATATGGTAGTCCTCATCTCCGTAAGACAGTCTAAATGCACAACTCATGAAGTAGTTTTTGGTGTTCCATTATTGCAGTCAGCTGTAACTAACTAAAGAAATGAAGGCCGCTGAGCCTGCACTGTATTTTGAATTGAAATAGCACATGTCTGCTTTTTGAGGAAATGGCTGCTAATTTATGGTCCTTACCCAAATGAGACTCCTGGACAGTTAAGCCCCTGGCATCACCTGAGCCTAAAATAATCTACACGTGATTCCATTTCTTGCTTTTATTTCAGAGTAGCTTTAATTTCTTTGCCAGGTTCGCTCTGCACCCAACATTGGTTTTGCAATTCTTAAACAGCTTCCGAGCCCAGATGTACTGAGGCCAATGTTAGCATTCCTGCTTACTAACTGTGACCCAGAGATTGCAGCTGGTGCTTTATTCTTTTCAACCTCATGGGATAATGTTACCCACTTTGTCATAAGAGGGCAGTCGTGATTTTGAGTTCATATTGTCTGAGTGAGGTTTGATGTCCACCATGCTCAGAAATCAGGAATGTTTCAGAAGCCACATATGGGATCCACTAGAAGTTTTTGCTGGGTCCCTTGAGAAGGGCGCACTGATCATTCTTTTCTCCTGATTGAAGAGAGGCTCGTGTTTGGCTGTGCAAGCATAAAGTTGAATTGCCTCCATAAGCTTTAAAATGAGCTATATAAAAACATTGCAGCTTTAATCAGGAACTTGAGATCTCTGTGCGCTTCCACTCCTGCACAGAACAACCATGCACCCACGCCTTTCTGAGATGAGCTTAAATCTGAGACCATCTGTTTGATGAGGTTTAATAGCTAAGGAAATGAAAATTACAAATGCAATAGTCGTGATGCTGTTTTGTTGTCTCGATTTCCTGAATCATTATGTACAAATTTAAAAAAAATTAAAGCCTCTTGATTCTGAATAGCCTATTAATCATGTGAGTTTTAATAATTGTTTACATTCTCCAGCAGCCTCATTGGTTATACAGCAGTTTCAACTAAAGCAAACTCATTGGGAAGATATTTGTAAAGTCAGATTAGAATATCAAATTGGAGGGATCAATAATTTCCACCAAACTGTTATAAACTTGAGGGAGGTATGATACAGCAGAACAATAGGAAGCAAATCTTTTTTTAAAATTTATTCATGAGAAATAACATAACAAGGTTTTTGTTTAGTTTGAATATTGGCACTTGGGTTTCTGTGTGCAAAGTAGTTTGTGTCCATGTTACAAATTGTTGCAATGAAATTGTTAATTTGCATGATTTCATTAGTCTCTGTGAATTACAGACATAATACTCATCATTCTTGGCTCTGTGGGTCGTCTTTTAGATTAGATTAGATTAGATTAGATTACTTACAGTGTCGAAACAGGCCCTTCGGCCCAACAAGTCCACACCGCCCTGCCGAAGCGCAACCCACCCATACCCCCTACATTCACCCTTTACCTAACACTACGGGCAATTTAGCACGGCCAATTCACCTGACCTGCACATCTTTGGACTGTGGGAGGAAACCGGAGCACCCGGAGGAAACCCACGCAGACACGGGGAGAACGTGCAAACTCCACACAGTCAGTCGCCTGAGGCGGGAATTGAACCCGGGTCTCTGGAGCTGTGAGGCAGCAGTGCTAACCATTGTGCCACCGTGCCGCCCACAAAGTCAGCCTGGAATCAGATTCTGGTCGATTCAAGCCCTAGTCAGAGTATTTGAGTGTTTGATCCATATGTATGCTTACTGAGGGAGCGCTGCCTTACTGTCTTTGGATGAAATTGAACCAAAGCCCTGTCTGCCAGCTCCAGATGGACAAAACACAAGAAAACGCAGGAGTGGAGAAACCTTCTCCTCCACCTAATATGGTCATCGACCTTAACCTCACCTTCCCACATGTTCCACTGTACTTTGATTCAAAATCTTTCTATCCCAGTATTGAATATATTCAACAATGGAGCATACATGACCATGTGAAGCAAAACATTGCAAAGAATGGTGGAGCAGTACCAGGGACCTGGGTTCACTTCAATCTTCAGACATCTATCTGGGTGGAGTTCTCCTTGTGTCTGCATGGGTTTCCTCTGGGTGCTGTAATTTCCTCCCACAATCCAATGATGGGCAGGTTCGGTGGATTGGCCATGGCAAATTGCCCATAGAGTTCGGTGATGTGCACGCTACGTGGATTAACCACGTAGGGGGAAGGTCTGGGTGGGATGCTCTTCAGACTCTCAGTATGCACTCAACGGCCTACTTCCACACTGAAGGGATCCTGTGATTCTTTGATTCTAAGATTCTTAACCCTCTGTGTAAAGAAATATGTCATACTTGTCCTCCATGATCAACTCATTATCCTCAGACTGTGGTCTCCACCTATGGCCTCTTGATTCCACGCCACCCCCAACCCCTCTCCACTTTCTCCCCTCCCCCCTCCGCACCTCCCAATCCTGTTAATCAGACTAGTGAGCCTCTGTTAAACTGTTTTTAATACAAGTATATTCTTTTTTTAATTATAATGACCAATACTGTCCATTGTACATCAACTATGGGTTCGCAACAACCCTGTAAAAATTGGGGCAAAACCACCATGATCTTACACTTCATGTTCTTTACAATAAAGGCCACCAGCCTTTCTTGTTCCTAATTGTTTGATGTTTCTGAATGCTAACTTTGTGTTCCCAATCTCCGTGCAAGTCGACATACAAAAGGGCCCCACGGAATGTTTTGAAGAAGATGTGACTGGCTCAGAGTTCTCTGACCGGTATTTAACTGGTAAAAATATCAGTACGTGAGGCCGTGCTGGGTTTGGGGGCTCATCATGCATTAGTTGCTCCATTGTGACTGACTGTACTTCTGAAGTACTTCATTAGTTGTGTAGCACTTTGGGATCCTGAATGGTTGTTAAAAATATATATGCCACTTGTTCTTTCTGTAAATTGAACCCAATCAGTAACATAGTTGTGTTGTCCATCCTTTTATTGGTTAGTGTCTAGGAAGAAATATTTACACACAAATAGAGACAAAGGCACAGGGCACAAGCACCTAGGTAAGTCTGACACGCCATCTAATGGATGGTTACTGCTTCCACATGCCTGGGATAATACCATCTACTCTGCTTCTGAGGCAAATTGCTACCAATTTCTGTTACCACTGAATTTGATATATGTGCATCAGCAACATTGTTGAAGGTAAGCTGTGTATAATTTCCCATTGGTTTAGGGAAAGGTGCTGCAACCGGAAAGGGAAGTGGTAACTTAGCAAGTTTAAAACCAAGCTTGCTTGGTCCTGTCAGGGCAGTATGGGTCCTGCAAACTGATGACAGATGATGAAAATAAGCTAACAGCAGACACAGTCAATAATTACTTTTGCTGGAAATATTGATATAAAGTTACAGCATGCCTTAGGGAAATTAATATTGAATCAGAAACTCACCAACCTTGATGAAATCAAAGTAATGGGGATGAGAAAAATAATAGCAGCACATTAATGACAAATCTCCAGGACCAGACAGTTTCTGTCTTGAAATTTTTAAAGAAAAACATGTTAACATTTGCAGAAACTCGAACTAGAATGTTCAAAAGTTCTCCCAACTTAGGAATTATTCCTTAAGGTTGCAAAGTTTCGCGTCACCCCACAAGAATGAGGGAGGTAAACCAGAGAATTATGAATCAGTGTATGAATTATGGATCTAATGTATGCCATCAGAAAATGCCAAGAGTTTATCATTGAGCATAGAGAACAACTCAAATGTTCAACTGCCCAAAGAGAGTCAGCATGGATATGTCAACCATTTGGTTCTAACTCATTCAATCAAAAGCAGGAAATGCTAGAGAACTTCAGATCTGGCAGTATTTGTGGGGAAAGAAGCAGAGTTAGCACTTCAAGTTCAATATGACCTCTTCAAGAAAGAGACTTTGACCCGAGTCATTCAGCGTTGTTCCTGTCTTCACAGATGCTAGCAGATCTGCTCAGGTTCTCCACTTCTTGTTTTTACTTCAGATTTTTGGCATCTGCAATCTTTTGCCCTTATTTGAACTTGATTGAATTTTGGTGAAGAGATAAAAATACAGGGGAATGTTTGTAGATATTACATGGAAGCATAATAACATTACAAAGAATTGCTAATAGACTGAATGAATGGACTAATCTGTAGACTTCAATAAAAACACATGAGGTCACCATTTTGGACCTGAACTGGATCATACTGAGTTTTTTCTAAATGGTGAACAGCAAGAGACAAGGGGTCCTCCGAAGGCCATGCAGTATCTTGAGCAGTTCTGGGCACCACATTCGTATGAATGATCTATTGACCTTGGAGAGAGTGCAATGTAGATTTTTCACAATGATACCTGGACTCTTGGGAGTCAAATTTCATGCAGAGAAAACGCAATTATATTCACTGGAATTGAGAATATTTAAAGCTTGACTTGATAGAAGTGCTCAAGATATTAAGAGAAACTGAGACAATGAATTAAAACAAACATTTTTAGTAGTTGGGGTGTGTGGTCCAATTATTACAGCCGCACCTTTCAGGAGTGAAATTAGGAGACCTCGGTATTTGTAAAGGCTGGAACACTCTTCCTCAATACAGAGGAACCTCGATTATTCGACAGACACAGATGGGGAGTATTTCATTCAGTTAATCGAATGCCAGATAACATCGTTAGCCACGCTTCGGGGGCTTACGATCTTGTCTGGATAATCTGAAATTCTGTTCATCAAATGCCAGCTAATCGAGGTTCCTCTGTATAGCACTGATGCTATAGATCAGTTGTTAATTTTTACATCTGATATTGATGAGTTCTCTTATTTATTATTATTTACAAAGGATGTGAGCATCACTGGCAAGGCCAGCATTTGTTGCTCATCCCCTGTTGTTTTTGAGGACTTGATGGTGAGCCACTGATTTGAAATACAGTCAGTCAAAGCTATTAAGGGATATGGTTTAGAGGTGGTATATGGTGTTAGATTAAGGATCAGCCATAGTCTTATCAAATACTGGAAAAGGTTGAGATGCTAAGTAGCCTACTCCTGTTTGTATGTTGCTGTATGAATCTCTGTTGGATAAACTACAGCAGACTATACTCTGCCCAGATCATGAGTTTGCATTTACTGAACAATCCTGAGAATTCTATAGAATTTCCACCATCACCTTGCAGGTATATGGGATTATTGTAGTTTGGTGTTTGTTGGTCAGCATAGACATGGTGGACTGAAGGGTCTGTTTCCATGCTGTATGACAATGTGACATCCCAGGGATTGAGAACAGGCTGGTCAGTACTTCTGCCATACTTATCCATCCTGTTCTCAATCCCTGTAGACAGAGTTGGCCAAATGGATTCCTATGCCACAAAAGTGTTATGATTGGTTGATTGTTCTATATCTGACCGATTGCTTTTTGTAGAATCATCAATTTTGAAGTCTTAATGTGTTTCTGACAACTGTAGCTTGTTGTAACTAATCCTCTGCTGAAGAGCTCGACTCTAGTTGTAATAGAGAGGGAAACCATGTGGCTTTTTCCCGAATGTAGAAGTGTCTGATCGTGATTGCGAAATGTTTTGCCAAAGCATTAAAATCCCCAATTATCAATAATTTACAGCGTACATAAATTCAAGACCATATCACATGGGGAAATCCATTTTCATTGGCACTGTAATCATTAGATTAATTTAAGTGAATGTAGTGGGGACCACAATTACCTAAATTTCACAACCAAGTGTTAATAAGGCTGCATTAATAAACAGAAACCATAGAGACGGTCTATGAATAACTCGCTTGATTTTGTGTTACACCAAGAAATCTGAGCCAAGAAACAGCACTTAACGCAGTTGGAACCACTTGAGATTTGTATGCAGAATTAAAACGTGAAGACCAGTCTGCCTCTTGGATTTCTACCATATCTCCCCATCAGTTCAGATAAACACTTGAAATAAAAGCTTGAGATCTGAAATAAAAGCAGAAGTTGCAGAAGTACACAGCAGGTTCATCAGAATATGAAAAGATAAGGCAGCTACTGGTTCAGGGTGGAGAATCTTGCTTCAGAATCTAATATGTCAAATGAAACCTTCCCCAACATTCTTTGTAGTCAGCGCAAATATAATGTGGGTTGGATGATTATTTGTTGAATCCCTGATGTTGGCAAGAGCACTTGCTCACTGAATATTAATGAAAAATCTCTCCAGTCAAATGAATCCCTTGGAACATTGAATCATGTGCTGGGTGCACGATGTCTGCACAGAGACTTACTCTGCTGAGCAGCTCAGAGCTTGCATAAAGGATTTGGGAGCTGCCTTTAATTGTGAGCATTTCAGATACAGGCAGGGATCCACTCTCTTCTCCCCGTGCCCCCCAATGCAATTTTCATTGACAATAGGTTAAATTTTATTCCCAACAAAAGATGGATGGGATCCATTCACTTGTTAACATTTTAAAAAATCTGAAATCTCTTCCCAACCCACTTCCAACCTGTCCATTTCCATGTTTAACATTGGCACAACCAAGGTGGGCAGCTAACGCACTTCCATGAGGTGGGTTTGTCATTTTAATGAGGCCAGCATTCCCTGTTTCAATCTACTTGGCAGCTTTTTGCACAAACTGCCCTGGTTTCCAAAACCTAGCAGCTGAAGGTAGATGAGAGCAATCTTAACAAGCATGGCCTGAGAGCCTGGAGGAGGCATGTTCCTTTGCCCATTCCCAAGCCACTGCCTCATTCCACACCTTATCCCCACAATACAAAGACCCTCAATATCCAGCATCCCTGCTCCAGGAACTGCCACCCAGTTGGAAACCAAATCTGTCAGTCACACTGATGACTGGATAGGGAACCTGTCAAGAGTAGTAGATTCACGCTGTGCAGTTAAAACATGCGACGATGCTCAGAGTTCACAGGTCTTTTTTGGCCGAGTCCCAGCTCTAACAATATTGAGGTAAGTGCAACTTTTAATGCCCAGGCCAATATCAAGAAAAATAAATCTTTGTTAGAAAGTGCATTCTCTGCTGTTGCCCCTTTTCAGATTCTGACAGTCAGCCGCTTTCTGAACTGGAAAAGAGGAAGAGAGTGCAACTGATACTGTTGCTTGTCTAAAATGTTAAAATTGAGCATGGAACATTCATTTCTGGAAAAGGACTTATGTTCTGGGATGACAAATGAAAAAAACTGGGGGACTGATGTGCTCCATTTTCAGACTCGCGTTAGCAAGTATCAAGAGGAATGCAGTGGAAGCTATGGGGGATGTTAGAAGGGGTTTATCAGAATGTCATAGCTATACTCTGAAGTCAATGATGATGACATTTGCTTGCGGAGACAACAGGCAGAGTCCTAATGAACTTTCCACGTTCTTGAATCTTTGTAAGGTTTTCTGCTGGTAGCTTACAACCATATGGCCTTAGCATATAATTCACCATCTTTCAAATCTCTTCCCCCCTCCCCCCCCCCTCCTCCCCCACCTCATCCCAGGTCCAACCCTCCCCCTCTACCACATCCCCTTGATCTGATCTAACCTGTACATCTTCCTTCCCACTGACCAATCACAATCACCTACCTGCATCAATGCATCACCATCCCATCTTCCTTACCTACAGCCACATTTATTTCTCAGCCCCCTTCCCCAGTTCCCCAGTCCTGATGAAAGGTTACGACCTGAAACATCGACTCCCCTGCTCCTCTAATGCTGCTTGACCTGCTGCGCTTTTTCCAGCTCCACACTTTATCAACTCCTCCTTTCTGCTGTAGTTGTTAATCATGGGCACTGTTGGAGATTATTGACTGAGAGCCAACTCTTAACTGAAGTACTGGTTTTGCAGAGCTAGGATTATTAGGTGGTTTCCCCCATCCCCATCACCATTGATCACTGAAAACAGTTATTGATCAGATTGCCTCAAAATCAGCAGGTATAAAGGGCATGACATTTATTTAAATATTCCATTTGGTTGACCTAAGATGATGCTGTGTTTTATCTACTGGTCCGTAAGGCAGCCTTTAGAATTAATTACTGGCTAACCCATCTTGACTTTGGAAAACTATGGGACAAATCGTCTCATTGTTGTGCAGCGTAGCTGCTGTGACAAGCGGTTTGTTTTGAGAGTATCTGTAAAAGATTAGGAGGTAAAACCATCATGAAAAGAGAGCGGTCTTCACAAAGTTTATCAGGCCTTCAAGTTCTTAGAGGCCATAGTTGTTTTATGATCCTTTTTACCTTATTTTGAAAGATGTTATTCTGAAGATACTGTATAAGGACTTCAATGATTGACCATTTCAACCCACCCTCCCTAGAAATTTATTATTTATTATTGCTTTGTTGATGGGGCCATGTTAACAGAATCCAGGCCAGCTGATGAGATAGAAACACAATTTTTCATTGTGAGTTTATTGACTTCCTCAGTCTTACAGCTATGCTGACACATGTCAGTGTTACAACTGATCTCTATTTGTACCTGGTCAAAGATATAGAACATAGAACATTACAGCTTACTACAGGCCCTTCGGCCCTCAATGGTGCGCCGACCTGTCATACCAATCTGAAGGCCATCCAACCTGCACAATTCCATGTATGTCCATAGGATTGTCCAATGACGACTTAAATGTACTTAAAGCTGGCGAATCTACTACCATTGCAGGCAAAGCATTCCATACCCTTACTACTCTCTGAGTAAAGAAACTACCTCTGACATCTGTCCTATATCACCCTCAATTTAAAGCTATGCCCCCTTGTGCTTGCCGTCCCCATACTTGGAAAAAGTCTCTCCCTGGTAAAAACAATGACTGCAGATGCTGGAAAC
The DNA here is from genome assembly GCF_037043375.1 of Chiloscyllium plagiosum. Taxonomy (NCBI): domain Eukaryota; kingdom Metazoa; phylum Chordata; class Chondrichthyes; order Orectolobiformes; family Hemiscylliidae; genus Chiloscyllium; species Chiloscyllium plagiosum. Next base: position 58,572,509 of record NW_028270162.1, read on the forward strand.
CAGATTCTGGATTAGTGGTGCTGGAAGAGCACAGCAGTTCAGGCAGCATCCAAGGAGCTTCGAAATCGACGTTTCGGATAAAAGCCCTGTCCACCCTATCTAACCCTCTGATTATCTTATATGTCTCTATTAAGTCACCTCTCAACTTTCTTCTCTCTAGCGAAAACAGCCTCAAGTCCCTCAGCCTTTCCTCGTAAGACCTTCCCTCCGTACCAGGCAACATCCTAGTAAATCTCCTCTGCACCCTTTCCAAAGTTTCCACATCCTTCTTATAATGCGGTGACCAGAACTGTACACAATACTCCAAGTGCGGTCGCACCAGAGTTTTGTACAGCTGTAGCATAACTTCATGGTTCCGGAACTCGATCCCTCCATTAATAAAAGCTAAAACACTGTCTGCCTTCTTAACAACCCTGCCAACCTGGGTGGCAACTTTCAAGGATCTGTGTACTTGGACACCAAGATCACTCTGCTCATCTACACTACCAAGAATCTTACCATTAGCCCAGTACTTTGCATACCAGTTACTCCGACCAAAGTGAATCACCTCACACTTGTCCGCATTAAACTCCATTTGCCACCTCTCAGCCCAGCTCTGCAGCTTATCTATGTCTCTCTGTAACCTACTACATCCTTCATCACTGTCCACAACTCCACCGACCTTCGTGCCATCTGCAAATTTACTAACCCAACCTTCTACGCCCTCATCCAGGTCGTTTATAAAAATGACGAACAGCAGTAGACCCAACACCGACCCTTGCGGTACACTGCTGGTAACTGGACTCCAGGATGAACATTTCCCATCAACCACCACCCTCTGTCTTCTTTCAGCAAGCCAATTACTGATCCAAACTGCTATATCTCCCATAATCCCATTCCTCTGCATTTTGTATAATAGCCTACTGTGGGGAACCTTAGCGAACGCTTTGCTGAAATCCATATACACCACATCAACCGGTTTACTCTCATCTACCTATTAGGTCAAAGATGTTTAGTATGCACCACCTGCTTGTTTTACAGGGACGTTAACAATGTAATTGACCAGATATTAACAGACAGATTTAACATTGGCAGAACTGTTTGTTTGTGATCAGTTGATATATCTGGGCACATGCCATTGCATGTAGATTACTATGAAACTTGTAAACTTAGGAAAGCGGAATTCTGAAGGGGAATGCACGCAAGTAGGGTTCTTGGGAGTGTTGCCGAACAAAGAGACAAAATGGTGCAGTTTCATAGTTCATTGAAGGTGGAGTTGCAAGTTGACAGGGTAGTGAAGAAGGTATTTGGTATGCTTGTCTTTATTGGTCAGTGCGTTGAGTATAGGAATTGGGAGGTCATGTTGTGACTGTACAAGACATTGATTAGGTTATCTTTGGAATGCTGCATTCACTTCTGGTCTCCCTTCAAAAGAAAGGATGTTTATTAAATTATGACTATTTCCCATCAACCCATCACCTTCCATCTTCTTTCAGCTAGTCAATTTCTGATCCAAACCGCTAAATCGCCCTCAAACCCATGCCTCCATGTTTTGTGCAATGGTCTACGGTTGGGAACCTTATCAAACACCTTACGAAATCCATATACACCGCATCAACTGCTTTACCCTCATCCACCTGTTTGGTCACCTTCTCAAAGAAATCAATAAGGTTTGTGAGGCACAACCTACCCTTCACAAAACTGTGTTGATTATCCCTAATCAACCTACTCATTTCTAGATTATTATAAATCCTATCTCTTATAATGCTTTCCAACACTTTTCCCACAACCGAAGTAAGGCGCACAGGTTTATAATTCCCAGGGTTGTCTCTACTCCCCTTCTTGAGCAAGGGAACAACATTTGCTATCCTCCAGTAACATAGGATATCTCTGTATCACTCAGGTTATCTTGCAAGTGTTCTACAAATTTACAAATTCACAGCTGGAGTGAGACACTCAATCCTTCAACCTGCTCTGACATTTAATAAGATCTTGGCTAATCTGACCTCCACTCCACTTATCCTGATTTTCCCCAGTAGTCTTTGAGTCTCTTGTTAATCTACCTCGGCTCTAAAAATATTTAATGACCTGCTCCTCCTGCTTTTTGAGGAAGATAATTCCACAAACATCTGACTCTGAGAGAAAAAAAAAGTTCTCCTGATCTTCTTAAATGAACACTCTCTAATTCTTGAGTTGTGTCTCATATTTAGTCTCACCCACAAGGGGGAACATCCTTTTACAGCTATCCTGTCAAATCCCCTCAGAATATTGAATGTTTCAGTACAATCTCATCTCATTCTTCTGCACTCCATTGGATAGGTACCCAATCTGTCTTCATAAAATAACCCTTCAATCCCAGTGAACCATCTTTGAATTGCTTACATCACATTTATATCTTTCCTTGAATAAGGAGATCGCAACTGAATCCTGTATTCCAGATGTGAGCTCATCACTTTCCTGTACACTGTCTCAAGATTTTCCACCATTTACATTCCATTCCCCTTGCATTAAATGGCAAAGTTCCATTTACCTTCTCAATTAATTATTGTCCCTGCATGTTAACTTTGCATTCATGTAGCAGGAAACCAGTTCCCTTTGTGCTGGTCCTGCAATCTCTCAGTATTTTAAAAAATATATTACTTTTTTATATTTCCTGTTAAATTGGGCAAGTTCACATTTCCCCATTCTACACTTCATCCATCCATCCATCCTTTTGCCCACTCACCTAAGTCTTCCAACTCTCTGCACTTTATCTGGATCTTGAGTTGAGGCTCTTTCTCCTCCCTATTTCATGAGGGTTGGTTCCATACCATAAATATTCTTCAGTTTCTAACTTCTGCTCCGTAAAAAGCAATAGAAATAGGGGCAGAACAACATTTTAGCCGTAATTTTGAACTTGTAGTTTGAAGCTTGACTTGCTTTGCAGCGGTGGGTTTAAAATTAAATGACCATATTGAAGGACAGGCTACACCTGTGGGGAGAAATGGATCTGCAGTGATTTTCAGAGACTAAGTTTGAACAGTGAAATTGATGCCCCCAGAGTACACCCCATTACTCCCAGATAAACGGTTATGTCTGGATTAATTACCATGATACTTCATCATTGACCTGCACTCCATAAGGTACAAAGTAGGGATGTTCACTGATGAATAAGCAATGTTTAGCACCTGATGCGGCTTGTTAGATACTGAAGCAGTTCATGTTCAAATGCAACAAGATCTGGACAATATCCAGGGGGCTGACAAGTGGCAAGTAATATTCACACCACACAATTGCCAGGCATTGTCCATCTCCAATTAGAGAAGATCTAACCATTGTCGCTTGGCATTCAGTGGTTTTACCGTCAGTGAACCCCCACTATGAGCATCCTTGTGTTTACTATTTACCAGAAACTCAACTGGACTACCACATAAACACAGTGGCTACAGGTCAGAGATTAGGAATGTATCGGCGAGTAACTAATTTGCTGTCTCCCTAAAGACTGTCCACTATCAACAAGGCACAATCAGAAGTGTGATGGATATGCCCACTTTCTTGAATGGATGCAGCTCCAACAATATTTGACACCATCCAGGACAAAGGCTGCTTGATTGGCACCATATCCAAAAGCGTCCACTTCCTGTAGCAACGGTGTGCACTATCGGCAAGATGCGCTTAAGGAATTCACCAAGGCCGTTCAGATAGCACCTTCCAAACCCATGAACCACTTACATCTGAAAGAGCGAGGGCAGCAGATAGATGGGACTGTGACCACATGCAAGTTCCCTCCAAGCTACTTGGAAACATATCACTATTTCTTTCCTGTTGCTGGGTCAAAATCCTGGAATTCCCTCCCTAAGGGCATTGTGGTCAGCCTGCAGCACAGGGATTGCAGTGGTTCAAGTAAGCAGCTCACCACCACCACCTCCAGAGCAAATAGGGGCAGGCAATAAATGCTGGTCAGTCAGTAGCACCCACATCCCACAGATGATTAAAAAATAAATATTCAGCATTGTACTAGGTAAGCTCCCAGCATCTGCACAGATTAGTTTTGCACAAAACCCAAGTTACCGGTATTCTCTGGATTCTAAAGTCCTGGTGTGCCTTCAAGATCTTTCATTTTAGTGTATTTACATGGATTTATATTCAAATGTTTACAGATTTAATGTTCCAGGTGGTGATACTCATTTCACTGTGCAGCTCCTGGACTGTGTAAATCATGTGTGCAGCACCCCCACAAGCGACAATTTATTTCCAGTTTGTATGCTGCAAGTGAGAGTGGATCTAGCCCCATGGCTGTAAGATTCCTGTCAGAAGCAGCAAGATAGGTAAATGCATCATGGCATGATTACAGTCTGACAGGAGTCATTATCTAATCAGAGGTGATCAATCTGGCAATGATGGAGTCATCTCCTGCTTCAAGGTGGCACCACCAGCTCTGCTGAAACCTCAGTCTCTCATTGATTTTTACTCATCAAAGCAAAGGACAGCAGCCTCACACAGACCCTGATCCCTTCCCTGTTATTACTGTCAGCAAATGAGGGAAGGAGTCAAGCACAGGACTTAATTGGAAACTCGGTTCATTTTGCTCGATGAAATTTGACAGCTGTTTTTAAACTGATCGCCCTGTACCTTAATTGTCAGAATGCAGTGGATACCTTCCACAGGCTAATGCCAGGAATATCATTACTGGTGCCACGCAGCTGAGGAAATGAACCTTTAAGATGGTCTGACCACTACTCCACTGATTCTTTTCACTTGCATGAAACAGTATTCGTTTTTCCAACTGAGAAAACATTTGAATCCATCACCCAGCACCTCATTTCATTAACGGTGACAGTTCTCCCTTCCTTTGGTCCTATAATTTTGCTTTGTGCTTTGATATTTTCACAACTTTTCAGTCAGTTAGCAAATTAAGTACATTTGACTTCCTTTTTATTTTTTTCTATTTGAAACTTCGTTCTGATAATTTTATGCACTTTAATGTCATTTGAGGACTCAGGAAATGGTCTGGCCTATACATGAAATCATCTCTCTTCACGTAATACCACAAAGCAAGTATTGTGAAGTGTAAAAATAAAACTAAACCTTGAATAGGTCTAGATACAAACCCTGGGCTCCTGGAATCGCAACTGTTTGTAAGACTTGTCAAGCAACTGGCCCATTTTGGTGACAGCACAGCTGAAAGTTACAGCATTAAGATTTCCAAGATGTCAACCTGGGATAGCTAAAGCAGGCAGCTTATTTGGTGGCTGTTTGTGTTGTAGTTGCTGTGGTGTTGCTGATGCAGAATGCGAATTTCAGGTGGTGACAGAGCTGATTGAGCTAAAACTGGGATGTGGTGCCAGTGGAACAATCACTTGAATAGCCGCAGGGTAGAACGAGCTGACAGCTCTGCCTTGTGCCACTAATGATTGCTGATGACTGGCCTGGGCAGGCTGTGTGCAGTGAGCAAAATGAAAGCAATATAAGAGCCAAAATCAGGCTTGGATGAGTTATAGCGTTCATTACCACATGCGTGGGTGTGTAAGCAGCAGGCTTCTTACGAGATGAGCTCAGATAAAGCTTTCAAATTCACAAGCTTTTCTCTTTTCCAAAAAAGAGGTATACGATGCTGAGGATGAAAGCGGGGTTTTCTGGATTGTTCTCCAGACTCTGAGCAGATTACAGGGCCTGATTTTAAAAACATTTTCTTCCATTGAGTTTCTTTGATCTGTTCTCTTCCTCCCCTCCCCCAAGTGTAAGTGGTGTGGCTGCTCCTTGTGTCCAACACATAGTTGGTTTACATTCCTGTACCTTCCACACCTAGCTACCTGCAGATCAGTACTGGCACTGTACAGCTGAGACACAGCTTTAACACAGCTTACCACGAATCTAGTGACTCAGTTCACTCTCACAAGGCATCTATTTATTTTCCTAAACTAGAAAACATTTGGAGTAATGACCAATGTCTCCATTTCACTGGGTGGTTACTCACCAATGTTTGTCTGATTGTAACTTGGTGTGTAAGGACCAGGATGCCTGATTCTGTATGGGAACCTTTGACGTAAGATGAGTGTGTGTCGGTGAGTTGCATTTCAACACACACCTCATTATTGTTTAACTTCTGGGTTTGTTGTTGATAGCCCAGTAATGGGCACAATGAGGACTCTTGCGATGCCAATTAACTCCAGTCAATCGGGAGTTTGGAAGCAAGAGAAGAGCAACTTTGAGAATATAGAAAGGATGGTCAAACATAGTATCCCACATCATAGTGCCTCCTCTATTGTGCTCCTGTCATCAGTCAGAATTCAGAGAGAGAGATGTGATTCCCTAGCAACAGGAGGGAGAATCCTGCTGCTACCACAGAGAAGGAGCAGCTGCTGGTGTCTTTGAGAGTCAGCAGAGCAGAAACAGTTTGTTAGAAGTGCGTTAATGACAATGCTGACCTTGTTCATGTTGATCTTGATTAGCACACGTCCTGTGCGGTGTAACCTGTATGCCTTATTCTGTCCAAGTTTGTTTTTCGCCTTATGATCATATGTTGGTGCTTACTATGATCTAACTACTGCTTGCAAACAAAGCTTTTCACTGTTTGCATGACAATAAATCAAATCAAACGCGTTCTAGAGTGCACCTCACCTCAGTCTGCCTTTATCAAGTCCATTCAATCACTTTGCACCTCACACCCACTTACCTTTTCAGCTTGTCCATCCTTCTAATCTTCGGCACCACTTCACATCCTATCTCTCCATCCATTACTCCTACTCACCATCAGGCTTAAGAAATTAGATGCCTTCTCCTCAGTCGTCGTCACTAGATCTTTCAAATGACCTCTTTCCCCTGCACTGCTTCAAAGCTTGATTCTTGCTTCTGTTGTAAGAGACAAAAATAAAGAGCACGTGAGGGGAAGAGAACCAGAGGTTACCCTCCAGAGATTGCTCAGTTAACTACTGTAGAAGTGGTGTAAAAATCAGCATTTTTGCATTGCTGACCATCAAAGATGGGGACTTGCATGGTGACTGAATCGACAAAAAAAGCCACACACACCATAACAAACTCAGTCGCGATGACTTGGTTTCAGCAGGGAGTAAATTATGATCATCTTTGTCGTAGTCATACCTTACCAGAATTAATTTGTATCTTTCTATGACAATCAAAGCCGTTGGGTATAAATCAGGATTCCGTGGCACGTACAGATGACAAATCCTCAAGGTGATTCATTCCATGCTGCTCTGCCTCATCACGTTTCAGATGGGGACCTTGGAGACATACGATGGCTCTGACTTTCCAAGTGAGGACAATGAGACAGTCTGGACACCTCCGGAAAGACCCTGTGAAAGAACTGAGCCTCCTCCAAATTCTACTCCGATTGACGGTGCAAAGGAGAGGGTTTGAAGAGAAGAAGGGAGTGTTGGGACAGATTTTGTTGCAGGCTGTTGTCACTATATCGCCATGCAATGCTAGAATGGCCATTACCATGGAACAGTAAATGCTCACTCAGAGGAAACCATGTGCTCCCATGGGTTTGACTACAGGCGTGCAGACTCCAAATGGCCACATAGTTGTGCCCTCTCTTGCTTGCCTGAAGAGGTTAACACTGAAATCTCCTCAGCGGCACCTCCAAGTAGGAGTGAGAGATCCAGACAGCTATGTCCCCATGCCTGGTCACCATTCCTGTGGTTAGTACAGTCTCTAAAACACAGTGCTGGTGAGTTATGCTGTGGTCTGTTTCATTCAGAATCTACCCTTTGACCGAATCAACACATTATCCTGTCCACCCTCCCTCACTGCCCTGGGAACTCAGTGGCACAGTATTAATATCACGGCTCCAACTGGTCATTGTTTCCTGATCCACTAATGATCTTGCAACTTTGATAAGGTATAAGTTAGTTAAGCTGCCCCCTTTGTGAAAGAGCCTTGATCTTCAATGGTATAAGTCTTTATCAGACCAGCTGAAGAGAACTTCAAATCAGTTAGAATTCCTCTCAGTTCTGAGGGATGTATTGAGACCTGGCCTACTGGTGGTATGCTCTGACACAGATCAGCATGCAAGTAATTACTTACAAACTCTGAAAGATCTGGGCTCCAGGCTCATTATATGTATTAAATCAAGAGAGTTCCCAACTCGTTCTTTAATATTGCATATTCCAAAGCATTGCAACAAAACAATCTTTGCTGGCATTCATAATCTACACTTTATCGCCTGTCTTCCCACTTGTATATCCTTCAAACCCTTTCTCTTTCATGCAGCATCCTGGTTACTCCTTAAAGGTATCTCTGCACAAAATTGGAGAAAGTCATGTTGATCAATTGTGTTTTATATTCGTTCATACGATGAAGCATCGCTGGCTGTGCAAGTATTTATTGCCTATCCCTAATTTACTGTTGAGAAGCTGATAGTGAACTGCCCTAGTGACCTGCTGCAGCCCATTTGCTGTAGGTAGACCCACAATGCTGTTCAGGAGGGAGGTCCAAAATCTTGACCCAGTGACAGTGAAGGAATGATGATGTATTTTGATAGGGTAAAGAAGGGTATTCTGTTTCTGTTAGTTGGTGTGTCAGTAACTATGGGTCATATTTTCATGAGTGGGTGGATGGGCTTCCAGTCTCTGCTTTGCCCAGATGGCCTTAAGTTTCTTGTGTTGTTGGAGCTGTACCCATCCAGGCAAGTGGGGAGTATTCCATTACACACTTGACCTGTGCCTTGTGGACAGATTTGAACTGCATAGGTACAGCATTTATATGGCTAGCCCACTTGACTTTCTGGTGAGTGACAACCCCCAGAAAGTTGAGAGTTGGGAATTTAGTGATAGTAATGCCATTGAATCATTGCGCAAGTGAGCATATTAAACGTTTGAAGTGGTCATCTTCATTGATATGCATGCAGCCAAATATCCTTATAACATCTTCTCTTTCTCTGTCTTTCTATTCTTTCTCCAACCTGCTGTTATTTGTGGTTAGACTTTTGTCCCACGTGGGCTTTCTACTGTCCCCTGCTGCCACTGAAGTGAAGCACATCCCTAAATAAATGTACTTCTAAAGGAACAGAGACCTGCTGTTTGGTGGTGAGCTATTCTTTTAACGTGGAACATTCACGGATCAAGAAATACAATACTTAAAACTACACCATCAGTCATTCTGTAGCCGCTTGAATGTTAATTAAGGTCCTGTTGGTGGAACTCATTGTGTACATCACAATAGTTATCTTTTTTAAAAGAATGTTGTCTTTAGTAATATAATTTACCATTATTGAATCAATTAGGAGAGTAGAAGTGAGGAGGATGAGACTGCAGAAAGACACACTGCAATAAATCTAATGGAAACCAGATGTGTTTCTTATGAGGAAGCTGGAAACAGAGGGCTGTGATTGACACTTGAAATTGGCAGCCTAATACCAAAATATTGGGAATGCCTCACCTGGAAATTGTAGGTTTCTTACGTCCGGCACATAAATGTTCAGAAGATCCAAAATTTGTACAGCATTTCCCATGGGCTATTCTCAGTGAGTTAATTCAATCTATGTGTCTGAGAGGTCTCATGTTTTGAAGAAGTGGTTGCATGTGTAGTGTTTAACTCCTTAACCATTGTGGACGTGAGAACTGTTCAGGGTCAGTAAGTTATTTACTAGATCAGCAAATGGAAAAGTGACTTCAAATTTTGGAACATTTTCCACTGATAGCACCAATTTTAAATCAAAGTTGCAGAGTCCTGAGCTCTGGAGTACCCCCTCTCCCCACTTCTTCCTTTTAGGATACTCCTTGAAACCTCGTGTCAAATGTTGTTTCAGTGCACGTCTCTAAAGTTACTTTAAAGTGGGTGGCACGGTGGCACAGTGGTTAGCACTGCTACCTCACAGCGCCAGAGACCCGGGTTCAATTCCCGCCTCAGGCAACTGTCTGCACATTCTCCCCGTGTCTGTGTGGATTTCCTCCCACAGTCCAAAGACGTGCAGGTTAGGTGAATTGGCCATGCTAAATTGCCTGTAGTGTTAGGTGAAGGGGTAAATGTAGGGGAATGGGTCTGGGTGGGTTGTGCTTCGGCGGGTCAGTCGAAGGGCCTGTTTCCACACTGTAAGTAACCTAATCTACTTAGCATTTTACTATGTGCCATATAAATGTGAATTGTTGTTGGATATCTTCCTGAATTGACTGACCTCCTGCCCACATTCATACCCATTATCTCTCTCAATAATTCAAACTCGTTGCCATCAGGGTATAATGTTAATCACACCCACTTGCAGCATTTCAGTGTCCTCAGATTTTAACCAACTGATTTAGTCTGGTTACAGCATGGGAAATTAGGACCAGAAGTAGACCAGTAAGCCCCTTGCTTCTGCTCGTGGTTGACCTACCTCAACACCATTTTTCTGCATCATTGCCATATTTGTTTGTCCTTTTTAATCTCTCGAAATCTGCTGATTTCTGTCTTGAATACTCTCGATGACTGAACCCCCCCCCCCGGAGTAGAACATTCCTAAGATTCACTTTCTTCTGAGATGGTGTCCCTGGTTCTAAAGCTCCTCCCAACCAGGCCAAACATCCTCTCTCTATCCAGTCCACCAAGTTATGAACGGATTTTGTCTGCATTTTTTAGGAAGCCTTTTCTTTAACAAATGGACTGGTTGTACTGTCTATGGAGGAGAAAGTGAGGACTGCAGATGCTGGAGATCAGAGCTGAAAATGTGTTGCTGGAAAAGCGCAGCAGGTCAGGCAGCATCCAAGGAGCTTCCTGAAGAAGGGCTCATGCCTGAAACGTCGATTCTCCTGCTCCTTGGATGCTGCCTGACCTGCTACACTTTTCCAGCAACACATTTTCAGCTGTGGTTGTACTGTCTATGCCATGTTAATTATTTTCTGTTCATTCATATGGTGAGTGCATCATGGCTAGGCCAGTTTTTAAAGTCCATCCCATAGAAAGCAGTTAAGAGTCACCTACATTGCTGTGGGTCTGGAGTTGCATGTAGGCCAAGAGCATTAGAGAACCAGAAATAAAAACAGAAATTGCTGGAGAAACTCAGCAGGTTCAGCAGCATCTGTGGAGAGAGAAATAGTTAATGTTTTGAGTCCAGTTACCCTTCTTCAGAACCATATTAGGGAACCAGATGGGTTTTTATTATCATCGATGTGATCATATATTTGCTATTAAGATAGATTTTATTGAAATCAAATTTCACCCTCTACCATGATGGGATTTGAAGTCATGTCCTATAATGATAACCTGCGGTTCCAGATTACTAGGAGAAAGTGAGGACTGCAGATGCTGGAGATTAGAGTTCAGAATGTGTTGCTGGAAAAGCACAGCAGGTCAGGCAGCATCCAAGGAGCAGGAGAATCGATGTTTCGGGATAAACCCTGCAGATTACTCGATTACTAGTCCAGTGACATTGCCACCCTACCACTAATTCCTGCTACTGAGTGTGGAATGGGCTTTGCTACAAATGGTCAGTGATTTCAACCTTGGTACACAATGGTTGTCTTCATGAGTACATGGTGCGGCTTGACCCGGCTCGAGGTAGAGGGTTTGGAATGATGCTCGACTGTATTCCGCGGAAATGTTTAAGGCTTTCAACTTTTGATGCCTATTTCACAGATTGTAACTGCAGTTGGAAACATTAACAATCACAGAATTGCGTGCTGCATTTCAGGAAAAATCCTACTTTGAATGAGGCAATGTTATGTGGAGCTTATTGAATTTCCTGCTTTTGGCAATGACACCCGAGGAGATTTGGTTATGATTTGTCTGAACAATGTGCTCTTAATGCTTCCATTGTGTTGCTATCACCAGCATATTCAGCATAAACAGGAGGCGGTGCGGAGTTCAGGCACTTTGCCAGAAATTGGAGGAATTGGTCTTCACAGTTCAGAATACATGAAACCAAACTGTTAGTGTTAGAAGGATGCTACTCCAAGGGGCAGGATCATCTTATTCAAATGTAACTCGAGGGTACAATGTCCAGAGTTGCTGCGTTTTAGCCGACTTAATGAGCTGCAGTTTTTGATACATGTGCGCTTCCTTTTATAAAAATGTACAAGTGTCCTGCCATGTGATTTTCCTGAGAGTTGCGATGTAAATTGCTGAGGGGGTTTAATAATTCTGAGAGACAGCAAATCTGCACAGCGTTAAAGCCACGTGTCTGGTTAAGTATATCCATTTTGTTAACCGTTTCAGAGAATGGTTGCTATGGTGCCTCTGTCATCCTTTTCTGGAGGTGTACTCTGGACAGAATAGATTTCTGTGTAGCCTTGGTATGCAGTCTCACTCGGAAAGGGGAGAAGAGGTTGGGAAGCTGCACCTAGAGTGTGAGAATACCACAGCTGTCCACATTCGGAGCAACTAGCAGGGTGAGCTGAAGGAAGGAGGTGGGCTCTGCAGCACACATGGAAGTGGGATGTTACAAGCAGCCTGTGGGAACCCAGTTCCAGATATTTCTTTCAAGTCCTCTGATTCATCCTGGTATCAAAGTTTTATCAGATGAAATGTGTGGGTTGTAATCTCAAATGGAGGGAGGAGGGCTTTAGTTGTTTTGAATACCTTTGTTAGCTGGTTAGCTTATCTGAATTCTAAAGTTCTCCAGCTCTAGAGGACTGTGGGTTGCCTTCTGTCTAATGATGTTTGCTGCAGTTTTACTAGCCTTGGTTTATTACTGTATTTCACTTGTGTGCAAATCAGCATGCTAACCTGTTGGGAACTAAAGAACGCCTGATCCTATGCCATATCTCCACCAACACACACTCTCGCCAGTGATCGAACAATAAGTATATAATAACCTGAACTGAACTGACTACATAGAGTAGTAGGTATGGTGTGCAGTATTTTTCTATTCATTGGATGTGGATGCCAATCCCTAACTGCCTGAAAGGCAGTTAAGAGTCGTCCACATTTCTCTGGAGTCATGTGTATGTTAGACTGGGTAAGGACAGCAATTTTGTTCCCTGAAGGGCATTTGTGAACCAGCTGGGGTTTTTAACATCAGTTAACAATAGTTATGTGATCATCATCTGACTAGCTTTTTACTGAATTCAGATTTCATCATCAGCCATGATGAGATTTGACCCCAATGCCCTCAAACATCAGCCTATGGTTCTGGGTTGCTAGTCCAGTGACATTACCACTTTGTGTCAGCCTTCAGTCTGTAACATAGCAACTTTTATACAGCAACCTTTATGTAGTACAACACTCCAAGGCATTCCACAGGACCATTATAAAATGACCAATGTAATATGGCACTGAGCCACAAATTTAGGAGATATGCGGCCAAATGGCCAAAAGTTTGGTCAAAGGGAGATTTTAAGACCTGTGTGAAACGAAGAAAGTGGGATACAGAGATGGTGAGGTTTAGGGAGAGTATTCCAGAGCTTAGTTCTGGACAATTAAAAATATAGCTGCCAATGGTAGGGCCATTGAAAATCAAGGATGCTCTAAAGGCGAGAACAAGAGGAGTGCTGACATCTCAGGAGGTTCAGGAGCTGCAGGAGGTTGCTGAGAAAGGGATGGGTAAGGACGTTGGAGGAGTTTGAAAATGAGCTGGAGAACTTTAGAATTGAGATAAGCTAACCAGGAGCCAAGGTAGGTTGTTGAGCACAGGTTGTAGGGAAATGAAATCTAGCAAACGTTAGCTCGCATGGCTGACTTATGGGTGATCTCAGCCCAGATCTTCCAATGAAGATTGGGAACCCCTGTTTCCCAGGAGTTCAGGGAGGTTTTAATTCTTCAAACTTTCCTGGGTAACTATCAAGATAAGTCAGACAGGGCCTTTGGTAGGCTTGCCTTTATTGATCAATGCATTGAGTATAGGAGTTGGGAGGTCCCCAGTGGGGCAGGAGAGCAGGTTAAAGGTGAGAGGGGAAGGAGACCTCAGGGGCAACTTTTTCATGCAGAGAGTGGTGTGTATATGGAATGAGCTGCCAGAGGAAGTGGTGGATGCTGGCATGATTACAACATTTAAAAGGCATCTGGATGAATAGAAAGGGTTTAGAGGGATATGGGCCAAATGCTGTCAAATGGAACTAGATTTATTTAGGATATCCGGTCAGCATGGATGGGTTGGACCGAAGGGTCTGTTTTCATGCTGTATATCTCTCTGACTGTATGACCCTCTGAAGTTGGGCACTTTTGCATAGGTCTCCATATGCCAGGTAATTGCCCATCGGAACTATCCACTTCCCAGGTAATTCGTGGAGATTCAGCTTCATGGTGTCCTTGTGGTGCCAGTTTGTAATTTCTGTCAATGTTTCTATATCAATGGTCTTCCTGTCAGATGTTCTGGATCTTCATCTTTGTGGGAGGGTTGAGTGTGGATGATCAGGCAGGTCTTTTATTTGTTCTGAGTTGTTTAATGAGTTGTGGAATATGGTAGTACAGAAACAAGCATTTCAACCAACTGTGACCACCCTGGCTATTAAGCATTTAACTAATATCTAAACCCGTGTCTTTGCAGTTGGCGCATAGCCTTGTATGCTATGGCACTTTAAGTGTTCACCTAATTATTGTGATGATTCCCACCTAAACCACCCTTTCAGGCAGAGAGTTCCAGATATTATTCTTCATTTGGGTGAAAAACAACTCTTCTTAAACCCCCTCTAAACCTGCTGCCCCTTAAGTCTTTGCATTTGGTAATTGACATCTCTACTAAAGGGAAATGTTTATTCCTATCAACGTTATTCCATGCTCCTCATAATCATGTATACCTCAATCAATTCCCCCCTCGGCCTTCTCTGCTGAAGGCATAATAACCCAAGCCTATCTCGTCTCTCTCTGTCTGGCCAAGGCAGCATCCTGAGGATTCCCCTTTTGATTGGATTTATTACAGTCACATGTACCGAGAGACAGTGTAAAGTACTGTGTGCTAACCAGACAGATCGTGCCTGACATAAATGCACCAGATAATAGAACAGAATATAATGTTGCAGCTACAGAGAAGTTACAGAGGAAGATCAACATATGAGAGGTCCGTTCATAAGTATGATAACCGTGGGAAAGGGGCTGTTTTTGAATCTTTCTGTATCATTTGCAATCTCTTATAGCATTAATATTATTAGTTTTAGTATTGCAATGTTCTGCTGCTCAGCGATGGAAATGGTAGTGGAGGAAGGTTATGTAATGTTTACTGTTTCATCCTGCAGGAGACTGAAATGACCCCCTTGAATGGTGTGAGCCCCCAAGTGCTGAGCCAGGAGAGCAGGGCTTTGAATGATCCTGCAATAGACTGGAACCTTTCAGTTTGGTTTTGATGTTGAGTTCAGTATTTGGTTTATACAGACGTGTGCACTCAGTGACCTGTTACTAAATTGCTCTCAGTAATGTGAGCCAGCATTATCTTCTGTAGCATTGTTTTTTTTCAGTAATCCGTTTATCATGCAGCACCACAGCAGTGTGTGTGGGGATTGGCATCAGCCCCAAGAATAGTCTTCAGCGTGGTTTTCTCACAGCATGGGGATTAATGTACTGTACAGAGCAGTGGGAGCCAGTCTAATTCATACTCAGTCAATATTTTAGGGAAGGATGGGATTGTGGGGCAAGAATGTCAGGCAGTGATTCTCATTTCCTGCACTGCAGCATGGATATCAGCTAGGTGTGAGAGGGGAAAGGCAGGCAGAGTGAGAGATGAGGACATTTGCTACTGTGTGCATTGTCTAACAAAGCTGGTATCCTGGCTTCCCACTGTGTGGTACGGTAGCTTAGTGGTTAGCGCTGCTGCCTCACAGCACCAGCAACCCTCAGGCGACTGTCTGTGTGGAGTTTGCACATTCTCCCCGTGTCTGCGTGGGTTGCCTCCGGGTGCTCTGGTTTCCTCCCACAGTCCAAACTTGTGCAGGTCAGGGGGATTGGCCATGAGAAGTGCAGGGTTACAGTAATAGGGTAGGGGTGGTCTAGATGGGATGCTCTTTGGAGGGTCAGTGTGACTTGATGGGCCAAATGGTTTGCTTCTGTAAGGATTATATTCAATGATTCTAATAAGGCAAACATTTTTCACTATCACAAGATGTCACACAAAACCAGAGAGAGCAGAGAATTTAACTCTAGGCAGGAGCATTGAGAGGGCCTGGTTTTCCAGACAAAACCCATTCTCAATCTTGGTATGGAGGTATCAAACAGAGCATGAGGCATTTCTGTGAAGAAGATGATTTCCCACACAGCTGAATGTTGGACATACCTGAACTCTGCAATAAAAGGTCTAAAGTTCATTTTTGTTCTTGCAGTCAGGAGAGACGCCAACCACACCGAAATACTCCAAGGACTGTAAGGAAAGCTTCTTCCCATCTGCACCGAACGCTGTCAGTACACCGGCTCCCGTTTCGACTACATCTAGTACGGTGGTGCCTGAGAACCCCAGGCCAAGTGACTCTCAATCTAAAGTTAGGCTCAGCAACACTGCCCAGGAGGACCAGCGAGGTGCTGACGTCGCACCAATGTTGACACCAAGGGATGTCGAGCCCCAAACTCCCGGTCCAACAGACACTCTATCATATCTCGCTCAAGGTAAACTGCTTAAACAACAGCTTTCATTTATAACCCCCACTTTTCACGTAGAGAAACATTCTGAGGTGGTCCACAGAGGCCTGAGAGGAAACGGATTCCCAGCCAAAGGAAGATAAACCGAAGGAAGGTAAGTTTTGAAAACTTGATCAAGGTGAGGAGAGGAGGCTTAAGAAACATCTTCCAAGATCTGGAAGATTATTTGAACTACAGGTGCAGAGAAAGTTCCAGAAAAAGCTGAAGAGAAAGGGACAGTGAATTTTGGAGGAGCGAGGGTGGGGGAGGGCTTTGAGTGAAAGCTGAAGTATTTTAAACTGAGGGTCCTCTGGGATTGTGAAGGGCAGGTGCAATGGGCAAGTCGGAATAGTTGACACAGTAAAGACAATGGCACACTTTCACCCTGGTAAACTAATGCCTTCCTATTCAATGCAGGAAGAGGGGGGCGGGGGGAGGGGGTTATAACTTAGGTTTTTTTTCCCTCCTCTTTTCTCCCCCACCTTGACAGCAGTGACTCATTGGGGCTTTTGATTTTGATGTTGCCAGAGCCTCAGAGTGAACGGTTCCTGGGAGACTCTAACAATGAGTGGCAGAAATGCATTGGCCATATGGAAACTGGGACGTTAAAGCACCAGGGAAAGTGCTGAGGCTCATTGCATGCTTTACTTAATCTCTCCCTCAATATCCTCCAACCAGCCCTCAGTCCTCTCACTGCAGTCTCGGCTTTGGTTCAGATGTTTGTTTCCTTTCTCTCTCTTCAGCTTCTCACTTTCAAATCAGGTCATTCAATTTTGGACCATGAAGCTTAACATTTCATAATTTCCCTTTGTAATTTTGAAAACTTCATTGTAATGCAGTTTCCTTTCCACAGATGACAATCAAGTTCTGTATCTTTCCTTTGTAGTTTAAATTACTGACACCCAGTCCATGTTGTCACAGTTTAGTGTAAAATGTGAAAAAGGCAGGGTGCGGAGGACAGAAGGGTTTCCTGTTCTCTCCTCTCTATCTCACACCATCCATTGGTTTGTAGGTGCTCACAATAATTGTAACCTCCAATATACAAGAGGTCAATTCACTCAGCACAGACCAAGGATTGGACTGCAGCTTGAAGTGAACTTGGGCATCTGTCTGGTGTTTTGGCTTTCATTAACAGGGGGATTGAGTTTAAGAGTCGTGAGATCTTGTTGCAGCTCTATAAAACTTTGGTTAGACCGCACTTGGAATACTGCGTCCAGTTCTGGTCGCCCTATTATAGGAAAGATGTGGATGCTTTGGAGAGGGTTCAGAGGAGGTTTACCAGGATGCTGCCTGGACCGGAGGGCTTATCTTATGAAGGGAGGTTGACTGAGCTTGGACTTTTCTCACTGGAGGAAAGGAGGAGGAGAGGGGACCTAATTGAGGTATACAAGATAATGAGAGGCATAGATAGAGTCGATAGCCAGATACTATTTCCCAGGGCAGAAATGGCTAACACGAGGGGTCATAGTTTTAAGCTAGTTGGAGGAAAGTAAAGAGGGGATGTCAGAGGCGGGTTCTTTACACAGAGAGTTGTGAGAGCCTGGAATGCGTTGCCAGCAGCAGTTGTGGAAGCGAGGTCATTGGGGATATTTAAGAGACTGCTGGACATGCATATGGTCACAGAAATTTGAGGGTGCATACATGAGGATCTATGGTCGGCACAACACCGTGGGCTGAAGGGTCTGTTCTGTGCTGTGCTGTTCTATGCTGTGCTGTTTTATGTTCTATGTTCTATCAGGGCAGATACTGTTGTTTTTAACAAGGGAGAGGAAATTTCCCGATGTCTTTATCCCATTGTTTGTTATCGCATACCATTTTTCCTCAGTACCTGCCAATATTATAGCCAGCATTGTATGAGATCAGTACACCAGGATGGACTGCCAAGCCTGACGTGTAGGAGCAAGCTTTGGCCCCAGTTCTGCCCCTGTCTCTGTGGCACAGCCATGATCGAGTGCGTGTATGTTTCATGTGGAGTGATCAGTTCAATGCTTGTGTCCCCACTGTTTTCGTGGCAGTGTGTTGCTACAGCAGCCATTCTGTTTTGGGACTGTATAGTGCGGTGGTTAAGCAGGGGCTGAGTTTATTGTAACTGGCAGTGAGAAATGCTTCAGTTTAACTTTGTGTTCCTGTAAGGACTGGAAAATATTTCTCCACATGACTTGCAACTTGGCATCAAATAGATGTTTTAAAAAAAAAATGTTTTGATGAACCGTTTCATTCCTTTAAGAAATATTGTTGCAGAAAAAAAACTTTGCTTTTTAAATGAGTATTAATTTGGGTAGGAGAGGGGAAAAATATTTGAACAATGAATCAGTGAGGGAAGTCAGGCTGGGTCAGTTCCAAAGTGAACAGCATTTTATATAATCCTTGGGTCTGTTCTAAATGTGGAGTCTTGGAATGTTCCAGAACAAAATCCACTTGGCCCTTCAAGTCAACATCAGTGTTCTGCTCCACATGACCGTGATCTGACTCTCCTATTTGCTCCTTCATTGTTCCTTTATTAAACAGCTATTTGATAGAATGTAGAACAGTGCAGCACAGCACAGTACAGGTGCCCTGTCTGAGAACTGTTACCAGTCCCTGCTATGGCCTCACCACCATGTTGTTGCCCTCATTTCATGATGCGGTTAAAGGTCATAGGACCTGCCTATGAGGTTCAGTGCAGCAATGAACAATATCCATTTATGAGGAAATGTTTCATTGTTCAAGTACTTCACACGTCTATGGAGATTTTTGGGGGAGTAAAGAGCAATGCCAAGAAATGATACCTCAAACTTAAATAAGGTGGGAGACAGGGTGTAGTTTTAATATCACAGAGGTTGAATAGGCTGGGGCTGTTTTCCCTGGAGCATCGGAGGCTGAGAGGTGATTTTATAGAGCTTTATAAAATCATGAGGGGCATGGATAGCATAAATAGACAAAGTCTTTTCCCTGGGGTGGGGAAGTCCAGAACTAGTGGGCATAGGTTTAGGATGAGAGGGGAAAGATATGAAAGGGACCCAAGCGGCAACTTTTTCACACACAGAGTGGTGAATGTGTGGAATGGGCTGCCAGAGGAAGTGGTGGAGACCGGTACAATTGCAACTTTTAAAAGGCATCTGAGTGGGTATATGAATAGGAAGAGTTTGGAGGGATAAGGACCAGCTGCTGGCAGGTGGGACTAGATTGGGTTGGATGTCTGGTTGGCATGGATGGGTTGGACTGAGGGGTCTGTTTCCATGCTGTACATCTCTGTGACCGTATGACTCTATAAGAGACCCTTTAGCCCGTCAAACCTGAGCTATCAAAAATACATTAAAACCTCCACTATCCAACTTCCCTTGGGCTAGGCCAGTAGCCTTGTATGAACACTTGATGTGTCATAAAATTCAAGTACTTTCTAAAGGTTGAGGTTTTCAACCTCAACTCCCCTCCCAGGCAGTGCATTTCAGACCCATATAGAGGCACTAATGTCTACATTACAAAATTCTGTTAGACACCTTCAGTCCAATGCACTGACCACCTAAATGGGCAAATCTTTTTGCATATAACCATCTTTGAATGCAGCATATCCAATAATGCTTCACAGTCAGTGAAGTAGTGTTGAAGTGGAATCACCATTGTACTTTAGCAAGTGCAGCAATTAATCTGTGTACAGCAAGCTGTCACAAACAGCATGGACACTAGGGATAGCTCCTCTGCTCTTTTTGAGATCTGTGAAGACAGAAGGGGCCTCAGTTAAACATTTAATTCGAAAGACAGCACCTCCAACAGTGCAGCACTCCCTCAGCGTTCCACTGGTGTGTCAGCTTTGATATTAGAGGTTCAGTTTCTGGAGTGGGACTGGAACCTGCCACCGGCTGCTTCATAGATGTGAGTGCTGTCCGCTGAGGTGTATCCGACACACCAGAGACATCTCTGAAAATACAAGACTCTGTCAGATGAGTTCTTCTTCTCTCTGGGATCTGCAGTGCTTGGTCTTGCTCATTCTCCCTGGACACCGCAATCTAACTATTCCCCATCCCTATCGTCAATTAGTTTTTGAAACAAAGTTAGTGTTGTGTACGTAAATGTAGGGAAGAATGACATACAAGCAACCATGATAAATTGTTAGGTTTATACATGGTGTTGATGTTGCTCAGGGCATCGGGAGAATGTTGAAATAGTGCAATGGGACCGTGAACATCCATCTAAATCAGTGGAACAGACAGGGCAAGATCTTTATTTAGCACGACAAATATAACACCTCAGACAGTGAAGTGCTTCCTCAGTGTAACACTCATGGCTCTGCCTAGGATAAAGATCCAAATCCTGAACTGGAAATTGAAACCACAGCCTTCTAACTCAGGAATGATAGTGATTAACTAAACCAAGCTGATGAGCTGAACTTGTCTTTACGATGACAGCACATGTGTCAGATTGTGGCTCCTCAAAGTGACACATCCCCATTTGTAAGCATTGGGCCAGAGTAATCTGGCCTCTGTGTAGCATACCTCTTGCATTCAGCACCACTGCCAGTGCACAGAGGGGACATTAATCCCTCCATTCAACCTGGCTGCCAGTGCACAGAGGGGGCATTAATCCCTCCATTCAGCCTCTCTGCCAGTGCACAGAGGGGGCATTAATCCCTCCATTCAGTCCCACTGCTAGTGCACAGAGGGGGCATTAATCCCTCCATTCAGTCCCACTGCTAGTGCACAGAGGGGGCATTAATCCCTCCATTCAGTCTCACCGCCAGTGCACAGAGGGGGCATTAATCCCTCCACTCCGCCTCACCGCCAGTGCACAGAGGGGACATTAATCCTTCTGTTCAGCCTCACTGCCAGTGCACAGAGGGGACATTAATCCTTCTGTTCAGCCTCACAGCCAGTGCACAGAGGGGACATTAATCCTTCTGTTCAGCCTCACTGCCAGTGCACAGAGGGGACATTAATCCTTCTGTTCAGCCTCACAGCCAGTGCACAGAGGGGACATTAATCCTTCTGTTCAGCCTCACTGCCAGTGCACAGAGGGGACATTAATCCTTCTGTTCAGCCTCACAGCCAGTGCACAGAGGGGGCATTAATCCTTCTGTTCAGCCTCACCGCCAGTGCACAGAGGGGGCATTAATCCTTCTGTTCAGCCTCACTGCCAGTGCACAGAGGGGACATTAATCCTTCTGTTCAGCCTCACAGCCAGTGCACAGAGGGGACATTAATCCTTCTGTTCAGCCTCACTGCCAGTGCACAGAGGGGACATTAATCCTTCTGTTCAGCCTCACAGCCAGTGCACAGAGGCTACATTAATCCTTCTGTTCAACCTCACTGCCAGTGCACAGAGGGGACATTAATCCTTCTGTTCAGCCTCACAGCCAGTGCACAGAGGGGGCATTAATCCTTCTGTTCAGCCTCACAGCCAGTGCACAGAGGGGACATTAATCCTTCTGTTCAGCCTCACCGCCAGTGCACAGAGGGGACATTAATCCTTCTGTTCAGCCTCACAGCCAGTGCACAGAGGGGACATTAATCCTTCTGTTCAGCCTCACCGCCAGTGCACAGAGGGGACATTAATCCTTCTGTTCAGCCTCACAGCCAGTGCACAGAGGGGACATTAATCCTTCTGTTCAGCCTCACAGCCAGTGCACAGAGGGGACATTAATCCTTCTGTTCAGCGTCACAGCCAGTGCACAGAGGGGGCATTAATCCTTCTGTTCAGCGTCACAGCCAGTGCACAGAGGGGGCATTAATCCTTCTGTTCAGCCTCACAGCCAGTGCACAGAGGGGACATTAATCCTTCTGTTCAGCCTCACAGCCAGTGCACAGAGGGGACATTAATCCTTCTGTTCAGCCTCACAGCCAGTGCACAGAGGGGACATTAATCCTTCTGTTCAGCCTCACTGCCAGTGCACAGAGGGGACATTAATCCTTCTGTTCAGCCTCACAGCCAGTGCACAGAGGGGACATTAATCCTTCTGTTCAGCGTCACAGCCAGTGCACAGAGGGGGCATTAATCCTTCTGTTCAGCGTCACAGCCAGTGCACAGAGGGGGCATTAATCCTTTTGTTCACTCTCACCGCCAGTGCACAGAGGGGACATTAATCCTTTTGTTCAGCCTCACAGCCAGTGCGCAGAGGGGACATTATTCCTTCTACTCAGCCTCACAGCCAGTGCACAGAGGGGGCATTAATCCTTCTGTTCAGCCTCACCGCCAGTGCACAGAGGGGACATTAATCCTTCTGTTCAGCCTCACCGCCAGTGCACAGAGGGGACATTAATCCTTTTGTTCAGCCTCACAGCCAGTCCACAGAGGGGGCATTAATCCTTTTGTTCACTCTCACCGCCAGTGCACAGAGGGGACATTAATCCTTTTGTTCAGCCTCACAGCCAGTGCGCAGAGGGGACATTATTCCTTCTACTCAGCCTCGCCGCCAGTGCACAGAGGGGACATTAATCCTTCTGATCTTCCTCACCGCCAGTGCACAGAGGGAACATTAATCTCTCTGTTCAGTCTCCACACCAGTGCACAGAGGGGGCATTAATCCCTCCATTCAGCCTCATCATCAATACGCAGAGGGAACATTAATCCCTCCATTCAGTCTCCACACCAGTGCACAGAGGGGGCATTAATCCTTCTGTTCAGCCTCTCAGCCAGTGCAAAGAGGGGGCATTAATCCCTCCATTCAGCCTCAGTGATCATCCTGTATTTCCATGCATTTTATGGACAGTCTAATGATCTGGTTCCTGTGATACACGGGGCATTGATCTAAACTTCCCTGATGTTTAGGCAGTCAATGCAACACCCAACTAGCTGCTGGCCACTGGATAGGAAAGCAAGGACATTCTGATTACTTGCTTCAGCAGCTGTACAGTGGGGCTGTGCTGGTCAGCATGCAGTGAACCACTCACCTCAGTACATTGGAGTGACTTGGACCGGAGAATGTTTTACCTGAAACATCTGAAAGGCTGTCATTGCAGAATTGATGTCAGCTTCTGAGTGAGTAGACTGTGGGTTCAAGTTACACTCCAGATTTGAACATGTAATCGAGGCTGGCACTCCCAGTGCGATACTGAGGCTCTTGCAGTGTTGTCTGAGATGATGAGATGTGATCTTCAATAATACAAAAACCAAAGCCCCTCCTGCTGTCAGATGGTGTAAAAGATTGCGTTGCACAAGGGCCAAGTAAAACAGGAGAGTTTTCCCTTGTATCTTGGCCAGTAATGTTTCCACAACTGACATCACCAAATCAGATTCTGATAAGAGATCAGCAACCTGAAATGAGAGTCCCTCTCTCCACAGATGCTGCCTGATCTGCTGAGTATTTCCAGCTTTTTCTATTTGTGGTGATCTGGTCATCATTATATTGTTGTTTGTGAAACCGTGCTAATGCAATTCAGAGTACAAGAATACACTGCATTTCGAAATGTCCCATCAATACTCCTTGGTTATTGTCATAGCCCACTGTTAAAAGGAAGTGACATTTTCATCTCAGCACATGCTTCCTGTTAAAATTCATATTTTTCTGAACGTTGATCCCAGAGCAATTATCATGAACAAACAAATCTAACATATTTGATCTTTTCAAACCTGTGGGAAAGATTTGGAGCTCTTTAACTCTAGCCCGAAGGTGCAGTGAGGAGCTGGGCCAAGGGTCACGCAGAAATATATTGGCCCATTATTTGTGTGATATAGATGGTAAATTGGTGCATTTAACCCCAAACCCACTGATAGCTCCCGATGAGTGAGTGGAAAAGATAGAAAAATGATGAACTGGAATCAGATGGATCTGTTCTGTGCACCGTACGTTTCAGATGATGATTCTGAGGAGCCTCTCGAAGGGCTGAGTTATCGGCATCAGGAGACCCATCTGTGTCAGCAGATGAAGATGGCGACCGTCGCTTCATCCCATGATTCAACCCATTGGCAAGAAGAGGGTACGTACACTCAGCGAGACGAGGGCTCACATCCTGCACACTGCTCCGGCCATGGTGAGTACCTCCAGCAGCAGATTATTAATGTGAATAACTGACACCCTAACTTTGGGTCTGTGCGCTGGGCCCATAGCCAAGCAGCTTCAGCAGCACAATCCAACCTCAATCCTGCAAAGGTATTGGGAGCTGCCAGACTGTGTCCCAAATTGGGAGGAAATGTGGTAAGTTATCTGGGATAAATATTCTGTATTAACTGCTTACTTGCAGCGTAACAAAAAATGTTGCTGTGGGGATTTACTCTCTCAATCTGACTGAGGTTCAATCTATTATCCTTCCACTGTTATACAGCACATACCTATGAGATAGGATCTTATACAGTCATTAGTTTAGGTAGGAATTGTGAAACAATGAGTGAAGTAGCTGTTGCAGTATTTTCAGGTTCTTTGTAATTGACTTTTTGTTCTGTGTGTAATCACAGCAATGATACTATCTATTAGTCTATTAAGCAAGTGTAGGAACTGATGACTGCGTGTTGGACAGCACAGGAGCTATGGTAGTACAGTGATTCATATCCAGCGTCTCAGCATCACAGGCAGTAATGAGTTGTGCCAAAGCAAAGTGACACCTCCTTCCCTCCCCTGTATTCCCTTTGCCAGCTTCAACAGCTCATCGTTGGCCTTGCTAATTACGAAAGGATTTGGAGTGAGCAGAGTATTGTAACGTGATGATCTCACCTAACTGGATTCTATTTCTCAAGTTTTCTTTTTCTCCTTGTCCTGGACATTGTAGTTCAGTAGCTTAAGAATTTGAAATAGCTGGATCTGTTGATTTTGCATTTTCAGTGCGGCACTGTTCAGCTTGTTACAGCAGAGCATTGTGTGATGCAATGTGTGCCTCAATCTTTCCCAGTCCTCCATTCTCTTCATGGCAGAACTGATCCCTGTATTCTGGAGCCTGGATCAGACAACTTCCCACCTTCAGTCAATGGGGCTTTGTGCCCCTTGGTGACCCATGTGACAATGGATGTCTGATCTAACCAATCTCCTGAACAACCTGCAAAGTTGGCATGATGTCTCCACAGCTGGCAATTGTGGACAATCCAGCAGAGTTAGATATCAGATTTAATAGTCGAGAGTGTGTTGCTGGAAAAGCACAGCAGGTCAGGCAGCATCCGAGGAGCGGGAGGCTCGACGTTTCGGGCCAGAGCCCCTCCTGCTCCTCGGATGCTGCCTGACCTGCTGTGCTTTCCCAGCAGCACACTCTCAACCCTGATCTCCAGCATCTGCAGTCCTCACTTTCTCCTATCAGGTTTCATAGGCCTTTTGAAGTTAAAGTTTTCCTTCACCCAACCAAGTTAGTTCGAGAAGGTCCACTAAGGGCGGCACGGTGGCACAGTGGTTAGCACTGCTGCCTCACAGCGCCAGAGACCCAGGTTCAATTCCCGACTCAGGCGACTGACTATGTGGAGTTTGCACATTCTCCCCGTGTCTGCGTGGGTTTCCTCCGGGTGCTCTGGTTTCCTCCCACAGTCCAAAGATGTGCAGGTTAGGTGAATTGGCCATGCTAAATTGCCCGTAGTGTTAGGTAGGGGAGTAAATGTAGAGGAATGGGTGGGTTGCGCTTCGGCGGGGCGGTGTGGACTTGTTGGGCCGAAGGGCCTGTTTCCACACTGTAAGTAATCTAATCTAATGGCAGACAGTTGAGTCTCCATGGCCAACAGTTCTTTAAAATAAGATGACACATTAATTATAGATCTTTTCAAAAATAATTCATTTAAATTTGCTGTGTGAAAACAGTATTTAAAATTGTATGAGCTGTTTATTCGAAAATATTCTTCCCAGTTACATTTGACCAGTTACTATTGAAAGGTAGTGTTGATTTTATATACTTTGTTTCTGAGTGATAGAAGGTTTAATAAATAAGGGATGATGTGTATATATAGAAGGGAAAGGGGATATACTTCTTCCACACTTGCTCAAAACACTCTGTCTCACTATCAGCTGTCCTCGATTCAAGGATGACATCTAGTCAGTTGTGAGAGTTTGTCCTGTGGGTCTTCCTGTAATGATCTGCTGATCTCTGGGTACATGAGGCAGATGTCTCATGGTGGGGAGAGACCTGGAGTACAGGATTTACTCCTTATCCTGCTACTGCTCTGTCTCATTCAAACATTGTGACTCAAAGCGTGGTGTAGTTTGTCCAGTTGTCATAGACCAGTTACCACCCTTCTGAAGAATTAATCAAAAGCACCACTCAGTCATTATTGTTCATGTTGCTGCATTGTCAGGGAGACCTCTGGCCACCTGGATACAGTTGATTTTGCAGTAGTTTTACTTGAGTGCTTGTAGAAAATGTCTGTCATGGTGACGCGGTGACTCAGTGGTTAGCGCTGCTGCCTCACAACACCAGGAACCCAGGATTGAGCCCATCCTCAGGCTGACTGTCTGCATAGAGTTTGCACATTCTCCCCACATCTGCACGGGTTTCTGTTGGGTGCTCAGGTTTCCACCTACAGTCCAAAGGTGTACAGGTTAGGTGGGTTGGAGAAAGTGAGGACTGCAGATGCTGGAGATCAGAGCTGAAAAATGTGTTGCTGGAAAAGCGCAGCAGGTCAGGCAGCATCCAAGGAGCAGGAGAATCGACGTTTCGGGCATATAAGCCCTTCTTCAGGAAAGGTGGGTTGGCCAGGTTAAATTGCCCAGTGTCTAGGGATATGCAGCTGGATAGGTTAGTCATGGGAAATGCAGGGTTACATGGATGGGGTGGGTCTGGATGAATTGACTTTCAGAGAGTAAGTGTGGAGCTGATGGGCCAGTTGGCCTGTTTCCGCACTGAAAAGATTCTGTAATAAAGGATATAGTGGTAGAGCATTTAGAAATACCTAATATGATCAAGCAGAGTCAGCATGGCTTCATGAAGGGGAAACCATACCTGACAAAATCAGAAACTTCCTTGAGGTGGATATGGTACATTGGATTTTCAGATGGCGTTTGATAAGGTGCCCCACATTAGGTTACTTAATAAGATAAGATGAGAGCAGTATATTAGTGTGGAACGAGGACTGGCTAACTAATACAAGGCTGAATGTTAGGATGGGGGGCGCATTTTCAGTACAGCAAACTGTAATTATTGGAGTGACGTTTGGATCCGTGCTGGAGCTGCGATTGGTTACAATACTTATTACTGACTGTGATGGGGAAAGTGAATATACTATTGCCAGTGTTCAATCTTTTTGTCCATTTCCATTGATGCTTTTAAACATTAATTGTTAAAGTGCCACTCACACTTGTCAGCGTACTTTGTCAAGTTACCTAAAACATTCAAAATAACATTAGTGCTGCTGAAGTATGAATTGTAACTTTCTGTTTGAGTGCCCCATGTGGCCTAAGTAATTAAAGCCGCGAACTGCAAAAGCAAATACCATTCCAATAAGCGTGACATCATAAACATAATTCCTAGCCGTTTACTTAGGCTGGTGTATCCAGTTCCAATAATATTTACTTGATCTAGTGTTTCCCTGTTACTGTCAGTTTCCCGAAGCTATGGGTCATCAGTTGACTCAGTATCCAGTGGTAGTGACTGAAACAGACCTTTATAAAATATGCTTTCATTCTAACATGGAAAAATTCAAACATGAAATTGAAAATTCTCAATGTTCAGGCTGAACTGAAATAACTCCTACATATCAGATAATATGCGATTTTAAAAAGTCACATTTCTTTAGTGGGACAAGGAGAGCTACAGAATGAAAACAATTGGACTGACATTGAAATTCAAGATAAGCTAGATTTCTGAACTTCACTTCAACAAGATAGGAAAGGAGTTGGGAGTAGGCATGATAAATGTCGAGATAAAGACAGTCATAGAACGTGGTCTAAACCTGGATGATGTACAGCTTCAACAAAGTAAATCCACAAAGGCAGTACAGACTGCGGGCATGGTCTGCCATTCCCTGTGATATCCAGGCGGGTGTTGAATCCCGTTCCCTGTGATATCCGGGCGGGTGCGGAATCCCGTTCCCTGTGATATCCGGGCGGGTGCTGAATCCCGTTCCCTGTGATATCCGGGCTGGTGCTGAATCCCATTCCCTGTGATAACCGGGCGGGTGCTGAGTCCCGTTCCCTGTGATATCCGGGCGGGTGCTGAATCCCATTCCCTGTGATATCCGGGCGGGTGCTGTGCACCGTTCCCTGTGATATCCGGGCGGGTGCTGTGCACCGTTCCCTGTGATATCCGGGCGGGTGCTGAATCCCATTCCCTGTGATATCCGGGCGGGCATGGTCTGCCGTTCCCTGTGATATCCGGGCGGGCATGGTCTGCCGTTCCCTGTGATATCCGGGCAGGTGCTGAATCCCATTCCCTGTGATATCCGGGCGGGTGCTGTGTCCCGTTCCCTGTGATATCCGGGCGGGTGCTGTGTCCCATTCCCTGTGATATCCGGGTGGGTGCTGAATCCCATTCCCTGTGATATCCGGGCGGGCATGGTCTGCCGCTCCCTGTGATATCCGGGCAGGTGCTGAATCCCATTCCCTGTGATATCCGGCTGGGTGCTGTGTCCCATTCCCTGTGATATCCGGGTGGGTGCTGAATCCCATTCCCTGAGATATCCGGGCGGGTGCTGTGTCCCATTCCCTGTGATATCCGGGTGGGTGCTGAAACCCATTCCCTGTGATATCCGGGCGGGTGCTGAATCCCATTCCCTGTGATATCCGGGTGGGTGCTGAGTCCCATTCCCTGTGATATCCGGGCGGGTGCTGTGTCCCATTCCCTGTGATATCCGGGTGGGTGCTGAAACCCATTCCCTGTGATATCCGGGCGGGTGCTGAATCCCATTCCCTGTGATATCCGGGCGGGTGCTGAGTCCCATTCCCTGTGATATCCGGGCGGGTGCTGTGTCCCGTTCTCTGTGATATCCGGGCGGGTGCTGTGTCCCGTTCCCTGTGATATCCGGGCGGGTGCTGTGTCCCGTTCCCTGTGATATCCGGGTGGGTGCTGAAACCCATTCCCTGTGATATCCGGGCGGGTGCTGAATCCCAATCCCTGTGATATCTGGGCGGGTGCTGTGTCCCGTTCCCTGTGATATCCGGGCAGGTGCTGAGTCCCGTTCCCTGTGATATCCGGGTGGGTGCTGAATCCCGTTCCCTGTGATATCCGGGCGGTTGCTGAGTCCCATTCCCTGTGATATCCGGGCGGGGTCTGAATCCCATTCCCTGTGATATCCGGGCGGGGTCTGAATCCCATTCCCTGTGATATCCGGGCGGGTGCTGAGTCCCATTCCCTGTGATATCCGGGCGGGAGCTGAATCCCATTCCCTGTGATATCCGGGCGGGTGCTGAGTCCCGTTCCCTGTGATATCCGGGCGGGTGCTGAATCCCGTTCCCTGTGATATCCGGGCGGGTGCTGAGTCCCGTTCCCTGTGATATCCGGGCGGGTGCTGTGTCCCGTTCCCTGTGATATCCGGCGGGTGCTGTGTCCCGTTCCCTGTGATATCCGGGCGGGTGCAAATCCCCTTCCCTGTGATATCCGGGCGGGTGCTGAATCCCATTCCCTGTGATATCCGGGCGGGTGCTGAGTCCCATTCCCTGTGATATCCGGGCGGGTGCTGAGTCCCGTTCCCTGTGATATCCGGGCGGGTGCTGAATCCCATTCCCTGTGATATCCGGGCGGGTGCTGAATCCCATTCCCTGTGATATCCGGGCGGGTGCTGAATCCCGTTCCCTGTGATATCTGGGCGGGTGCTGTGTGCCGTTCCCTGTGATATCCGGGCGGGTGCTGAGTCCCGTTCCCTGTGAAATCCGGTTGGGTGCTGTGTGCTGTTCCCTGTGATATCCGGGCGGGTGCTGTGTGCTGTTCCCTGTGATATCCGGGCGGGTGCTGTGTGCCGTTCCCTGTGATATCCGGGCGGGTGCTGTGTGCTGTTCCCTGTGATATCCGGGCGGGTGCTGTGTGCCGTTCCCTGTGATATCCGGGCGGGTGCTGAGTCCCATTCCCTGTGATATCCGGGTGGGTGCTGAGTCCCGTTCCCTGTGATATCCGGGTGGGTGCTGAGTCCCGTTCCCTGTGATATCCGGGCGGGTGCTGAGTCCCGTTCCCTGTGATATCCGGGCGGGTGCTGAGTCCCGTTCCCTGTGATATCCGGGCGGGTGCTGAATCCCCTTCCCTGTGATATCCGGGTGGGTGCTGAATCCCATTCCCTGTGATATCCGGGCGGGTGCTGAGTCCCGTTCCCTGTGATATCCGGGCGGGTGCTGAGTCCCGTTCCCTGTGATATCCGGTTGGGTGCTGTGTGCCGTTCCCTGTGATATCCGGGCGGGTGCTCTGTGCCATTCCCTGTGATATCCGGGTGGGTGCTGAATCCCGTTCCCTGTGATATCCGAGCGGGTGCTGTGTCCCGTTCCCTGTGATATCCGGGCGGGTGCTGAATCCCGTTCCCTGTGATATCCGGGCGGGTGCTGAATCCCGTTCCCTGTGATATCCGGGTGGGTGCTGTGTCCCGTTCCCTGTGATATCCGGGTGGGTGCTGTGTCCCGTTCCCTGTGAAATCCGGGCGGGTGCTGAATCCCGTTCCCTGTGATATCCGGGCGGGTGCTGAGTCCCGTTCCCTGTGATATCCGGGTGGGTGCTGAGTCCCGTTCCCTGTGATATCCGCGTGGGTGCTGTGTCCCGTTCCCTGTGATATCCGGGCGGGTGCTGTGTCCCGTTCCCTGTGATATCCGGGCGGGTGCTGAATCCCGTTCCCTGTGATATCCGGGTGGGTGCTGAGTCCCGTTCCCTGTGATATCCGGGTGGGTGCTGAGTCCCGTTCCCTGTGATATCCGGGTGGGTGCTGTGTCCCGTTCCCTGTGTTAGTCACACAGTCACATTTTGTGGTTCCCGTGATAATACAGGAGTCTATATACTCTGTGGTTATACACATGAACATGGATTGACATTCCCTACAACCTGTACAGATAACTGGTATTTTCTCTGATGTGATCTTCCACTGCTAATCCCGACACTGTACATTCGTTAGTAACACCTTTTAACGTACACAGGGACAGGATTGTCAGTAACAGACACGGAAACTCGTGTTGCTTATTAATGTTGGTTGCCTGTATTGTGCACTTATTTTGAGTTGTGTGAAATGGTGGCTTGGCCAGCCATAATTGCCCAGAATGCTGTTGGTCTGGAGTCCCATGTAGGCCAGTCCAGGTGCCGACGGCAGATTTACTTCTCTAAGGGCCATCAGTGATTTTTAGTTTTAATCTTCTTTTTCTGATCACTTCTTTGGAGATGTTATTACACACGTCAGGAAAAGGTGGAGTTTGAACCGGGTCTCCCAGTTTAGGAGTAGGGATTCTACCACCACACCACAAGTGCCCTTGGTCATCAGTGAGCCAGATCGATTTTGACCAGAATCAACTGATCAGCATGACATATTTATTGAGTTTAGGTTTCTCCATCTGCCAAAATGGGAAATGAACATTGACTTGGGGGCTCTGGATTTCTAGCCCAGTGATATTGCCCCTACATTACCCGCCCCTTGCTGTTATCCAGGGCTACTATTCTCTATAATGTTCTTGTTAGGTCACAATTCTCCATTTCACTCCCTAATAACAATTGAGGGTCAACTTACAGCAGGTGAACTGCAGCGGTTCAAGAAGGCAGCTCACCACCACTTTCTAAAGAGCAGTTAGGGACAGGGAATACATACTGGACCAGCCAATGACGTCCATGTCCCACAAGTGAATAAAAGAAAATCTATGCAGGCACATGATTCTGTATACTATCCACAGATTCACTAATTTTCATAATGTGCCCTGAGTTGCTATCTAGTATAGTCTGAACATTTCAATAGAAGTAAAATTAGTTTCAATTAAATGACAAAGACTGTTGGGATATAAATCAGTCGTTAGACATGATAGGAGTGAAGGTGAAAAAATAGAAAGGATGTTGCTAAACATTAAAGATCTGTGTGGACATTTGAACTGATTTTTAAACTGCTGTGTAATTTATTTTGGTTCATAGAATGCAGCGTTGATCAGTTTGGGCTGGGATTTGAACCTGGTTTATTTTGTCGATTGCTGTACTGTGTGAAGGCTGTAATTCCTGCGACTGAATTGATTGTGTTGTTTCTCTGCAGCTTCCAGTTCTATTAGTGAACCCTCCACCACCTCAGTTTCCCAGAGTTGCAAAGCTGACAGCAGTCGAATCAAATCGCGAGTTCCTCCAAACATGCCAAAGCTTTTTATCCCATCATCTGTGGCAAAGTTTCCACCGGAGATAACCGTCACACCGCCGACCCCAACCCTCCTGTCACCAAAAGGTAGTGTGTCTGAGGAAACCAAGCAAAAACTGAAGGTAAGAAATGGTCTGTGACTATTTCCTCATTCCTTGTGTAGTGAGCTATACCTGTTTTTTTTTATTCATGTGTGGCCATCGCTGCCTGACAATTTATTGATTGTCCCTAGCTGCCCATGAACTGGGAACATTTCAGAAGGTAGTTGAGAGTCAATCACATTGCTGTGGGGCTGCAGTCACATGTAGGCCTGACCAGGTAAGGATGGCAGATTCCCTTCCTTGGAGGACATCTGTGAACCAGATGGGTTTTCTCAACAATCAGCAGTGATTTCGTGGTCATCAGTTGATTGTTAATCCAGGTTTTTTTTCCTTTATAATTGAATTCAAATTCCACCATCTGCCATGATGGGATATGAAATCTTGTCCCCAGCTGAGTTTCTGGTTTAATGGTCTAATGATAATACCGCACTGTCTCCCTTTGTGTGCATGTGTGTGTTTGGCGAAACATTATCAGCTCCTCAAAAATCTCCTTACCAGCAACACTCAAGTATGTGTTTCAAATATGGTGCCCACTGTCTGGAAAGGTTAAAGGAAAATTTAATGTACAGTAGCGCCTCGACTTACGAACTCAATCCGTTCCGGGACCCGGTTCCCGAACCGAAAAGTTTGTGAACTGAATCAGTTTTTCCCATAGTTCGGATAGCGGAAGAATGCTTGGACACACATGGGATTTTTGCGTTTGTACCTTCGTTCGTACCTTGAATTTCGTACGTACGTTGAAGCAAAATTTTACGTACAATCCTGTTCGTAAACTGATTTGTTCGTGAACGGGGTCGTTCGTATGTCGCTACTGTATATGTTTAATACATGCATGGACTGCTCTTCCCCTTTAACAGTTCCCAGACTTGCAGTTCCCTTGCACCTACTGCTGTTAGAAGTTCTAGTGGAGCTGTTTGCTGGCGATCTTCATAACAAGGAAGCTTCAGGACAGAATAGACCAGGGAAAAGCTGTTTTCATAGGTGGAAGGATTGAGAATGAGAGAGTACAGAATTAAGGCAGTTGGTAAAAGTGACAACCAACTCTTGGTGACACAGAGAAACATTGTTACATAGCGAGTGGTTAGTGTCAGGAATGCAGTGCTCAAGATGTGATGAAATCAGATTTGATCAAAAGTTTGAAGAAGAATTGGATTATTATCTGAAAAGGTGGAATGTGCCAGGTTACGCTGAGGAAGCAGGGGAATAGACAAAGTTACTCATTCAGAGAGCTAGTACAGACATAGTGGGTCAAATCTTTTAATGAGAAATGTGAATTGAACATGTTACGTTCCACAGATTTCACTTTGCCAGTAACTACAAAATAAAATTTACATTTAAAATTTGAAGCTTGTAGAAGCATTTTAAAACTCAGTCATTTGGTTTGAGGCTGGGACACGACTGATATGCGCTCAGAAAACCAGAAGAGCTGCTTGAAGGACTGTCAGTGGGAGATGTCCGAAGCGAGATTCTACAGACATAGTGTCGACATTTCCCCACCAACCTAAAGGCTGGTACTGCGAAATCTACAGCCTCTGGGTATCCAGAAGCAGACTGGGTAAGAAAAATAGAGCTATCACCATCCCAACAAGGAAGTATTTTAAGAAGCTTACGAGTCGTAGAGTCATAGAGATGTACAGCATGGAAATAGACGCTTCGGTCCAACCCGTCCATGCCGA